>NW_020837961.1:30968848-31242481 GCF_003676395.1 Aethalodelphis obliquidens | reverse complement strand
GGGGGGAGGGGAGGAGAGGAGAGAGAGGGAGGAAGGGAGAGAGGTGAGAGGAGAGAGCTTCTCTCCAGGCTCCAGGTCACATTAGCAAAGGAAAGAGTGGGAGACTGAAGGGTTTTTTCTTCCCTGTAACTAGAGCGAACACAAGTCATAGCAGCCTTCACTCAGTTTTACAACAGATACTCAAATGAGAAAACACAACGGGAAAGATGTGCTCAGCTGAACAGTCCCTGATGACCTTCCATCAAAATATGGCAGCTCTAAACTCTGGAAGCTTCAGCATTCTCCCAGGGGCTGCCACCCATCTGCAGGGGAGACTTGCCCCACTGTCCACGGTGCCTGCCCCAACACACAGGAGCACCCGATTTCCGTCCACCAGTCTCACTTTCCCTCCTGTCCACACCCAAACCCTCACCAAAGTCAGCAGGGTGAGGCGAGCAAAGAAGAAAGTCTTCAGGAAGACGGGGCCAACCACAGAACACCCAAGGTCTTGCGGAAGTCCAGTTGCCAGCTATGCACAGGGTGGGCAGGTGGAACCCTGAGGCCAGGGAACACAGGAAGATAAAAACATCTTCACCGTTTCCCCCCTGGGCCGCATTTCACTCCGTGAAAGGAACCAACTAAAACAACGTTTAATTTTTATATTAAAAAATAAGTCATTGATACATAAAAACTGGCCCCAAATCTTCTTTTACTTGTTACATAGGAAAGTCATTTTCCTCGTCTGAGTCGTTCACGGGTCTCTGTGGTCTGTTTGGGAGACGGGGTCCGCCTGGTCCACCTCCGGGGCGCGGGTGGAGATGCCTACCCGTGGCGGCAGGACGTCCGTCCGGCAGTCCATCCAGCCAGTCAGCGCGGCATGGTGGGCGGGCCCCACGGCTGCACCTTCGGTGACAGGAGCACTGGCAGGTGGCCCCGGCGGACTTTATGTGGAATAGACATTCGGGGTCGGCCTTTCGCAGAAATCAGTCCTCACCACCCGAACCCCAGGACGCGAGCGGGGAGCGCGGACGCCTCTCACTTCCACAAGGGATGGAGCCCCTTCCCCAGCGCCCCCCGACAGGCGTCCTTCAGCCGGAAGGAGGCCCTTTCCCCGGCCCCGCGGCCCTTCGGCGGGGCCTGGGCGCTGTCTCCGGGGCCCTCGGCTGACTCGGGCCCCTTCCGGGGGGCGCGGACGCTGCCGGCCCGCCGCAGGGCGCCGCTGTCCTTGGGGGCGGCGTCCTCGGGGCCACCCTTCACCTTCAGCTGCCGCTGCGACACGGTCCGGGTGAGGCCCGGGGATCTGGCCACAGGCGGGGAGTCGGTCCTCTGGCACCGAGACGAGGAGGCGACCGTGTTGCGGGCGAAGCTGGGGACCGGGGCCGGGCCGCGGGGCGCGCTGGGGGCCGGCGGGGCGCGGGGCGGCTCCTCGGGGCTGTCGGGGCCCTGGGAGCCGGAGCGGCAGATCTTGTTCTCTTCGGGCTTCTGCCGTGGAACATTGCGCAGGGGCTTGGCGCTGGGCTTCCTGAAGGAGCTCCTGGTTGGCGCTGGCGGCTCCCTCCCGGGCCGGACCGCCGTCGAAGACCTCCCGGGCGACGCGTTCGGGGTCCCCAGCACCGAGCTGCGGCGCGACAGCGGCGCCGGCGGGTTAGCGCCGACGGGGCCCTCGCGAGGGGCGCGCTTGCCGGGTGGGGGGGCGCGGCCGGCGCGCGAGATGGGCACGACCTTGCGCATGCTCTCGCTCTCCCAGCCCGTCAGCGTCCGCACCGGCCCCGCCGCTGCCGCGCCCCGCCGGGCAGGCCCAGCCCTGGACGCCCCCGTCGACGCCTCTTTGAGGGGGCTCCTCTTCGGGGCCATCACCTCCCTCCCTCTGGCCGGCCTGTCCTTGGGCAGGCCCCCCTTGCAGTCCGGCTCGCTCTTCCCTGAGAGGGAGCCGGCGGAGGCGGCAGTGGGAGCCTCCGCAGGTGGGTGGCACGCAAGGTTTGAGGAGACCTGGCTGCCGCCCGTCTCCCCAGCCCTAGAGGACACAGAGCCCTCCCCGTCGCCCCCCTCCCCCGGGTCCCCCCCTTCGGGTCTGGAGTCGGTTCCCTCCGAGCAGTCCAGGGTCAGCGAGCAGTCGGTGGTGTCCGAGATGTAGAACAGAGACCCAGGATCTTGGTTCTCGGGGTTGCTGCTGCCCTCAGATACTGGAGCCGCGCTGATGGGCTCATCCGGGGCAGCGCTGCCATCCCCCGCGGCCGGGCTGGGACCCCCCTGGGCACCTCTGCCCACGGGCGTCGGGCTGCCGTTGCTGGCGCCCAGGGACTGCGGGTTCTCATCCCCCACGGACGCCAGCTCCATTGGGCTGAAGTCATTTACGGTCAGCGGGGCCAGCTCCTCCGGGCCCTTGGCAGCCTGGAGGTCGAACTGGGCCAGACCCGTCACCAGCTCATGCTCCCTAATCCCTAGAGCCAACGGCGAAAGTGGAGGGGACCGCACGGAACCCAGGCCCACGGGCTCGCTGTTCCTCTTTCGGAGGATGCTGACCCCATTGCGCCGAACCCGGGGTAAGGCGGGGGCGGGTTCTTCAGGTCGGGGCGCCGGGAGCTGCCTCGGCCACGCGGAGGTGGGGTGGGGGGTTTCCTCCTGGCCCTCCGAGACTGGAGGTCTGTGTGCTGGGCTGGAGCCCTGGTACCTCTGTCCTCCAGGCTCCGTCCGGGCTCCGCTGGCCGGGGCCTGCCAGGGGCAGCTCCGGGGCAAGCTGTGGAACTTGAGCTCCTCGGGGCTGTCAGTGGAGCTCTCCAGGAAGGTCAGCAGCTCCCGGTCGGCCACGATGCTCAGGGAGAGGCGGGAGCGGCGGGTGTTGGGGGGCCGGTAGGAGAGGCTGATGGGCCTGGAGTGCAGGAAAGGCGGCAGGTCCTCCACGCCCCTCTTAGTCAACAGCTCCACGTCATTCTCACTGCTGCTCCGGCCGAATCCAAGCTCCCCAGCCGGCCAGAAATGCCGTTTCTGCTCCAGCTCCTTCAGCCGCTGCAGGCGCCTCAGCTCCTGCACCTCGCGGTCGTGGTTGTCCTGAAGGAGGGACGGAGAGAAGCCAGAAGATGCATGAGACACGTGGGACCCAAGTGCAATTCCAGAGACAGCTACCCTAAGACCCCACTGAGAGACACAGGCTAGAGGAGAGACCTGGGTCATTTGTTTCACCAAGGGAGACAGCCTGTGTTTGCACGTGAATGTGTGTTTGCAGTGCTTGTGTGCCCGGAGGGCTGGGGGCCTCTGTTCTCTGCAAACAACGTGGGCGTGGCCAGGCGTGCACACTAGGCCTGGCCCCAACCATCTGCCTAAAGTTGTCATCAGATCCCCTGGGCCCAACTTCCAGTCAAGGCATCGTGCCCTCAGTGCGGGCTGTGATTCCACACATGCCCGAGACCTCAACTCAGAGGAAACCCAACTTGGTTTCTAAGCAGGGCAGGAGAGAAAGGACTTCCAGGAAAGTGCTATTTAGGCAAGAGCAGAGAGAAAAATACAACGGGTGTTAAAAGAATCTGTGTTGCATGGAAACATCTACACACACACACACTCATGTGCACACATGCTACTTAACAGTGATTTGGATGCATAAATGTAGACTCAGGACATTAAGAGATGCCTTTCAATCTGTGTTCTCTGAATGCTCCCTGGTAAAGAAACACCAGAAATGCCACCGAGGCTCTGTCCCTTGTGCCCCACCCACTTCCCACAATCGGAGAGGAGGATTTGCTTTACAAATCTTTCTACCTTTCTCCCTGCTCCAAGGAGCCAGCCCTCCCGCCACAAACCGAACTGGAACAAATGCACACACCAAAGCACGCTTTACTGTCCTTAAATATACTCGTGTCACATAAACGTGCAGATGTCGCACCCAAATCTGCTATCATTGGCGCTTTTTACTTGAAAATCAATTTCCTCAGACAGTGGACTTTCCCTTCCAAGTTTCTGAGAGGCTCTGGCTCTGACCGGAAATTCTGGGCTCCTCCTGCAGCTCTGTCCTCGGGCTCCCCAAGGTCCCGGGTCTTCTCCTTTCAAGGCTGCCTGTGGGAGGGCATGGGGCCAGCTCCTGGCTCTCAGGACAGCGGGGCTGAGAGCATCATACAGGTGGCCTCATGGGCCTGGAGAATTCTGACTGGGAGCGAGGGCCTCGGAAAGAGCCAATTTGGCGGCTACCGCCCACCAGCGCCTCCGCCTGCTGACCTCACTGCTTGGACGGGGGAGAGGAGTCGTGGCCACAGGCTCAGCCTCCTCTTCACTGGACAGAGAAAGGCAGCTTGAGAACTCCAGCGACTCACTTAGGGCTGGGGAGATGTCTGAGCAAGCCCTCAGAGAAATGCAGCTAAGGACACATCTGTACTTAAAACACAGGGAAAGAGGTGACCCACGAGTACTTGGTTCCTTACCAGCACCTGAAATGATGGGATGTGATTTTGCTTTTAATTGACAGATGAAAGTTTTATTGGCAAAGCTAAGCAACCCGGGCTTCCCTGGTGGCGCAGTGGTTGAGAGTCCGCCTGCCGATGCAGGGGACACGGGTTCGTGCCCCGGTCTGGGAAGATCCCACATGCCGTGGAGCGGCTGGGCCCATGAGCCATGGCCGCTGAGCCTGCGTGTCCAGAGCCTGTGCTCCACAACGGGAGAGGCCACAGCAGTGAGAGGCCCACGTACCGCAAAAAAAAAAGAAAAGAAAAGTCAAGCAACCCAAAGAGTTTTGTGGCTTCTGCATGAACTCAGAGATTATTGGACCCGGAGGCTGAAGGGCAAGAAAGCAGCAGTCATGTTCAGACAGCAGCAGACTCCCTCACTATCAGGGCACTTTGAAGCCCACTCTGGCCGAGGACAGCCTGGTTCCCCAGATGCCAACCCCTGGCAATAGCTATGGAGCTTAAAACAGGGGAGTGAGGACCTTCCCATCATCCCGCTGCGACAAAGGTCCCCCTGAAAGAGGAAAGTGTCTCCTGGGAAGGGGGGAGGATCTTCAAAGAGGCGTCTTAATATCATGACTGCCATCCTAAAAAAACCTAACAAAATGCTTTTAGGGCATCAGAGCGAGCGTAGGAATGAGCAGCTAAGTAGCAAAGGCAGCCAAACGATAGACTCCTGCCAACAGGGAAAGGCTCGGGGCTGAGACGGCAGAGCCCTTCCCCGGAATCACAAGCGACAGCCGGGCAACACCGCCTGGGCCAGACCTTCCTGATGCCCCGGAGCTGCTGAAGCACCTTTCCACCACAGGCAGAGGAAAAAGAAAAATCCTGACAACTCAGAAAACACAGAGCCGTACCTTCACTGCTTTGTTGAATTTGACACAGAAGTCTCTGAATATCTGAAGGCACTCGTCCAGTTTCACGGTGTCTTTGTCTTCACAGAAGAAGTCGATGAGGGTGTGGGCCTCGTCCTGGAGCTTTTGCTTCCAGCGCTCCAGCTCTGCCAGCTTTCCCAGGGCAAACTGCGGGGAAGGGGACAAACAGCACACGCCGAGGTGAGCGCTCGGCCTGCTGCCTGGTGCCTGGGGTTCAGTTTCAGGTCTCACTGCACGTCCCTCAGAGCTGACAGGAGAGTCATTCACTCCAAACAACACCTTGGGGAAGCGAGGGGAACCCCTACGCAAGGCCTGAGAGCCACAGGAGACTGAAGAGCTTTAAGCTGGAGGATGCCACCGACCAAATGTTCCCCTGTAAAGTCACTGGACACATGGCACGGGAGTGCAGTTGGTGTTGTTAAGGAAAACCCTGCATCTGTCTGTATCTGTTCTTCCTTCTCTCATGACTGAGGCTTATACTGGGCCAAGGGTCTACTTCAGGGTCCCAAAAGTCACTTATATTGACCAGTTGTCTTATCCAGAGGTCTGCCCCATTGAGAGGAGTTTAAACGTACCCCCAAATGAGCTCTATCAGGGTCAGTGTCACCCCCGCAGGGACAAATGCCCAGCCAGGGCTTCTTATCCGAGTCAGCTCTGTCTATGGCCCACACTTGCACCCCTCACCCCCAAGCCATTCAGTAGATTTGGGGTGGACCTGCCATGACTTTATTAAAACTCCCAGGAGGTTTTGATGGGTACCCGTGGCTTGGAACTACTGCCCTATACAAATCAGTCCTCTTGGCCTCCTTGTTTTTTTCCTAATTCTTCTAGGACAACGTCTCCAAGGCCCATATAGACTCAAGTACTGCAGCAATGCGGTGCGGCCGAAGGTAGCCCGCTCTCCTCTGCTGAGCCCCAGCCCCTTCCGGATGGGGATCCCCAGGGCCAAAGGCACAAGCAAATGTCCCCGACGGCAGCTCAGTGACATCTCCTGTTGAGCTGAGGTGAGGAAGCAGCAGGTAGATGTAGCCCCGGGGAGACGGCATTTGGGGTCACGCTGAAGCCTGACGGTGCTTTCTCTTTCACTGGATAACAAGGCTTATATGAAGAAGGTATATTCCTTTACGAAATCACACTTCTATTTGAGAAAATTCTTGGGTGGAGGGCTGGGCGTGGGAAATAGTGAAGTTGCGGGCTGCCCACCTGGCGGATGGGCTCACTGCTTGAACGCTAAAGACAGTCTCAGGAGAAATTCCGAGAAGACGCATCCCCTCCCACCCACCCACACACTAACCCCCTTCAAAACCCTTTTCTTCCACTAAGCACATTCGAGAGGTAGCAGGAAACCAAAACTATTTAGGAAACCAAATGCCAGAGAAAGTAACCATCTGAGTCAGTAACCTGAGGCAGTGTGTGCGTTCACGCTGAATTTTTCTTCGAGGAGAGAAGGGTATTAATGGAAGGCCAAATCTTTGCCTGTCATTCTCACACAGGGTGAAAGGTGGATTCCAGCCAAGAACAGCTCAACTGCAGAAAAACAGGACTTTGACAAGAATCTTCATGGGAGCTTACTCCACCTGAGATGTCTCATCGCAGATCTTGTGGCGGACAGGGAGAGTGCCTGAGCGCTCGCAGTCCCCTTAGGACTCGGGAAAGTGAAACATTCCGAATAGGACCTGAAAAGCCACCACGCTCAGAGTTGTTTGCCAAGAGCTAGCTGCTGAACCCTTTCCTCATGGTTAAGGCCACAGATGAGAAAGTCCAAAGCAACACTGGCAAAGCATGAATGACAGATTGGCAGTTGTCGCAGCAATCTCAACTTTCCAGCTCAAACTTGTCTGCTGTGGACCAAAGTTCCACACCAGTACACTTGGTACCTCTCACCCAAAGGGTCGAAACACTGAAACAGATCTGCAAAACTATGTTCCTGTCATTTTTCTGCTCAAAAATGGTTCACCATAGCTTAGAGAGCAAAGTTTTCAGACTGGCATTCAGACCCCTTCGTGGCCGGACCATAACCTAACTTAAAAAGTTGTATTTTTCCGGGCTTCCCTGGCGGCGCAGTGGTTGGGAGTCCGCCTGCCAATGCAGGGGACACGGGTTTGTGCCCCGGTCCGGGAGGATCCTACATGCCGCAGAGCGGCTGGGCCCGTGAGCCATGGCTTCTGAGCCTGCGCGTCTGGAGCCTGTGCTCCGCAACGGGAGAGGCCACAACAGTGAGAGGCCCACGTACCGCAAAAAAAAAAAAAAAAATTAAAAAAAATTGTATTTCCCCCATTTAAAAAGAAAGTGAACTTAAAAAAGAAAAATAAATAGCTGTGTGGAACAGTTTACATAGAGAGAGAAAGATGACTACCAGGAGGACGAGTTTAGAGTGAAAACAAGGTTGCTTCTGAAGAACAGTCCGGGGGTGTGGATTTGCATCATAAGCCTTTCTGTGCTACTATTTAGCATAAGAGATTAACATTTAATATAAGAACTGAGAAATGAGACCTCCAGAATCCTTCTCCCAATGTGTGACAGGCCTTCCCCTTGAATTTCTGGATTTGTCCCATTTGTCTTTACTGCTGAGTGTTTTCCTAGCTAATGTTAGATGATTCCGTGGTGGTGTTTGCTTTGTTGTCTCACTTTGAGAAGAAAATCTGTGCACTTTTAAGGGAAAATTAGAGTTTAGTGACATATGAAAGAAAATACAGAACATGTGTTTAATAATAAAAACAAACTCCCAGCAGAGCCAAACAAAATCAAATGTTCACTGACGGGAGCTGCAGCTCACAGCATTTGATGTGACTTCGTTACAAGGAAGTGAGGGGAGGCTGAGGTTGGTCCAACCCTCAAAAGCACTGGTCCCTTTCCACCGCCCAGGGCAGCCCTGCCTCACTGATTCCAGCTCATGAGCCTCGAAGCCCTGACACTGAAGGCAGCACACCATTTCCCTGAAGACTGAAAGCATGAAAAGGCGCCACCATTTTTTTCTTTTTTACAAAATAAGGAAGATAAAAGAAGTATGTCAGACTGTGATTAGTGAGTCACAGTGAGCTGTCACAAACATGTTCTCTCTGCTGGGTTTTGTTGATGTTATTCCGAACAGCTCCTGCCACGCCCTGTGGGGCTGGTGCAGTTGGGGTGGTGAGAGGCACCGACTCTGGTGTGTTCTCCTGCCCTCCCTATAAAACATGCCAAAACGGAGCTTGTTTCTGCCACACAAACAACTGAAGGAACAACAGCCCAAGTGCTCAGGTGTCTTTAACGATCTCCGTGGAACTTCCTGCTGGTGTCCAGAAGTTCGAGTGGGAGACAGGAACTCCTGAGCCGTGCTTTAGAAGCAAAACCTTCTAAAGTTGCCAGACTGCTGCCAAGTGTAAGCATAAGGGATCCCAGTTCACTCGCAGGCGATGCCATCATGCAGACAGAGCAGAGACAAACAGAGACCCTGTCCCTAACCAAAGCCTCAGGGTTAGACCATATTCAATACCCTCTGCCACAAAACCAACCCAGCAGAGGCTGGGCACCGAAATACAAACTTCCTTTTACCGACTTGGGGGAAAAAAATATGCATGGGAACCTGCTGCTTCCACAAACAGCCCTGCAAAGGTAACCAGCCTTGAGGGGCTGCTGAAGATGAGATCAGGGGGACTGACTCGAATCATACACACACCTGAAGGAAATCTTCCATCTGCTGACAGAGCTCACCATCCCGCTGGACGTTCTCCTTTAGAGATCTTGTCCTGACAAAGAGCGAGTGCAGCTCTGCCTCTGTGTTATCCAGAGATAATCTGAAAGAAGAAAGGGGAGAGTGGGTACCTGGCACAGGAGGCCAGGTGTCACACAGGTACATCAAACAAGACCCTGGAAACAGAAGGGAGAGCTACCGTGATTGTCTACCGACCTCTGTATCTAGAGTTTCCTCCTATGTTTCCTTAAGAATCGATTCCTTCCTAAAGACACACACTGGTTCAAAGACCAGGCTGTAACTTTGTTCTTGCTGGTGAGATAGCCGAAAGCATGGGAATTGTGAAGCTTTTCAAAAACTAGGTCTGAACATCTTTATGCCATCAGCATTAGAATTCGGCAGGACTCAGATACTTAGACTTTCCTCTGGCCATGAAACGCAAATACAAAAGCTCTAACCCATGAAAAGCGAGGCAGAGCATGCTGATAAACAGGATATTAAGGGTGATACGGAGACACGACACAGACTGCATGTTGCTCGCCACAGGCAACCAGAGTCAGCACTCTGTGTCTTAGAGAGAACTGACACACAGCTAACAGTTCTGCGGAGAAATGGTGGAACTGATGGCAAGGCTTTTGTTACATATGTCACACTCAGATTAACAGAGCACGAATGATGTTTCTGTCGCCTGGTAAAGCGAATAGATGAAACCTAAATCCAGGTGGAATTCAATTAGCAAATTCATAAATCAAGATGCTTTCATGCTTCCATTGATCAATTCTAACTTTTTTGTTATGCAATAGTTTTCCACCTTCAGGGGCTTCCCTGGTGGTGCAGTGGTTAAGAATCCACCTGCCAACTCAGGGGACACGGGTTCGAGCCCTGGTCTGGGAAGATCCCACGTGCTGTAGAGCATCTAAGCCCATGCACCACAACTGCTGAGCCTGTGTTCTAGAGCCCGTGAGCCAAAACTACAGGGCCCACATGCCACAACTACTGAAGCCCGTGTGCCTACAGCTAGTGCTCCGCAACAAGAGAAGCCACCACTAGGAAAAGCCCATGCACCACAACCAAGAGTAGCCCCTGCTTGCCGCAACTAGAGGAAGCGCGCACACAGCAACTAAGACCCAACGCAGCCAAAGAGAAAATAAATAAATAAATTTATATAAAAAAAATAGGGCTTCCCTGGTGGCGCAGTGGTTGAGAGTCTGCCTGCTGATGCAGGGGACACGGGTTCGTGCCCCGGTCTGGAAAGATCCCACGTGCCGCGGAGTGGCTGGGCCCGTGAGCCATGGCCGCTGAGCCTGCGCGTCCGGAGCCTGTGCTCCACAATGGGAGAGGCCACAACAGTGAGAGGCCCGCGTACCACAAAAAAAAAAAGTTTTCCACCTTCACTGGTCACTGGCACCCACCTATGACCTGTTTGTACTTCACTTTCCATTTCAAATAAATAACCTTAGTAAATAAGTTTTTTCTAAGACAAGATCTAGCTAACTTCCCCCATCTAACTCTGACCAGAAATGGAACGGTTATTTCTCTATGTATCTCTTAGAAACATTTCCACACTAGGAAGTGGAAAAAATATTCCCACACAAATTTGTTAGTAATTCAGAAACCAAAACAGTTTGCATCTTTGAAAATGCTCATTCTTTGGGGAGAACACTCTGGTGATCTGTAAATACGAACTATGAACTGTTTACATCGTTGGACGGATAATCTCACTTTGGGAAAGACATGTCATCTGTGGTTGGATGTTTGCAGTCAGTAACACTGAGCTGCGGGCCAGTGGCAGGGTGGGGCTTAGAAAGCTGTGGTTCATGTGTTTATGCATACGGTTCACAGCTGTCCCAACTGGATAGGGTCCCTCAGATAACAAGCAGATGACATGCACTGGGTTGATACGTGAGGTGAGGGGCTGGAGCCAGCTCATGGGACGCAGCTGTGGCTGTGGGTATCTCTCCCCAGCTCCACAGTCAGTAGTGCCCCATGGGGAGCTTGAGATCAGCCATGGCAGCAGTATTTACGCCATGGAAATCAGCAGTTGCTACAAATCAGGACTTTTCTCCCTAAAAAGCTGGTCGTTGAACATTTACCACTGATGCATGCATATGTATTATAAATTTAAAAGCACAGGATTCAAAATAGCATGTATACACAGATTACAGCTATGTTAAAATACACATCTATATTAGGATCACAAGTGATCCTAAACAGTGATGTAAATACAGCTTTATGTTTGGTAGATACTTCCTCTGCAAAGTTGAGTGACTAAAACAAAATCCTTTCACAGCCCTTGGTATGGTTCCAACTTCTTTTAATGCAATAGAAAATAAACGTACCATGTTAGATTCTAAAGGAATCAGTGATGTATGGCCCTGGAAGCTTACCAACTCCCAAGGTAACAGGCTGTGTTCTTTGAGCCCTATCTTTTGGGTGTGGAGGTATCTGAAGTTCTTAATCCATATATATATATATATATATATTTTTTTTTTTACACTGATGAGATTCATTAGAATAGACTGCAATAGGAGTTTTTTAGATTAAAAATAAAGATTAATTTTTCAAAACCCCCAAATTCCAAATATGCACACATACCTCTGTAACCAAATGAAAGGAAGGTCTGAAAGTTCAACAAGACAAAACTTTTAAAATTTCAAACCTGAATCCAGAAGTTGTAAAATATTCATCAGTTTTCATCAGAAGGTAGTTAAAAAAAACAAAAAACCTTGTTCTCACAATCCTCTTCCTTGCTTACCTAGCAGCCTCCTGAACATGATGCAATTTTTCAGAAAAGTTTAGAAGCACGGCATCTTTCTTCTGGGCTTCCTGGAACAAAACCAGAATTTCCTCTCACTATATAGGGATAAAACTGGAATTTTGTCCACTATACGGAGAACATTTTTTCAGGGCTTACAGGAACCATAAAATCACTGTTCCCATTTTTAGGCTTGATACATTCAAAGCAATTCACTGAGTCATGAACTCTTAGTCTGATATTCTTAGTAAGACTGACCAGAACTCTCCTACTCTCAAGAAACATTTAACTTCCCAGAACAACTGATCCTGACATGAAACACGACTCATGTGCAAGAAGACTCAGTGGAAGGAGGCGGCGGCTTAGCAGGGCTCATGGTTCTTAAGAGAATCCAATATGTCCTGCTGAAATACCACCCATACCTACGCGTATGCCTCCACTTGACCGAGCTACTTGCCGCTCTTAGACCAGTTTGCAAACTGAGTTTAATCAGAAGGTGCACAGGCCATGGGGGTGTCTGGATCCTTCATCTGTTCAGAGGGTACAAAGAAGGCAGGTCTGAAGAGGGCAGTTACCACCTCAGGAAACTTCCCCACGTGGGCAGGGACCAAGCTACACAAAGCACCTGGGTATGGGGATCTAAAAGGGCAGCCAGGAGATGCTGCAAGCCACATGGGACGTGGAACACATTTTCTGGTTTCAATGCCCTGAAAATTGACACAAATTAGTGCCAGGTTCAATGTGCCCTCTGTCTTCTGAAGAATGCAGTCACAATAGTGTGTATTGTTTATGGAGAGCTTGCCATATTCGGAACACTGAGCTAATAAGCACGTTCTGGAATTATCTCCCTCCACCTTCTCAATTACCTAGTTTTGAGGTATCACAACCCCCCATCATTAGATGGAGAAATTGAGGAACTTAAGGCTTAAGTAACTTGTCTGAGGAAGTACAGCTAATAAAGGACAAGTCAAAGTCTCCCCGTTCGGGCTTCTCTGGTGGCGCACTGGTTGAGAGTCTGCCTGCCAATGCAGGGGACGTGGGTTCAGGCCCTGGTCCGGGAGGATCCCACATGCCGTGGAGCAACTGGGCCCGTGAGCCACAACTGATGAGCCTGCACTCTGGAGCCTGAGGGCCACGGCTGCTGAGCCCGCGTGCCATGACTGCTAAGGCCCACGCGCCTAAAGCCCGTGCTCCACGGCGAGAGGGGCCGCTGCCGTGGGAGGCCTGCACACGGCGGCGAGGAGTGGCCCCCACTCGCTGCAACTGGAGAGGGCCTGCGTGCAGCAGTGAAGACCCAACGCAGTCAAGGATGAAATGAATGGGGTAAATAGATTGAAAAAAAAAAATCTCTCCGTTCTATTCTGAAACTCATGCTTGAAACAAGGCTGCAACACAGCTTTCCTCCCAGGTGAAGCTATATCTATGTGATCGCTGTCAAAACAACAAGGAGATTCAACGGGAAAAACAAACCAGCACAATTCGCTATTTGAGATAATTTAACAACAAAGAGTGAACTGTCCTTGGCTCATCTCTGACTTTATAACTAGTTACTGGGTGTCACATAGACCCAGTCAAAAATGCAATTGATGGACAGGGTTCAGACCCCAAACCCTGTGTGAATGGCAAGGCCCTGTAACCCCCAGTTCACAAAGAAAATATGCAAGTGATCCCCTCGTTGCTCTGACTCTTCCACTCTTTACACACAACGGGTCAAAAATCTAGTCAGGTCAACTCAGAAATGTTTCAACACCCAGGGCCCTGCTCTCCATCCCTGTGGCCATTACTCTGATTCTCAACTCTCGCCAAACAATGAGCGCCAACCTCCACCAAGAGGTACCCCTATTTCTATTCTCTCTCCACTCTAACCCACCCTCCACGTTGCCTCATTTCCCTAGCAACAAAAACATACCTGGTCAGGCCATGGTGCTGTGTATAAACTTCTGTTGGCTCCCCATGGCTAAAGCATGAAGTCCAGATTCCCCAGCAACCACTCTGCCTCACCCCCGACCCCTCCACTTCCCTCCAGGCCTGTAACCCCAGGTGCAGCCCAACTCAGGAATCCGCAAATAGAACCTTCCTGGCACCTACGGTGCCCTTTCCTGACTCTGATGCCACCTTACACCTCTGAAAAACTTCACTGCCTTGGGGGCGGGGGTGGGTAACGTACATTCTCTGTCTGTATCAATCACTTCCACATACCTGTGCAACAAAGTGCAGGAGATTCATCCCAGGTTTATTTGCTTTTGTGTCTGCCAATTTGAGCAAAGAAGATAGTTTAAATCCTACTGCATTGCCAGCATACCCTCCCTAAAGAAGACAAATCAAAAGAAAAAATATACATACACATTTAGACAGACAAATAAAGTTGGAAATACAACATTAAAATTTGTTTTTGAACTTCACTTACTGCATTCATGATATTCCCTGCTTGCAGCACCAAGTGTAATATCGAATGTAGTTCCTCACATGACATCAGCTCTGTCAGAAAGAACACACCGCGGTACCTTAGAAAAGGCTTCAGCTTAAACACACACGAGACAGCTACCACATCCAAGTTCAAGTGTGTCTGAAGTAAGCTCTGACCCTAAACTGTATAAAAGACTGAAACAAACAAAGTAGCACACTGCACGGTATATCTAATGTACCCCTGGCTACTGGTGATGCACATCCTAGTGTTCAACTGGGAATCAAATATGTATGACACTTAAGTATCACACATACTTTGATAATGAAAATTTTCAAGGAGTGGAAAATACAAAAGCCTTAGGAAAAGCAGTACACTGTGTTACAGGAATAATCTCCTCTCAGCAGTTATTTCTTTATGGTTTCCTTTATATCCTTTGAGACTATATTTACGGACCATGAAAACGAATAGTGCGCAGCATTTTGCTTAGCTGCTGAGCTATGAGGAGATAAAAAATAAACAGGCTGGAATGACAGGTACATAACTTGCAAAGTTCCAACCCTTAGCGGCAGGTACCCAGAGAATCCTTCCATTTTATTCAAACCTCTACATTTCATTTGGATTGGCTTAAAGGTTTAACAAGGAACTTATCATTGTCATATATTGGTAAACTAGTTCGTTAAACACGAAGTCTTTTGTACACACACCTACGCAAATAAACAATATTAAAAATTGCTAATGTATCTGAAGAGCTAAAAAGAAAATTTAATTATTAAAATTACTGTATATATAGGTAATAAAATGTCACCTATGATATTGTTAAGTTAATATTCTCCATTAAGTCTGGTATTACTTTCAAAAAATTACACTTGGATCACTGCCTATACTGTGTTATCTAAGAAGGCCAGGTTTTGAAGAGTAACCAGATAAGAAACGTTTCTACCGTGCCCACAGATTTGCATCACTCAATATGAAACATATTTTCCCATCTCTACTTGAACAGGAGAGACAATTCTTTCAAAATTGCTGCTTTAGGCTTGACACAGGAAGAAATTTTAAAAGGCCTCTATATTGAAAGAGGAAAATTCTTAGTCTCTTCTCTAAAATGAAGAAAATATGATGAACTGAAGAGAAAAACTTAATACAAGTCAGAGCAACTAAACAAGAAAACCAAATTGGAATAAACATTCTACCACAATAACTAGGAACCCAGAAAGTGACCAGGAGGAAATCAGGCTGGAGATCCCAGCTGATGGATGCTGGGAACTGTGAGGGCCAGGGAGCACCAGAGACTTTGCCTTGGAGCCGGCATTCTCAGTGCCGTACATGCCAGAAAGCAAGCTCCCAACCCTATGGAATGAGACACTAGAGCAACCTGAGGAGGCTATCCAAGGGGCGAGCAAAAATTACCAAGTTGTTCACTCTCAAATGTAATGAGCCCACCAGGTGTTAGAGTCTGGAGGGGACGCGGGTGGGAGAAGACACCACTGGAGCAGAAACATCAGGAAAGCTGGTAGAAGAAGAACAGGAGATGCCTGGGGAGGAGTCAGGACGGAAGGAGGGATGCTTCCAGAAGAGCAGGGTCCCAGCCGCCAACAGAGGCCAGAGCGCTGGAGGAGACAGGCAGCTGGCCCCGGGGCCCAGGCTGTGAGCACGCCCCACCATGCACACACACACCAGACACACACAACTACACACACACCACATACACACTACACGCACACCACATACTACACACACCAGACACACAACTACACACAGCACACACACCACATACACACCACACACACCAGACACATAACTACACACACACCACATACTACACACACAGACACCCACATACTACACACACGCCAGACACATACAACACCCCACACACCACACACACACCACATACACACTACACGCACACCACATACTACACACACCCACATACTACACACACGCCAGACACATACAACTACACACACACCACATACTACACACAACTACACATGCACCACATACTGCACACACCTAACACACACCACATACACACAACTACACACACACCACATACACACACACAGCATACACTACACCCGCACCACATACTACACACACTACACACACACCACATACTACACACACAACTACACACACACCACACACACACTAAGGACATACCATACCCACACTACTATACAAAACACACACCATACACACACACCATACACACACTAAGGACATACCATACACACACTACTATACACACCACACACAAAACACATACCACACACACACCACACACATACACAGGAAGCTAATCTAGGAGAGGAACAAAAGCAAGCTGCAACCAACAAGGTTTACGCCTAAGCTTGGGATGAAAGCAACCTTCTTTTACAGGAGGAGAATATGCTAATTAATTGATTGATTGGTCAGTTAATTAATTAACCGGGGGAGGCAGAAAAGTAAATGGAAATAAACTTTAAATACCATCCCTGGTAACATCTCATTTCCCTTTCTAGAGCGTATCAGAAATGGAACTTTCCATATCTAATTTTTCAATTGAACAGTTTTTAAAAAATAAACTGCTACCAAAATTAATCAAATCAAATTACACAAAGCATCATGTATTTACTCACCTTTTGTAGCGGTTCTTAGAATGGTTATATCTGTGTATAGAGAAGAACAAGAGGGCAAAAATTCTTTCTTTAGCACCATGGCTTCAATCCGCAGTGAACAGCTGAAAGACAAAAGGTACAGCTACAGTGTAGAATTTGACGTTGTTGATTTTAAAACCTTACTCTGCAAAGAACAGTGATGGTGATCCTTACTTTGGCACCTGAATTAAGCAGTGCAGAAAGGAGTCTGCTAGGGACAGCTTGGCCACGTCTCCACTAAATGCCTTTAGTTTCTTTATCTAAAAGACAGATGGAAAAGGGGGTCAAGAAAAAAAGGACAAATGATTAAAATGGAACATCACTTTAAATTTCATCTTAGAATTCCTTTAGGAAAATAAGGATATCAGTGCTAAATTCAAATTAATAAAAATGTCAGCCTAAGAAAAGGGAATCATCACCGCTTACTACTTTGTTGTTTAAAAGAGCAAACGAGCAAATTAGGGAGAGGACAGCTGTGTCACTTATGTGGGCATAAACAATCCCACATGAACCAGAAAGCTGGAGCCACCGGAATCCTCAGAGAGGTTACTAAAGGGAAAGGATCAGTTCCAAGGATGAAAACGTTCTGTAAGTTATAATCTGGAAGGGAGACCACTGTTTGGAAGAAGAAAGAAGAAACTGGATAGTCACTATAGCAGAGCCTTTGAGTCATAAAGGAAAAAAATCTTATTATTTTGAGTATTTTGCATATAAGATACTTAGACTGGGGGAGGGTGTCTAACACAGATCTTCTTTCTGAGGTCAAGTCCTCCTTCACATCTAGTAGCTTTATAGGAAGGGATCACTGGATGTTGAGGTGAGTACACACTGGCTCTCCAGCAGGAAGATAAAGAGGAAAACGGCTTAAACAATTGAAAGATCAGTGCCAAGATTTCCCCCTGTGAAAAAAAATCGGGTAACATAAAGAGTGTGTACAGTGGATCCCACTTCTGTAAATTAAGAAAAGAAGTGTCTACTATGCCCCAACCCTCCACGCACACACTACAAACACAGGAACAAGACAAACCAGACGTCTACGCTAGGTGAGGCAATCACCACAGTCATTATCATTTTCATCTGCTGCTCATTTTTATTTCCTAAAATGTCCACAGTAAGCATGTACTACTCCTGTAAAAAGTTATACTAAAAGTTATTAAACACACAAATATTCCTTCAACTGTAGTAAAGAAAAAAACAAAAAGAGTTCCAACGTAGGAATATAGCCAAACAGCTAAGCAAGTAGGGATGCAGGCAAAGAGAAAGTTCTCAAACTGCATCAGAGAGCAAGGTATGCCTTCTCCTCAGAGAATACAGGACCAACCCAAAAAACACAACTCTGTCTACTGTAATGGAGAGTCTTCCAACAACAGCACTTTGTGGTCAGGAGCACCTTAAGACTGCTAGAGTTTGTAGTAAGCTATAAAAGAAAAGAATCTGAATATAAATAAATAAATACACACACACTACACTTCAATTTAAAAAAAAGACTTCTAGAGTAAAGCTGATAGCCTGTCTTTGAAGCTAACTGTTCCCAGTAAGCACTTACCACTTTGCTATGTTTTATAAAGCTTTCTCTCTTCCACCCCCTGGATTATGTTAGGTGCCCATAAAAATAACCTAATTTTTAAACCTCTTGAAAAATAGGAAATAGGGCTTCCCTAGTGGCGCAGTGGTTGAGAGTCTGCCTGCCGATGCAGGGGACACGGGTTCGTGCCCCGGTCTGGGAGGATCCCACGTGCCACGGAGCGGCTGGGCCCGTGAGCCATGGCCGCTGAGCCTGCGCGTCCGGAGCCTGTGCTCCGCAACAGGAGAGGCCACAGCAGTGAGAGGCCTGTGTACCGCAAAAAAAAAAAAAAAAAAGGAAATAACAGTTCAAAAACACAGAGGAGGGGTATTTGCAAAGATGCGCAAACTGAAATATCTGCATCAAAATGTAACAGTGCAGATGCACACCCCAGACACCCTGGTATTAAGTCTGGACCTTAAGACTACATTTTTCCCCACAGTGGGCAGAAAATAGCCATTTATAGAATTGCATTATTTCCCCTACCTTTAGTGCCCCAAATTGAATTTTCCATTTTCAACCTTAATAAATTTAAGGGCAGATGGAACTTCTGCATTAGCTAAACCCAAACTAGTGCCTAGTTTCTGAACTGGGAAAGCCACAGGATGAATTCTGGTCCCTCCTGAGCTACAGTCTAATGATTCACCATATATGGGCAGGGGCAAAGCGGGGCTGTGCCTTTATGTAAGACCACATATGTAGCACGGGCAAAACTTCTGAGAATCACAGCACGGTTTCCTGTCTGAAGCACAAGAACAGGTCATGCTAAGTACACTTGGTAGATATTTTCTATTAAACATGTGCTGAACTGTAAATGAACAATGATTCATCGCCTCCACTTACATAATGAGTGAAAAATGCTTATGGAGTTCAAGAGAATGCTGATACTAAAGATAGTATTTGATTGAAATGCCACGTATACAGTTCTTAATTCCATTTCAAAATGAGATTTATGTTCATTAAGAGGGATTACTGTGCCTTCACAGAGAGGAAGGTAAAAAAGAGGGTGGACAGACCCTAGAATTATTCTGCATTCTCATCATCGTCAAAAAGCATTTAGCAAACGTGGTTAGGCATCATTTTCTTGGCTGTGCCTGGTTTCTGCCCTAACAGCAAACAGCGCGCTCCTTGAGACTCACGCATTCCGAAGGGCAGGCCTCCTTCATCCCCTCTCATTCCACTCACATGGCCTTGAAACAGCAGGGTTTCCGACCAGCAGACCCACCCAACAGAAGACACTGGGGCTTCATCCTCCCAGGAACAGAGAGTAAACGAACAAGGTAAGAATGAGGGGATAAAAATATCAGGGGAGGCGACTCAACTTGCTGCCACAGACAGCAGTTCCACCTCCAGCCCTGCATCCCTGATGCTGACTGTGGCGGTAGGGTACCAGCGCCAACAGAGAGAAGGGCTCCTTCTCAAGCCGCCTCTCAGGGCCCAGACAGGGAGCATGCTTTTATTTCCGAGTCTACCTTCTCCCTCTGCGAGTTTTAATCATGAATTTGAGGCAAGACAAAAAACGTGCCAGATAAAAGTTTTGCAGTGAAGGGCAGAGAACGTCTGAAAACAAATTAACCTGGGGTTAGCCTGGCAGCTGGGCCGTTTCCGTTCATCAGTTCAGTGTGCTGACAAGTTGACATATTATGAGTGACACTCACACCAGTACTTCGTGAGAGCGGAGGTGACGCAAGGCCGGCCTGAAGTGAGGTGGGGTTTGGGAAACCTTTGCCCTTCCTTCCTCAGAGGGCGGTGGTGGAGTGCGGCCCAAGGAACTGCTCTGGGATCAGACAAACCAGGTCAAACCCACCGCCCTCGACAGCCCATTAGTCACGTGGCACTAGACAAGCTCTATCTAACCTGTGTGGGCCCCAGTTTTCTCATCTGTTAAATGACGAATAGCTTACAATGTCACTGTGAGGATTAAATGAAACACGCACACACACACGCGCACACACGCACACGCACACATACACACACACCCCATGGGTGTGATTTATTGACCTTCTGTGTGCCAGGCACTGGGCTGAGCACTCGATTGCCTCTGGCCCCGTCCGGGGCCTGGAACATGGGGCACTCGATCAACGTGTCGCCCATCCTCGTGCTAAGAATGAGCACAAGACGTTACCCCACAGACCTAGCAACGCACAGTGACGCACAGCGATGCGTTTATTAGCATTTTTCTGCCACATTCCTAACCCTCTCTCAGTTGGCCGTGCCTCCTCCTTGGCCTCTTCTCCATCCTCTGCCCTCTACCCAGGACTGCAGAGTAGGTCCTGCGTCCGAGTGGGGCTGGGCCGCCCAGCACTGCCAGTCTGTCCCTGCAGTGGCAGCGGTCAGGAGGTGGCTCCCTCCGCGGGTCTGGGGAGGGCGCCAAGCAGCCCTGAGGACTGTCAGGGCGCACCTGCTGAAGGAAGCTCCCAGGGGAGCCGAGGGTGTGCTGAGCCGGTAATGTAAACAAGCAGCAGTGTGACAGCTAGTCAGATACTCAGACCCCGGTCGCTCCCGTGACCCTGCAGGGGGAGGGGGAGGGCCTAGCCCAGCGGCTGGGAAGGCAGTGCAGGACCCCGGGCGTCTGGTCTCCGGGCTCAGCTAATCATCTGGGGGTGAGAGAGTGCCTCGGAGTCTCAGGGCAGCGCTGGGGTGGGTTTTAGTCATCACTCTCTTAACAGCCTCTTTCCTCTGAATTATATCCCACAGACAACGCAAGAAACAGGGTTCTTTAAAACATGTGAGGTTCGACAG
Organism: Aethalodelphis obliquidens; assembly: GCF_003676395.1. Classification (NCBI taxonomy): domain Eukaryota; kingdom Metazoa; phylum Chordata; class Mammalia; order Artiodactyla; family Delphinidae; genus Aethalodelphis; species Aethalodelphis obliquidens. The sequence continues at coordinate 31,221,417 of NW_020837961.1, read as the reverse complement.
CTAAGCTGCTTCTTTGAAAGATCGCTTCGTCTTCCACAGGCTTTGCATTTTTAAATTTTTTTAATTTAAGTTTTTAATCGCCTCTGATTGTTAAATTAGGAAGGCAGGTATTAAGGAAACCGCATTTAACCTTCTGCCTCTTCATGGTATGAAGCTGGCAGCCTCCCTCATGCCTAACTCCCACTTAGTTGGAAATTTAGAGCTCCGTTAGGACTAGGTATCAGAGCAGTCCTAAGGAGGAAGCATGAAAAATGCCCAAGCGGGGAGAAGATTTCCAGAGCAACTAAATCTTTTTGAAAACTCAATTCATTAAACACTATCCATCCTAATAAAAGGTCTTGAGTACACCCGAAACCAACACAATACTGTAAATCAACTACACTTCAATTTACAAAATACATTTTGGAATGCCCATTCTTCACATAAAAGATTAAGGAGTGTTCAGTCTACAGGATCCAGGGTAAATTTTGATCTAATGTACATTTCCCTCAACTCTTTAAGACGCTTTACTAACATTAACAAATGCCATTAATTAATCTTGGCTTTGGTAAATTATAATTGATTTGCGAACAGAAAACCCGAGGTGGAGAGAGCAGCTCAGAATACATAAATAGCCAGTTACCCCCGAAGACCCTCGGTTTGGCACTGTGAGTTTATCACTGATGGAAAAGAAAAAGCACAAATACATTTCTCTTGTTGTTATTAATGGCACTAAAGTCATGTTCCATAAATTATGTCTAGGAAGTGGAGAGAGATCGGGGAGGGAGGAGCCAGCAATATGTGTAAAAGGATAACTTACACTTTCTACTGTATAAGGCTCTGTATTATTTAAATGTGTACAAGCAAATGTATTCGTGTAACTTCTTACTGAAACTTTTAAAGGGTCACTTCTTCAGAAATAGACAATATCACAATTTTGGAAGGTTTTACAAAACTGTTTTTCTTTTTTATCCTATCAAGCCCCTAATCATTCATAAATTCAGTTAATTCACTCCAAAAAAAATCAATACTTTATTTATATTGTGGTACTATATTGCTATCATAGCAATCCCCACCTTTTAATCCATTATATAGACAGCATTTATTAACAATTTACCTATCTCTCCAGTTTTTAGAGCATCTTTATTCAAAAGTGTTTTTTTTTTCTTTTTTTTTTAAAAAAAAGTATATGTATTATGAAACAACCCCAGGTACACCCTAGGCAAAGATCATCCTTAGATGACAGAAAAGGGAACTAACATTTACTGAGCTCCCATGTGCCACGTACCATGTTAGATGCATAACTAGGGCTTAATCATCAACAGTCCAGTGAGGTAAGCATCATTATCCTCATTTTACAGGTGAGGAAACTAAAATTCACAGGACTTATGAAAACTTGCCCAACTTTCTCAATTACGGGACCAGTGCCAATTTAAGCCTAGGTTCTCCAACTTGCTAACCCATCCTCTTTCTACTGGGTAACTTTTAATTGTTAGGTGAGAAAACTCCGGCTCTGGGTAGGAGAGTGCCCTTCCCATGTGAGTTCTGACATTCCTAAAAATATTAAGCTTTTATTATCACTCCTAACATTTAAAACTCACACCCCAAATTCCTTACCTCCTCTGACTCTGGCAAAAGCTTAAGAAATTCACGTAATGTCTCTGATCCATAATGCTCACTCTTTCCTTGATGAATATCTTCCACAATGGACAGAGGAGACCTTGAAAAGACAATGATCAGATTCCCTTTCACATTGGCTGCAGTGCCAAAGAAACACAAGCCAGGGGACATGAAAACAAACCCCCTCCACCCTCCCTTCCATTCCACCTCCTTCCCAGTCTGATGGGTGGTTTTGTGTCAGCGATCCTAAGAGCCCCACTGCCAGGGAAAGCAGGGATCCTGATACACCAGAGGCCCCTTTCCCCAGAAAACCATCCTCGGGCATCCCAGAGAGGGCGAAGGTAGCAACAACCACTGGGAGTCTTCTCTGGGAGAAGAAGAGCAGTTCTGTGGGACTCCTGGAGCCAGAGCCCTCTCCTTTCCACTTGAGGACACATGAATTTAACAGTGTTTGACTCACCCATCCATCCTCCACTCATGGAGCCACACCTCAGGTGAATTTATAAATTCCCTGACATGTCAGGCATGGACAGATGCCCCAAGGTAATTCTGCCTGGACTCCAAGCCACCTGATTATGTTTTTATGGAGGAAAACAGCGGAAAGCGACACACACTTGGGGCCTCCTCAAGCCACGTGTCTAAAAACAATTTGAAAGTATGAGGGATGGCTTTCCCTCGTTAGAATCTGCGTTTTGGCTCACACCCACAGACTCTGATGCTGACGAGCAGGGATGTGACTAAAGTTTCAAATGTGTGCAAACATCTTACTTCTTAAACTGCTTTAGAAATATCCCAATGTTCATGCTCCGTTTTGCATCCAGGATAGTAATCTGGAAAAAAACAAAGACACGTAAGATCATTAAAGTATGAATAAGAAGAGTTGGAGGAAAGAAGAGAATTAAAACCTATCAAACTACAACACCAATTTCAATGTATAAGAGAGTAATTCCCAATATGTAAATCTGGTGATTAACTGATGCACCTAATATAGTTTTATGAATATCAAAATACTATTATCTCACCAAATTTACTTTCTGCAATATGTATTTCCTTAATGGTAATAATTACATATATCTGGGCTTCCCTGGTGGCGCAGTGGTTGAGAATCTGCCTGTTAATGCAGGAGACACGGGTTCGAGCCCTGGCCTGGGAAGATTCCACGTGCCGCGGAGCAACTAGGCCCGTGAGCCACAACTACTGAGCCTGCGCGTCTGGAGCCTGTGCTCCGCCACAAGAGAGGCCGCGATAGTGAGGGGCCCGTGCACCGCGATGAAGAGTGGCCCCAGCTTGCCGCCACTAGAGAAAGCCCTCGTCCAGAGACGACGACCCAACACAGCAAAAAATTAATTAATTAATTAAAAAAATAATAATTACATTATATCTTTTGGGGTTTTTTTTGGCAGCACCATGTGGCTTGCAGGATCTTAGTTCCCTGACCAGGGATCGAATCTGGGCCTACATCAGTGAAAACGCTGAGTCTTAACCACTGGCCCACAGGGAATTCCCATATAGATCTATTTTAATATTGTATAATTTAAAATAAATTATATTAACATTTTCTAAATTTTGCAATTTCCTCTTAGAATAGTAGAGCCCACATTTAAAAGCCCTAATTTGGAAATAGATGTCTTAGCATAGCAAGAATCATATGAAATTTGAACTCTGAAGCTATTGCAGAGTGAGTCCCAACCCTGAATCAGGGATGTAAAAGGACCAACACTGTTATTTTCAGAAACATAATAAAATTCTTAATATTTTTCTAAAGGAAAATTTTATTTTCATTGGGAAAGAATATGTATGTCCAGCAGCCCTTTTAGGAGGAGGTAAGAAAGCGTCCTACACTTTATTTACTCAGAATTTAAAAAGAAAAACTTTTGTGCTGTATTTTACCAAGTCTAAGATGCGTTGTTTTTGTTTTTTGGCATATGAATATCTCTGGAATCAGGATATGTCTTATAATATATGGATCATCTTTGATTTAATAAAATATGGTGGCCATTCTAATGGACCATCCAAACCCAGATTTTGGCTGCAATAGATTTAAGCTGTTCAGAATTACAGTAGTCTCCCCTTACCCACAGTTTCAGTCACCCTAGGTCAACAGAAATCTGAAAATATTAAATGCAAAATTCCAGAAATAAACAATTCGTAAGTTTTAAACTGTGTGCTGTTCTGAGCAGAGTAATGAAATCTGAAATCTCACGTCTCGCGACGTGAATCATCCCTTTGTCCAGCGTATCCTGCCCGTTAGTCACTTAGTAGCCACCTTGGTTATGGGGTTATTGTCACGGTACCACAGTGCTTGTTCTCAAGTGACCCTTATTTTACGCAGTAATGACCCCAAAGTGCAGGAGTAGTGATGATGGCAACTTAGATATGCCAAAAAGAGGCTGTAGAGAGCTTCCTTTAAGGGAAAAGGTGAAAGTTCTCAATAAGGAAAGAAAAAAACTTGTATGCCAAGGTTGCTAAGATCTACGGTAAGAACTAATCTTCCATCCATGAAATTGTGAAGAAGGAAAAAGAAATTCTTGCTAGTTTTGCTGTTGCACCTTGAACTGCAGAAGTTAGAGCCACAGTGCGAGATGAGTGCTTCGTTACAATGGACAAGGCATTAAATTTGTACAAGATATTTTGAGAGAGAGACCACATTCACGTAACTTTTATTATAGTACGTTGTTATTGATGAAATAAAAATTCGCATTCTAAGGCAAATCAAGGAAAATGTAAACATAAAAATTTTTCTCTGCCCTTTGGCCTCCTCTTTCCCCTCTACAGGCATTGCGTATCTGCCTTATGCATCGACCAAACCTCTCCATCAGCAGAAATACCTGCTCAACCATAAAGAGCAACATTCTCCTGGCATCAACAAGATAACTCCTTAGGAGATAACCTTCCTTCTTAATCTTGTAAGGGGCCACCATGACCTATGACCCACTATTCGCTTTGTACGGGTAGATCTGGACTGTGTAAACTGTCAATAATACGTCATTTAATGCACAGTCCTCTGTCTCAAAAATTTATACAACTGTGCTTTGACCTCTAATGGGCAGAACAGTTCTCAGAGCTTTCTGAGAGGCTCTCCCGGGTTATAATCCTCAATTTGGCTCAAATAAAATGTTCTGTCTTTCTTAGATCAGCTGATCCATTTTTGTTCGCTGACATTATTGTTGGTCTATTTTGTTATTCCTTATTGTTGTTAATCTCTTATGGTGCCTAACTGATAAATTAAACTTTATCATAGTTGCATATGTGTAGAAAAAACACAGTACAGATCTTCCTCGACTTATGTCCAGATAAACCCACCATAAATTGAAAATACTGAAAAATGCATTTAATACACCTAATCTACCGAACATCACAGCTTAGCCCAGCCTACTTTAAACGTGTTCAGAACCTTTACATTAGCCTACAGTTAGGCAAAATCATCTAACACAAAGCCTATTTTATAATGAAGTGTGGAACATCTCATGTAATTAATGGGATACTGTACTGAAAGTGGAAAACAGAATGTCTGTCAGTGTATCGATTGTTTGCCCTTGTGATCGCATGGCTGATGGGAGCTGCTGCACCACCATTGCCCCAGCATCACAAGAGGGGCTGTACCGCAAATGGCTAGTGGGGAAAGATCAAAACTCAAAATTCCAAGAACGGCTTCTACTGTATGCCTATTGCTCTCACACCATCATAAAGGAGAAAAATCTTAAGTTGAACCATCATGGGACCATCTGTGTATATAGGGTTTGGTACTATCCACGGTTTCAGGCATCCTCTGGGGGTCCTGGAACGTATCCCCCGCAGATAAGGGAGAACTACTGTAATAATTTGGAAGGGTTTTATCAGACTAAAATTTAGACAGAATCTTTTTTCAGGGGGTGGGTATTGTTAAATACAGAAGCCATTTCTTTGGAAGTAAATATCCAGGATACATGGAAGAAAGATAACCTTAAAAGTCCGCAATTTTCCCCATTTGTTTTTTGGAAAAGGGAGATGAGCGAAATAGGAATTTGTTATAAGGCTCTTTCTTTCCAAAAGTATGTGATACACTATGAACAAAAAAGAATCAGGTTTCAGATTAAATTCCTGATCGCCGGGCCTGCTTCTAAGTTTATAAGAGGCAACAAGTCTGTTAACCAAAGTTAATGGGACTTCCTGGCTAGAAGGTTAAAGTTTTACAAGAGTGTGGTTGCCTTCTTTTGAAGACTAATCTTAAACAATCACATTATTTACTGTCCTAGGGGTTTATTTCATGTTAACACAATCACCTGCCAGCCATAAACTAAACTCCCAAGCTAAAAGGACAGGCTCCTTGTTGGAATCCTACCCACGGATTACAGTTCAAGTTCAGTGTAAAGGGAGGGGAGAGGAGAGGGGAAAGAAAGGGTGAGAATAAAACCTGTCAAACTTAACATCCTTTAAGAGGAAAGCTTTTACCAAAGAGAGGAATCTAAATTTAAGACAGAAACTATGTGCTTATTATAATTCACAAATTACAAACTAGGAGCATGTGCATTGACCTGGCTATATATATACATATATCCGAAGAGCTTTCTCTGCACTCACTCCTTTTTTTTTTTTTTGCGATACGCGGGCCCCTCACTGTTGTGGCCTCTCCCATTGCGGAGCACAGGCTCCGGACGCGCAGGCTCAGCGGCCACGGCTCACAGGCCCAGCCGCTTCGTGGCACGTGGGATCTTCCCGGACCGGGGCACGAACCCGTGTCCCCTGCATCGGCAGGCGGACTCTCAACCACTGCGCCACCAGGGAAGCCCTGCACTCACTTCTATCCAGAATGGGGGAAAAACTTTTTATATTTTTTCATTAAATTACCACCTCCTGCTACATTTAACCATTGACAGCAGCACCCTCTCCGCCTCCACACCCAAGCCCCACCCTCATCCTCTTCACCCCTCAACCCTCTGGGACTCTATCCTCAGCCTAGATCCATAGCTATTATTGCTGGAAAAGTGGTGGAGAAATTACTATTATTGTTCCTATTTGACAGATAAGGAAACTGAGCCTCAGAGATGTCATTTTATACCTTCCCCAAAGCAATACTGAACTGAAATGCCCCAGGGTCTCTCTGGTTCCTGTTCACTCTAGTTCCTGTGACTTTCAATATTGCTGCAGATATAGGAGAACAGAGAAGTAGGGAAGGTTCCCCACCAGCCCAGTATACACATTGGGATGCTTCTCTGGGAATGGGGGCAGACCTGCAGAGAGCCATCCACGGGGCCTGGCCAAGGCCCCTGGTGACCCCAGAGTTGTATCTGTGGGACGAAGGCCAGGACTCACGTTCTCACCAGCTGAGACGGCCGCCGGGAGTGGAGCTCAGGCAGGGAGCGGAGCTCAGGCCGCGGGGAGCACAGGGGGCCACGCCTGGGGCAGCAGCTGTGTCACCAGCGAGGAAACTGGTCACTAATTTAAGGGAATCCAGCAATACTCCTAAGGGAAAACCTGGGCTGGCCATCGCTGAGCAGCGTAAGGGGGAAAACAAAGCCCAGCGCCTCCTCCAAACCACAGGAAAATGAGACAGTTGATAAGGGCAGGGACAGTGCCCTTCTCTCCGGGCATCCTCAGCTCTGCCCAGTGCACGGGCCGTCTCCTCTCAGAGGGCATCACACTCAGCCCTCTAAAGCGGTGTTATTACACAGTCCTTTAAAGAGGGTTATCACTACATGTGTAAATTAGCTTATCTTACTTCCCAAAGGCTGGCCGGCAGTTCAGACGCCCAAGCGTGTGCAGCTAGAGGTGCTTTTGAGTCACTCCCAGGAGCGCACTCCTCGCGGACTGCATAGGTGGAGACAAACAACCCTGGGAACAGGGGTGAACTGACCTGGCCCCTCCCTCCCCACCAGTTCAATTCATCCGTACCTACTCTTCTGGACACCGCAGGCCTGCTGAGGCAGGTGTACTCAGCACGTACAGAGCTCGTGGCCTGTCCCATTAAAGGCCCACCCAAGAGTTACGCCATCCCTGGTGAACAGGGGAGCAAAGACGTCAGGAGATGTGCTCAGCTCATCCACGGCAAAGACGTCCCACCCGCTCTCGTAACAGTCTCCCCACAGGCTGCCAGCCGTTCAGGTGAGAGGTTGGGGCTGTTCAGATCCCTCTGAGGCACTGAAACAGCAGTGCTGCGTGCTCAGGGAAGCACGTGAATGGCTATACCCCCAGCCCCACCTGTTCAAACCTCCATATAAGCTCTCCTCCTTTTCTTCTTCTGCAATTCTTGCACTCTCATCCATCCACCACAAAATCTGCCTCCCATATTCGTTAAAGGAAGAAGGAACTTTTCTTTTTTAGTTGTGGTAAAATACACATAACAGTTACCATCTTAACAGTTTTTAAGTGTACAGTTCAGTGGCAATAGGTACATTCACACTGTTGTGGAATCATCACCACCATCCGCCTCCAGAACCCTTCATCTTGCAAAACTGAAACGCTGTCCCCATTAAACACTAACTCCCCACCTCCCCTCCCCACCCCCTGGCAGCCACCATTCTACTTTCTGTCTCGGTAAATCGGACTACTCTGGGTACTTCATATAAGTGAAATCATACAGTATTTGTCCTTTGGTGACTGGTTTATTTCATTTAGTGTCATGTCCTTAAGGTGGAAGAAGAAATTCTTAAATCACTTTAGCTTCAGTTTGTCAAAGGAGGCTTCCTTACCTACTTAAGTAACACTAAATAGTAGTTATTTCAATCCTCTGTCAGATCTGAAAAGCAATATTTAAAAAATCTTCCTGTATCCACTAATATAGACTTAGCTTTTGGGTTCTGATGGTTTTTCATTCTTTTTAAATTTTTGGTTGGCTTTCCTTGGGTAATGTCCCTCCCCCAGCTCTGAGGAAAAAAATGATAGTCCAGTTGAAGCTTTTTTTTCCCTTTCAAATACTCTACCTACTTCTATAGTTCTCAACTGAGCATGTCTCAGAATTCTAGAACATTCTGGGACCGTAACAAAAGTTGACAAAGAATGACTGATACCTGAATTACTGTGTGGGAGAATAACATTACTTTTCACAAACTTAGAAAAACCAATCTTCCTTCCTTCCTCTCTCTTTCCTGTCCTCTCTTTTTCTAATAAGCAATTTTTATTATTTCTTATGTGGGATAATTAACTAACACTAATTGTAATATTACCACAGATACCATAGTGAATGACCTCAAGTGTTTCAATGTTTGCATTTTCTTTTTCATTTTTAAATTTCAGTTTTATGGAGGTATAATTGACAAATAAAACTGTAAGATATTCAAGGTGCACATCACGGTGATTTGATATATGTTTACACTATATACTTGTATACATTCCCTCCATCACCTCACATATTTACTTATTTATTGGTGAGAACAATTAAGTTCTACTCTTTTAGCAAATTTCAATTACAGAATACAGTGTTATCAACTATAGTCACCAGGTTTCACATTACGTCCTTAGACCCTATTCATATTATTGTGTTTTCTCTGTGAACCCCTATTTTGACTTATCATACTGATACCTTATAAGATAGCCTCTTTGCTCCCTTGGTTCAGTTCTGTCAGTTCAGTTTACTTTCTTTGGAGGATACCAAATGGCTAGGGCTGTCCTTGCCTTGAGAGCATTTCAGATTCTGTAGGGAGACAAGGGTAGCCCCAAGTAACCAGTTCTGAGGGGCTGAAGAGCAGTGCTAACAGATGGATGGGGGCTTCTCAAATGTGAGATCACCAAACTCGGAAAAGAAGGTGGAATTTGAGTTGAACCTCTTTATTATTATCCCCAGTAATACCCTTTGTTATTTCTAATTACTAAAGTTTATTATTGTAACATCTGTAGCTTCTTCAAGTTAATTTTTGTCTAGCAAAGAGACAAAACCACTTCCCCCTTTACTACATGTTCTAACTTACTATTTCAGATGTTGTTCTACCTAAATTCAGCCATTCCCAAACCCAGCTCTTCCCTGTCTCCCAGTAACTTCTTCCTTCGTAGCATAACGGAACTTATTTGTAGTGCTTTACGGGTCCTTTAAAGCCGGAGCCAACCTCATAATGGCAGGCCATTTCTGTAGGAGGTTATTACATTTCAAGGGAACATAATCTGATCCGTGGCATGTCTGAGGCTTCAGAATTATGAGCTGTGTGGCAGCAGATGGGAAGGCCACGTTTCCAGGCTCAGGATGGGTCCCTCGGCCAAACACGCTATGTGTATGTATTCTCCAGTCCACACAGTTTCAACCCTGGACTCTACTTTGTACAGAGTGAATTGGAAGATTTATTACTGGTCCATGTTAGACTATCATTCTGCTGCACTGTAACTTCTTTAAAGAAAATCTAATGAGGGAAGAAAACAGCATGTACTATAGTCTTTTACCAAAAAAAAAAAAAGTATATATAATACTTCAAGCCATGTTGGAGATAGCATGAAAAATGGAAACTAATTCTGGGTAACCCTCTGTGATGTGACAATATTATCTAATCTTCCCTTAAATCCATCCACCTACACTACTTATCCTACCTGAGTACTGAGAAGTTGAAGAGTTAGATTATCTTATGATACACAGTCATGGCAGTTTAATTTTTCTTTCTAGACTGCTATCTCGCAGATTAGAACCTACATGTGTTAAAGATATCTGCACACCCACCATTCATAGCAGCATTATTCACAAAAGCCAAAAGGTGGAAGCAACCCAAGTGTCCATCAACAAATGACTGGATAAACAAGATGTGGTATATACATACAATGGAATATTATTCAGCCTTAAAATTCTGGTACATGCTACAACATGCATGAACCTTTAGGACATTATGCTGAGTAAAACAGTCCAGTCACAAGAAGACAAATACTGGGACTTCCCTGATGGTCTAGTGGTTAAGACTCCGCTCTTCCAATGCAGGGGGTGTGGGTTCGATCCCTGGTTAGGGAGCTAAGATTCCACATGCCACGTGGCCAAAAAAAAAAAACAACTCTTCTGAAACTCTTAAATGGTTCCTTTAAAGAAAAAAAAAAAGACAGATACTGTGTGAGGTACCTAGAGTACTCAGGTTCATAGAGACAGAAAGTAGAAGGGTGGCTCCCAGGGGCTGGGGGGAGGGGGGGAATGGGGAACAGCGTTTCAGTTTGCGAGATGCAGAGGATTCTGTGGATGGATAGTGATGGCAGCCTTCCAACAACGTGGATGTTTCTGTGCCACTGAACTGTACGCTTACAAATTGTTAAGAGGGTGAATGTTATGTTACATATATTTTCCCACCGTTTAAAAAATAATTGTTCAGTTTCAGGTTTTTTCTTTTTTTAAAGTTAAAGAAAAACAAACAAAAAGAGTAAAGAAATGTACCTAGGGTGGAGAGAGGCAAAAAGAAAGATTCTTTTTACCTGAATTTTAGATCTGGCCTAAGAAATGGACTTCTCTGCTTCTGCCATAGGTGGGAAAAGATGCCACACACCCTGCCACTTCCTTCCATCAGTGGGTCTTAACCCCTCTTGAAGTCACTAACATAAAGCAGCAAGTTCCACACAGCCCCCTGAACTATCACCGGCCAAATAAACGTCCCCAGTTTATAAAGGACACTGCCCATTCTAACCTGGTCAGCTGCCTCCCCAGGAGCGTGATCAAGCCAGACCCCCTTCTGTGTGTGACAGGGGCTTTCCTGAGACATGAGCTCCGTCTCCACGCACCCATCCACTCTTTCCTTTAAAATGCTTCAAGGCCAGTAAGTAGAGCTAGGAAACACTGGTGAGCATGACCTACTGCCCAGCAAGGAGCCTCTGCTGGAAGCTGGGGCAGAGGCCAGTGTACTAAGGAAATGACTTCTTGCTCCTTCTGATACTGAAAGGATGCACTGAGAAATCAAAGGCCTTTGCATAAAGGAAAGAGCAGGGAAGGCCAGGTTCGGCACAGGAGGGCACTGAGGATGTCCTGAAGACTTCCTCACAAATCATCTCACAGCTTACGCCTAATTCTAGTCCTAGGATTCTCCACATTTTATAATAAATAGACTCTTGGCTATTTCAACGGGGGACCATCCCGCCAGCTTCAAGGGCCCCCAAGTGAATTCCTGAGCCAGACAGAGAAAAGAGGTCAATACTGTCAGCTCAAGAATTCAATAATGCAGAGAGCTGCTACTTCATTCCAGAGCCCTGCCTGCCCACGCTCTTATCTAGTCAGCTCTATCTTTGACCTATTTTCTCTGCTCCTTTACAACAGATTAAAAAATGATGCATTTCTGTTGCCACCCCCTTTTTTTTGTGGTGGGGGGGACAGCTTTCTTTTCTTTTAACCCCGGTTTCCTAATTATTTCTTCTAGCAAATAGAGGTTTCTTAATTTACTTTCATGTTTCTAACCAGAGAGTACTTAGAAATGTAATTTTTTACTCAGTTTCTATGATGTTCGGTGACCTGTAGCTCTGAAGCCAGGCTTTCACTTACCTTCTTATAACTTGCTAGCTTTATTTTATTTTTTTTAAAGATTTTTTCGATGTGGACCATTTTTAAAGTCTTTATTGAGTTTGTTACAATATTGCTTCTGTTCTTTTTTTGTTTTGGCTTTTTGGCCACAAGGCACGTGGGATCTTAGCTCCCCGACCAGGGATCGAACCCGCACCCCCTGCGTTGGAAGGCGAAGTCTTAACCACTGGACCTCTAGGGAAGTCCTAACTTGCTAGCTTTATATTTTCCTCAAAGTAACACAGTTCCTGTTCACTGGAAATGTGCTTTGCAGAAAGTCTATCTGAAAATAGCTTTATGCTTTGGCTCTCTGGAATCTGTTACACAATGGCCAACACTTAATTCAGAGATCCGAAGAACGAAGGCCACCTCACAACACTTGTGGAACGAAAGCTGGAGGGAAAAATAAAGATAAAAGTCTAAGGATGTACACTATTTAATGATGTTATTAAATAAAAGGCACTTTGTCTCAGAAACCTCCAGTTAATCTCAGGTAACTGAGTTCAGGAGCTCAGGTTTTTGTTTCAATGGCGACTCATAATACTGGCCTTCAGCAGAATTGCTCCACCAGCGGAAACCAGGCAGATGTGCTGGAGGCAAGGTGCTGCCGGGAGGCCAGGAGCGAGGCCTCCAGATAGCATGTTCCCCGCATGAGGTCACCATCCTCTGGGATGTCTGCCAGGATATGGCTCGCATGCCTCTCACACTTTTTTGCTACTCAGCTCAAGCTCATCATTTCCAAAGCACGTTCACTTGCATTATCTTATTTCTCAGTGATTCTAGCAGGTTTTGAAATGTACACACGTCCCCAAACACAAAACAGTGCAGTGTGGGGAGAACCATCCCTCCGTGGACCATTCTTACCTCTTCTCTGCCCTCCCTGAAGGACGAATTTAAAGGCCCTCCTCGCCCAGAAGGGGAAGACTTGGTGGTATTTTCTTGCTGCCCAAACAGCTCCTCGACGCTCTTTGTATCAATCTGGTAGTGACACTGCTCCCTGGCTGCCAAGGTCCAGATGTTGGTTTTGCCACGAACTTGCTCCTCTGGAATGGTTTTCCAAAAAAAGCTCCTTATCCGCTTTTTCTTACCGAGGTGGCTGTAGCCGTTCAGGTGAGAGGTTGGGGGTAGTCCTGGGGGGGGAGGGGGGACCGGAGGCCCCCCAGGCAGTGGAGGGGGAGGGGGAGGGGGAGGAAACCCTTTCCCTGAGTATGGGCATGGTGGAGGTGGAGGGGGTAGAGGAGGAGGTGGTGGTGGCGGCGTTTGCCCAATCATGAATCCAGCTGTCGTGGCAATATTCCCATTTCCTTTATCACTGACCAAGGAGACACAATTCATAACGTGCATAGTACTGTTGCCTTCTAAGGAGATAATTTCTTGACCTTGGGGAAGCAGACAAGCAGACACCGACATCAAATTTGTGTCATACTTTTCCGCCCGCTAGTCTGCCGCCAGAGCAAAGGCAACTGCGTTGTGTGTCATCTTCCAAACCTGCAAAGATAAAACAACTTTAAAACCAGTGCAGGAAAACATTGCTATACTAGCGACTCCCTTCCGAGGCCAGTGCCAGTCCTCCCAGAGTAGTTGGATATTAAAATCAATGAGGGGCCACACATCCAAAAGAGAACTAAAAGGGACTAATACTTTTCTAAATGGGGACCAAATTTTACTACCTGGAAATGCTGCCAAAGCAGCGGCAATAAATCCAACCTGGAAACCTTCCATTCATCAATAAAGCACATATTTACCAAGAACCCGCAATAGGTTCAGCAAGTGCTGCTCACTTTCTGAACAAGCTACTTGTTCATTAACTGGCTCGTTTTCTTTGGGCAGTGGATCCCCAACCCCTGGGGAAATTACCCAAATGGCTGCAGCCCTAGTGACTCTGTCTTTTTCCAGTACGGACATGTCCCCTACCCATTAGTGGGTCAAAGGGCATCCTCCACCTTGCACATAATAGGCAGGGCATTCGGGGATGATAAAATAATTGCCAAACTCCTTCCCCTGGAGTCAGTGCCATCGTCTTCTCCCTACACTTGGTGATGCTGCTCCCTCGCAAATAGAGAAAAGAACGCCGGACACGAAGATAAAAGGTTCCGGCTCTAAGTCAAGCTTTCCTGCTTACAATTTTAGAAAAGCCATTTGGCCTCACTAGATTTGGAGTTTCTCACTTGTCAAATCAGGAGGTTGGCACTGACCTCCACCGTCACTTCTGATGCGATCGTTTTGGGTTCTGGTTAAGCTCTCTGGAGCTTAACTCTCTGGAAACCACCAGAACTTCTCAGTGCCTCTTCTGCTTCTTCTGTGACGCTACCAGCAGAGGAGACACACACACACAAGGGGATGCTGCCCGAATCACTCCTGCCACACGGCTACCCCTTATCCACTCGGTCACTGACTTATCTTGGTGGCTTGTGTTTTTATTGACCTTTAAATATTCGTTTTTGTTCATTTGTTGTGGACCTGAAGTGAAAACAGGGGTCAAAATAACTACAGGTCTTCAGATGTGAGGACAGGTAAGTGGAGATGTAGAACACGGGGCCCCGTGTAGGCTTGTGGAATGAGCACCCCAACTATTCGGGTGTGTGAAAAGGGGGCTGTTTCATCTAGGTCATAACGGGTCATGTGGAGGGGCTTCTTAGACTGGACTTCTGAAAGGAATTAGCCTTCTACAGCATTATTGTTCAAAGCTCATAGTTACACATCTTCAACACACAATGCAGAATTCTACAGGAGTAAATGGTCTGATATCACTAATTCAAATATTATTAAATCTTTTACACAGAATCATACACAAAAGGCAGGACTGCCTTGGGAGTAAGAGGGGAGACTCCAAGAACAGACTGCTTTTCCTCAGATCCCAGTTCTGCTACTTCTTTAGGTGTGCAACCTGGGGTGAGGTAGTTTATCTAACCTATGTTTCAGCATCCTCCTCTATCCTATAAGCATATACCATTCCATTGGTTTGTATGAGAATAAATGAGCTCATATGTGTACACCCTTACCAGGATGGTACATAGTTAGCCATTATTAACAACTGGTGTCACAGGTACATACGATTTCTCTTTATTTTCACAGGCACTACATTTGCTTTAAAATATGTATTGGGTTTATAGGTAAAACGCTAGGTTACCCTTGGCTACTAGAATCATACCTTTAATATTTCCATTCTCTGCTTTCTAAGTTACTAGGTTTGTGAGCTCGGTCCCTTTTCAATACTCAGTGGTAGTATATTGTTATCTCTACATTACAAGAACACATGTTTTTATGAAACATTTAAATATTTAAGTTCTGGAAATTACGTATGGGTAGAAAATAGCATTTCCAACTATTTACTGGATAATTTTTTTTTTTAGCATTTTAACCGCTTTTAAGTGTACATCAGTGGCATTAAGTACATTCGCAGTGCTGTGCAGTGTTATCATGGGATAATGTTTTAGAAAGTAAAACTGAAAATATTTCTCCAAGTCAACTTACAGCTCACTTGAGATGCAACTAGCTTTTAAAAGGAGTTTTCATAATTATCATTAGGGGCACAACTAGGCTGCTTTCATAGTTGGCATCCCTAAAGCACATGACTCACTGTCAATTACAGTTTATAGTTAGATCTGAACTCTTCTTTTCTCAAGACTGTACAGGTAATCTTGGCAGTTTATCCTTACATATTTTAAAATACTTCTGTACATGAAATATCTCATGTATTGAAGAATTGCTAATCCTCCAATTCACCTCCAGTTCCAGATATGCTGACTTGTTTATAGACTGTCTCTGTTAAGAACGGTGATAAGCTAAAAAAGTCTCCAACCTAGAGAGCAATAACTCATTCAGTGCTGCATTAGTATATGCACAGCTGTGCCATTAAACCTCACAGAGCAAATGTAGAGATACTAAGAAAGAGTGAAAGAGACTATGCCCTCGGAGGTCGTGCAACACCATCTTCTAATACCAAAGCCCCAAAGCATGTGAGTCCTTTTGAGTATAGTCTGTTTTGCAGAGGAAGTACCAGATTAAAGCTTGTCAAAGTGAAAAGTGACACACGTTAGCTATGCATCAGCAGGATTCTAACCACTGTCACGTCTTAAGAAAGAATGTTATTTTAGAAAGTTAAAGGAACAAAAGAAAATTTACAACATTGTTCCTGGTATGTTGTCTGGCTAATTTTTTCCCAGGGTAACATACAAGGATCCTAGGCCCCCAACAGCTTCTAATGAATGAGCTCTCCAGCAATGATTAGCTAAGATGCTAATGCTTTTACTACAAGCCTCAATAGGGCTTTGATAGGGTTTCCCCCTTGGGCCAGGATTTCCAATGTCAAAGAGATGGCAGGAAAAAGAGAGTGCAGACACACATTCTAACCCTTTCCACAGTCTCACGAGATATTAAAACAGAGGATACACAAAGAATATTCGATTTACTATGGTACTGTCCGCAGTAAAGATGCAAACGCATACTCTCCCAATATGCTAGGAGAACATAGGTGATGCAGCAGCCCCAAAGACGGCTGTTTCACACAGCGGGCAGCCGCCGGCAAGGACAATGGAATTAGCCTTAGGCTGTATCTGGAAAATGTCAAGTGTCCCATCAATCTCCCCAGGGCAAACAGAGACAGGCTTGTATTTAACATCTCACCTACAGGTTGGGGACCTCAGCAGCAGCAGGGGGGATGGCTGCTAAGGTTGACAAATGACCAGCCCTGAGTAAACTGTACAGCTGTCACAGTAAGTCTCTGAAGATGAGAACTTCTCTTTGAGCCCCCTGGGTGCTAATCATGACCCACTGGGGTAAGTCCCCGTGAAGGCCCCTCCTGGGGAGGCTACTAGCTCAGC
Source organism: Aethalodelphis obliquidens (assembly GCF_003676395.1). NCBI lineage: Eukaryota > Metazoa > Chordata > Mammalia > Artiodactyla > Delphinidae > Aethalodelphis > Aethalodelphis obliquidens. The sequence continues at coordinate 31,204,575 of NW_020837961.1, read as the reverse complement.
TGAGCATCTCCCAACTGTGTGGATTTTTAATAAGGGGATGTTGTGGCCATGTACCTAGCTTTTAGCTGATCAGCAAGCAAAAAGTCTTAGAATGAGAAGAATAAGGGTCGTCAAAGAAGCCCTGGGGCCCCTCCTAAACTCTCTTGCCTAAATAGCCAGGATTACTTTGCTCGTGGTGTCAGAAACATCGTTGAAGCTCTATTCTCTTCAAGGGAGTGGGTGGGAGGGAAGAAAAGAGTAAGTATGCTTAATTTCACAGTGTATTTAGGAGGAAAACACGTTTCTGAAAGCCCGTTTAGGGCTCAGAGCTCTCCTGAAAAACGGTTGCTCAGCCGGTCAGCAATAATCAGAAGTAAACGCCACACCAGAAAAACCTTTTCCCCTTGATTCCTGACATGTGTCACAGATGAGGTGGGATCAGGAAAGGCTGGCCCACACCCTTCTGATGACAAACGGGGGCAGAGCAAGCCGGGTGTGGAGGAGAGGCAGAGGAACACACGGCCCTATTTTATTGGGGGGAGAAGAGAGGGTGGGGAAGGGACAGGCCATTTTTAAATATGGAGTTTTTGCTCTCCACCAACTCACTGGGAACAGGCTCCTCCCCAACCACCTATCTTTCAAAATCTTTCTGGATTATTGAACACAGCACGTCAACCCCACAGTCAAACCAGAGCTGGCAACATCCAGCTCTTCACCTTGGCACTCTCGCCAGCAGTGGAAGGACCCAAGATGTTTCCAGTCCGCGCGTTTAATCTGCCGCCGCACAACATAAACAATCCACAGATGCCCCCCAGCGCAACACCCTGGGAGCAGAGGAAAAAACGCCTGTTTCTGAATGTGCATTTTCAGCTTCTCTCAATGTCCCCAAACAAAGCAAACGGGTGCCAAAGGATGCTCTAGAGAGGAAAGGAAGCGCTCGCGACTCATTCCAGGAAGACAACTGTGGGTCAGGAGACGAGAGGGGGGTCACAGACGGCCGAACAGCAGGCGCAGTTTCTGTGCAAACAGCTGTTTGAAAAAGGACTCCTGGGTCCTGAAGAAACTCGGCGTGGGGGACACCGGGGGCCCGATTTCTTTCGCAGAGTCTGGACGCCCTAGGTCTCTGAAGTGGCGGGTGGTCCACCGCGTCCTTCCGCCCCCAACCCTCGGCCCGCGTCCCGCCCCAGCCACTCACCAAAGCGCCACAGGCTCGGCCGCACGAAAGGCTCGGAGGGCGCCGCGTCCGTCCGAGTCCCCGGGGAGTCCGCGGGCCGCCAGCCCCAGCGCGTCCTTATCTGGGCGGCTGCGGAAGGAGTGAAAGAGCGGGCGCCGGTGCGCGGCCCAGACAGACGCCCACACGCGCCGCGTAGGCTCTGCGGCGGGGCCGAGGCGCGCGCCGCGGAGGGGCCGCCGCCCGCCGCGCGAGGACACGCGGGTCCACTGGGCGGACGCCGGGGCACGGCGGAACCCTCTACCTCCCGCGGGCACCGAGCGCGCGCGCGTCCTCAGGCAGAAGCTTAGTGGAGCGGCAGCCGCACTAGCTCGCCCCTCCCGGAGCCCCGCAGGGATCGCCGGCCCCGCCCCTCGCCTCGAGGGCCCCCGCCTCCCCCGCGGATCCCCGACGCCCCGCCCCCTTCACGGGGGCCGCCGAACCTGGCTCCTCCGAGCGGAGTGGGGGGCTCACTAGGGAAGGTGTCAGTGTGCTTGAAGCGAAAGGGGGATCTCCCAGTTTGCGGGCTCCGCCCCCTCCTCGAACCTCCGCGGCGACACCTCCCCACGTCTGGGGTCCGGGTCCCGAGCGCAGGGGGGAGAGAGCCTCACGGCCGCAGTGCGGAGCAGCCAAAAGGAGCGGGGAAGAGCCGGCGAGAAAAACACAGAGGGGAGACTCCTGGTGTTTGGTCGGAGGATTAAACCGAGAGCCCGGTGTCCCCGAGCTGGGGCACTAAAGAGGCTGGAGGTGACCCGCCAGCCCACCCACTTCCTCCCTAAACTTCCACAAGCGCAGGGCTCAACTTCTAAGCTGAACTTCGCACGGGCAGAGCGAACGTGCCAGAGCGAGTACCGCCTTGTCCTCGGTCCGTATCACCCGGACGCGGTCGTGGCCAGCCCCGCACCACAGTCAGGAGGGGCAAGTCGTGGCTTCCCTGCTGGGCAGGGACCCGGCGCGGGCGCCCCCAGTTGCTCGCTCTTGGACGGGCGGGGATCAAGTGGGAGCTCAGTTTAGCCAAAAGTCCTGGCAGCTAAAGCTAAATCAGCCGGCCCAAGTTTAACCCGGAGGCGGCCCGGGACCTAGCTGGTCCAGACGCGCGCGTCTTCCCCTCAAAGGACGGATGGCTGTCCTCTGCGGCCCAGGGAGTGCAGCCGTCAAAGTCGGGGGAGCTCAAACCTCCCCAGCCTTCCCGGTGAGGCTTGAAGGCAGCCGAGATTCAGTGCCTCGGTCCTGACGGATCCCCGCCCCCGGCCCTCCGGAGCCGAGGAGGCTCGGTCCCCGGGTGCCCCTGAGCAGCGATCGCTCTGCCTGGGCCGTGCGACTCACTCACCCGCGGCCGGCGCTCCCAGCGCGCGCTCCTCTCTCCCCGCCGCCCGCGGTCTCCCAGCGCCGTCGCCTCCTCCTGGGTCACTGCAGTCAGGGCTGCTCGGGGCCGCGAGGGGGCAGGGCGGCGCGGGGCGGGGCGCGGCCGCTGCCTCAGGTAACAATGCTGCAGACCAGGCTGCTCCCAGCGCCAGCTGCAAAGGGCAGCACGCCCTTTCCAGCTCAGCCCTTCCTCCCTCCCACCCTTGAGCGCCAACATCGGCGCTGCGGCGCTCACCTTCACCTGCGCGGGGCCTCGGAGGCCTGGGAGCCGCCACCCGGCAGGCAGCTGCCAGCACCTGAAGGCTGGAGCGGGGCGGCCACCGAGGACAGTAGGGGCGGCGGCGGGGGACAGAGATGTACGGACTGTGAAGAAGAGCTAGGTGTCCTCGTGGAACCAGCCAGGGGAGGCGGCAAGCTGGCTCTGAACTGGCAAGTGGCTCCACAAAGGAGCCTCTGCAGCAGCCTCCCCGACACCCTCTCCTGCGCACACGCGCGCGCACACACATGTGCGCACACGCACACTCATTCACGCTCAGCTCAAACCCCGCGCGCACACAGGCCACCCTCTGCCCAACACACTCGTTTTTCCTTGGAGCAGGAGGCAGCATCTGGGTGAACTGTCCCAGCCCGCGTGGCCGAGTCCCAGCCGGGCCGGAGCTTCCCAAAGGTCAGCTTCTCCCTGGGACCTGCCATCCTGCAAGTTTGTTACTTTTCTTTTCTTTCTTTCTTTCCTTCTTTCTTTCTTTCTTTTTCTTTTTTTTTTAATCTCCTCAATGATGATGGTAACAGAAACCTTTCAGTTATATATCAAAGAAAAAGTCCACTCCAGGACTGATCACATGAACAGATGCTGTCTGGGAAAGGCTCCTCACAGGAGGAAACCAGGGAATGGTTTTATCGCATCTTTTTTCAAAGTGACTTATGATGTCAGGCAGTGAGAACCGAGTAATCAAAGAAAACCTATCCCCGGAGAACCGACTGATCTGAAATCAGCTGCAGGGGTGGGGAGGCGCCCTCTGCGGGGATGAAGTCATTGCTGCCTTTGGCTCTGTGCTCCCAGTTAACAGACCAGGGCTTATCCAGCCTCTGGAGCCTGATGACTTCCGCCTCTCCACGCTGGTCCACAGCCCCTGAACTCACAGGACAGAATTCTCAACCTCCACAGGAATAGAAAAAGAGGAGCTATTAGGGTAAAAACTGAAAACAAACAAACAAGCAAAAAGCAAAATTCTGCCCACCAACAGCCCGTTTTTTAGCCATGGACCGGGCTGACGCTAACCGTCAAGAGAAGGAGATCCGACTAAGACCACAGAAAATCTCAAGGAGTGGGAAGTGTAATAAAAGAGAAAGCCCCATGCTCGGGGACTTAATATTAACCCCAAAGGAATACTGACTGCACAGGCAAAAGTTAAATTACAGAATATCAAAGTGAGGGGCTAACGGCATCCTCTCCTTTTCTTTTATGTCAGTCTTGCCAGATGAGGAGTCGAGCCACTGCACACTTCCTGCTTGTCAAGCCCCCCTCCAACCTGGGCTTCCCTACAATGTACTGAGTGTGCATTCTAAAATCAGTCACTTTTTTGAAGGGTCAAGTCCAGTGACCCGTCCTCAGCCCCTCAGTCCTTTGATGTCCTGCAGCATCCTGGCCTACAGGCCTTCTCTCTGCCTCTTCTGCCTCCTCTGCTGACCCTTCTTGTCCTTTGAGGACGGTAACCAGGTTCTTCCAACTCTTTATTTCCCATTATCCCATGGGTACTGCCTTCTGACTTCAACCTGAAGGCGCCCAGATTTTGTGGGGCCTGAAGCTTGTGTAACTCATGAGGGAGCTTTTAAAAGAAAAACAATAAAAACTTATATACCAACACAACAGCAGCTATGCCCTTTTGGAAGTGTCTGGGGAAAGTTAGAGGCACGAAAACTTGAGCTCCGAGGTAAACCCACTTCTGATTTCACCTCTATGTCAGGGATTCTTGAATCCATATTGTCCCTGTAATGATTCAAGTCCAAATTCATGGTCCAAAAGTCAACTCCTCTGTCTCTCAAAACTACTACTCTTCCGGCCTGCACCCCTTACTTAAAGATCTGACTTTTAAAATTCGAAATCCCAGCGTTCCCTTGGGTTCTTTTCCTCTTTTACATTTTTTATATCCAAGTATTTGCCAAATTTGTTGCTCTTTCCCCAGTAAGATCTCTTCCATCTGTACTTTACATACACTGCCACTACACGTGCCCTGATTAGAGGAAAGGGGAACTGATGTTCATTTGCTGTTGGCTGTGTGTCAGGCCTCACACCTGAGTCTCACAACCATCCTAGAAACCCTACCTTCTGTGTTGTCTGGCTTCGACAAGTGAAATCGGACTGGTGCATCCACTGCCTCAGCCATCTTTCTGCCTCTCCCCTCTTCTGCCTACTCTGCTGTCAGGTCAGTGTTTTTAAAAGTCTGATTTCGGGCTTCCCTGGGGGTGCAGTGGTTAAGGATCCGCCTGCCAATGCAGGGGACACGAGTTCGAGCCCTGGTCCGGGAAGATCCCACATGCCTCGGAGCAACTAAGCCCGTGTGCCACAACTACTGAGCCTGCGTGCCACAACTACTAAAGCTCACACGCCTGGAGCCCGTGCTCCGCAACAAGAGAAGCCACTGCAGTGAGAAGCCCACACAGCACAACGAAGAGTAGCCCCCGCTCGCCGAAACTAGAGAAAGCCCGCACGCAGCAACGAAGACCCAAAGCTGCCAAAAATAAATAAAATGAATTTAAAGAAAAAAGTCTGATTTCATCACACTACGCACCTGTTCAAACCTTCTGTAGAATACGTAGGTGCCTACGCGGAAGGTTGCCTCTAGCAGCATGCCTCCATCTCCACGATGTGAAGCGCCCCATTTCACTCTGTTTGTAGATGTTTTTTGTGTGTTTTTTTGCGGTACGCGGGCCTCTCACTGTTGTGGCCTCTCCCGTTGCGGAGCACAGGCTCCGGACGCCCAGGCTCAGCGGCCACGGCTCACGGGCCTATCCGCCCCGCGGCATGTGGGATCCTCCCGGACCGGGCACGAACCCGCGTCCCCTGCATCGGCAAGCGGACTCCCAACCACTGCGCCACCAGGGAAGCCCCTGTAGATGTATTTTTGATGCATTTGCGGGTGGAAGTGAGATCCACATCCTTTTACTCTGCCATCCTGATTCCCTCCCACTTCACTCGAGCAGCATTGTGTGCTGCCTCTGAATGTGAGATGCTTATTTTGATTCTTCTTTTCGGTGTTGTGCATATGAGGTGGCCAAGAAGTACTTGAATAGAGCAGAACACAGCTCTCATGTAGAGTCAAGATCCTGATGCATTGGATTGGAGGCTGCAAATCCAGAGGACGATTTATTCTTCATTTATTAATTGTGAGCCACACCTTCATCTCACCTAAGATCGTGCTTGGGAGTATACACTACCAAATGTAAAATCGAGAGCTAGTGGGAAGCAGCCGCATAGCACAGGGAGATCAGCTCGGTGCTTTGTGACCACCTAGAGGGGTGGGACAGGGAGAGTGGGAGGGAGACGCAAGAGGGAGGAGATACGGGGATATATGTTTATATATAGCTGAACTCACTTTGTTATACAGCAGAAACTGACACACCATTGTAAAGCAATTATACTCCAATAAAGATGCTAAAAAAAAAAAAAAAAAGGACCCGCCATTCATCTGTATCCCAGCAACCTGCCAGCCACCCTGTCTGCGAGGAAGGCTGGAGAGACTCCTGAAGCCAAGCCGCCCAAAGTCAGCGCAGCCCTGGAGCTTGTGGCTTGGAGCTGGCTGTTGCTGCTACGTCCTGGGCTCCTGAGCCTTGGTCAGTGGGCAGCCCACACTCCTGCAAGCAAGCCACACCTCCTGGGAGTGTGCCAGTGGCTCAGAGTGGCCTCCTGGGTGCCTGCTGCAAGCCCTACTGAAGAATTCTGTTTGCAGCTTGCTCCTCCCTCTCCCCAGGCTGTCCCTTCCAGATTGCTCCATTTCCTTTGTCCAGTTCATTTCCTTTCTTCCAGCTTCACCTCCTCAGCCCTGAGAAGCTTTCATTTTCTCCTACATCAAGCATTTTGGATTTGAATCTGTCATTAGGAGCCATGAAACAAACTTTAAACCAAAATGAAGCAAATGCCAGGATGCATTCTAAAGAAGAACTCACAGTTCTAAGACAGGCTTATTTGCTCAAAGAGTAAGTCTAATCCATGAGCTGGCTTCATGGGCCCACTGGGGACCACAGTGGACACACTGAAACGAGTTCCCTCTGGCATAGGATTGAGGCATCAAACTCATTTTTATTTTTTTATTTTATTCTATTTTTTAAACATCCTTATTGGAGTATAATTGCTTTACAATGGTGTGTTAGTTTCTGCTGTACAACAAAGTGAATCAGCTATACATATACATATATCCCCGTATCCCCTCCCTCTTGCGTCTCCCTCCCACCCTCCCTATCCCACCCCTCTAGGTGGTCACAAAGCACCGAGCTCATCTCCCTGTGCTATGTGGCTGCTTTCCAAAGCTATCTATTTTACCTTTGGTAGTGTATATATGTCCATGCCACTCTCTCACTTCGGCCCAGCTTACCTTTCCCCCTCCCCGTGTCCTCAAGTCCATTCTCTAGGTCTGCGTCTTTATTCCTGTCCTGCCCCTAGGTTCTTCAGAACCTTTTTTTTTTTTTAGATTCCATATATATGTGTTAGAATATGGTATTTGTTTTTCTCTTTCTGACTTACTTCACTCTGTATGACAGACTCTAGGTCTATCCACCTAACTACAAATAACTCAATTTCATTTCTTTTTATGGTTGAGTAATATTCCATTGTATATATGTGCCATATCTTCTTTATCCATTCGTCTGTCGATGGACACTTAGGTTGCTTCCATGTCCTGGCTATCGTAAATAGAGCTGCAATGAACATTGTGGTACATGACTCTTTGAATTATGGTTTTCTCAGGGTATATACCCAGGAGTGGGATTGCTGAGTCATGTGGTAGTTCTACTTTTAGTTTTTTTTGTTTTAGTTTTTGTTTTTTGTGGTACGCGGGGCTCTCACTCTTGTGGCCTCTCCCGTTGCAGAGCACAGGCTCCGGACGCGCAGGCTCAGCGACCATGGCTCATGGTCCCAGCCACTCCGCGGCATGTGGGATCTTCCTGGACTGGGGCATGAACCCACATCCCCTGCATCGGCAGGTGGACTCTCAACCACTGCGCCACCAGGGAAGCCCTATTTTTAGTTTTTTAAGGAACCTCCATACTGTTCTCCATAGTGGCTGTACCAATTCACATTCCCACCAACAGTGTAAGAGGGTTCCCTTTTCTCCACACCCTCTCCAGCATTTGTTGTTTGTAGATTTTTTGACGATGGCCATTCTGACTGGTGTGAGGTGATAACCTCACTGTAGTTTTGATTTGCATTTCTCTAATGATTAGTGATGTTGAGCATCCTTTCATGTGTTTGTTCGCAATCTGCATATCTTTGGAGAAATGTCTATCTAGGTCTTCTGCCCATTTTTGGATTGGGTGTTTTTTTGATATTGAGCTGCATGAGCTGCTTGTAAATTTAGGAGATTAATCCTTTCTCAGTTGCTTCATTTGCAAATATTTTCCCCATTCTTTGTCTTTGCATCTTGTTTATGGTTTCTTTTGCTGTGCAAAAGCTTTGAAGTTTCATTAAGTCCCATTTGTTTATTTTTGTTTTTATTTCCATTTCTCTAGGAGGTGGGTCAAAAAGGATCCTGCTGTGATTTATGTCATAGAGTGTTCTGCCTGTGTTTTCCTCTAAGAGTTTTATAGTGTCTGGCCTTACATTTAGGTCTCTAATCCATTTTCAGTTTATTTGTGTGTATGGTGTTAGGGAGTGTTCTAATTTCATTCTTATACACATAGCTGTCTAGTTTTCCCAGCACCACTTATTGAAGAGGCTGTCTTTTCTCCCTTGTATATTCTTGCCTCCTTTATCAAAAATGAGGTGACCATATGTGCGTGGGTTTATCTCTGGGCTTTCTATGCTGTTCCATTGATCTATATTTCTGTTTTGTGACAGTACTATACTGTCTTGATTACTGTAGCTTTGCAGTAGTGTCTGAAGTTTGGGAGCCTGATTCCTCCAGCTCTGTTTTTCTTTCTCATGATTGCTTTGGCTATTCGGGGTCTTTTGTGTTTCCATACAAATTGTGAAGATTTTTGTTCTAGTTCTGTGAAAAATTCCATTGGTAGTTTGATAGGGATTGCACTGAATCTGTAGATTGCATTGGGTAGTATAGTCATTTTCACATGTTAATTCTTCCAATCCAAGAACATGGGATATCTCTCCATCTGTTTGTATCATCTTTAATTTCTTTCATTAGTGTCTTACTGTTTTCTGCATACAGGTCTTTTGTCTCCTTAGGTAGGTTTATTCCTAGGTATTTTATTCTCTTCATTGCAATGGTAAATGGGAGTGCTTCCTTAATTTCTCTTTCAGATTTTTCATCAATAGTGTATAGGAATGCAAGAGATATCTGTGCATTAATTTTGTATCCTGAAACTTTACCAGATTCACTAATTAGCTTTAGTAGTTTTCTGGTAGCATCTTAAGGATTCTCTATGTATAGTATCATATCATCTGCAAACAATGACAGCTTTACTTCTTCTTTTCCAACATGGATTCCTTTTTCTTCTCTGATTGCTGTGTCTAAAACTTCCAAAACTATGTTGAATAATAGTGCTGAGAGTGGACATCCATGTCTTGTTCCTGATCTTAGAGGAAATGGTTTCAATTTTTCACCATTGAGAACGATGTTGGCTGTGGGTTTGTCATATATGGCTTTTATTATGTTGAGGAAAGTTCCCTCTATGCCTACTTTTTTATCATAAATGGGTGTTGAATTTTGTCAAAAGCTTTTTCTGCATCTATTGAGATGATCATATGGTTTTTATACTTCAATTTGTTATTATGGTTTATCACAGTGATTGATTTGTGTATATTGAAGAATCCTTGCATTCCTGGGATAAACCCCACTTGATTATGGTGTATGATCCTTTTAATGTGCTATTGGATTCTGTTTGCTAGTATTTTGTTGAGGATTTTTTCATGTATGCTCATCAGCGATATTGGCCTGTAGTTTTCTTTCTTTGAGACATCTTTGTCTGGTTTTGGTATCAGGGTGATGGTGGCCTCGTAGAATGAGTTTGGGAGTGTTCCTCCCTCTGCTATATTTTGGAAGAGTTTGAAAAGGATAGGTGTTAGCTCTTCTCTAAATGTTTGATAGAATTCACCTGTGAAGTCATCTGGTCCTGGGCTTTTGTTTGCTGGAAGATTTTTCATCACAGTTTCAATTTCATTATTTGTGATAGGTCTGTTTATATTTTCTCTTTCTTCCTGGTTCAGTCTTGGAAGGTTATATCTTTCTAAGAACTTGTCCATTTCTTCCAGGTTGTCCATTTTATTGGCATACAGCTGCTTGTAGTAATCTCTCATGATCCTTTGTATTTCTGCAGAGTCAGTTGTTACTTCTCCTTTTTCATTTCTGATTCTGTTGATTTGAGTCTTCTCCCTTTTTTCCTTGATGAGTCTGGCTAATGGTTTATCAATTTTGTTTATCTTCTCAAAGAACCAGCTTTTAGTTTTATTCATCTTTGCTATTGTTTTCCTTGATTCTATTTCATTTATTTCTGCTCTGACCTTTATGATTTCTTTTCTTCTGCTCACTTTGGGTTTTGTCTGTTCTTCTTTCTCTAATTCCTTTAAGTGTAAGGTTAAATTGTTTATTTGAGATTTTTCTTGTTTTTTGAGGTAGGCTTGTATTGCTATAAATTTCCCTCTTAGAACTGGTTTTGCTGCATCCCATAGGTTTTGGGTCATCATGTTTTTGTCGTCATTTGTCTCTAGGTATTTTTTGATCTCCTCTTTGATTTCTTCAGTGAGCTCTTGGTTACTTAGTAATGTATTGTTTAGTCTCCATGTGTTTGTGTTTTTACGTTCTTTTTTGTTGTAATTGATTTCTAATCTCATAGCGTTGTGGTCAGAAAAGATGCTTGACATGGTGTCATTTTTCTTAAATTTACTGAGGCTTGATTTGTGACCCAAAATGTGATCTATCCTGGAGAATGTTCCATGTGCACTTGAGAAGAAAGTGTAATCTGCTGCTTTTGGATGGAATGTCCTATAAATATCAATTAAATCTGTCTGGTCTATTGTGTCATTTCAAGCTTGTGTTTCATTATTAATTTTCTGTTTGGATGATCTGTCCATTGGTATAAGTGAGGTGTTCAAGTCCCCCACTATTACTGTGTTGCTGTTGATTTCCTCTTTTATAGCGGTTAGCAGTTGCCTTACGTATTGAGGTGCTCCTATGTTGGGTGCATATATATTTATAATTGTTGTATCTTCTTCTTGGATTGATCCCTTGATCATTAGGTGGTGTCCTTCCTTGTCTCTTGTAACATTCTTTATTTTAAAGTCTATCTTATCTGATATGAGTATTGCTACTCCAGCTTTCTTTTGATTTCCATTTGCACAGAATATCTTTTTCCATCCCCTCACTTTCAGTCTGTATGTGTCCCTAGGTCTGAAGTGGGTCTCTTGTAGACAGCATATATATGGGTCTTCTTTTTGTATCCATTCAGCTATCCTGTGTCATTTGGTTGGAGCATTTAATCCATTCATATTTGATGTAATTATCAATATGTATGCTCCTATTACCATTTTCTTAATTGTTTGGGTTTGTTGTTGTAGGTCCTTTTCTTCTCTTGTGTTTCCCACTTAGAAAAGTTCCTTTAGCATTTGTTGTAGAGCTGGTTTGGTGGTGCTGAATTCTTTTAGCTTTTGCTTGTCTGTAAAGCTTTTGATTTCTCTGTCAAATCTGAATGAGATCCTTGCCAGGTGGAGTAATCTTGGTTGTAGATTCTTTTGTTTCATCAGTTAAAATATATCATGCCACTCCCTTCTGGCTTGTAGAGTTTCTGCTGAGAAATCAGCTGTTAACCTTATGGTAGTTCCCTTGTATTTTTTTTTGTCATTTTTCCCTTGCTCTTTCAATAATTTTTCTTTGTGTTTAATTTTTGTCAGGTTGATTACTATGTGTCTTGGTGTGTTTCTCCTTGGTTTTACCCTGTATGGGACTCTCTGTGGTTCCTGAACTTGATTGACTATTTCCTTTCCCATTTTAGGGAAGTTTTCTACTATAAAGTCTTCAAATATTTTCTCTGGTCCTTTCTCTCTCTCTTCTCCTTCTGGGACCCCTATAATGCAAATGTTGTTGCATTTAATGTTGTCCCAGAGGTCTCTTAGGCTGTCTTCATTTCTTTTCATTCTTTTTTCTTTATTCTGTTCCATGGCAGAAAATTCCACTATTCTGTCTTCCAGGTCACTTTTCTGTTCTTCTGCTTCAGTTATTCTGCTATCGATTCTTTCTAGTGTATTTTTCATTTCAGTTATTGTATTGTTCATCTCTGTTTGTTTGTTCTCTAATTCTTCTAGATGTTTGTTCTTTAATTCTTCTAGGTCTTTGTTAAACAGTTCTTGCATCTTCTCGATCTTTGCCTCCATTTTTTTCCCAAGGTCCTGGATCATCTTCACTATCATTATTTTGAATTCTTTTTCTGGAAGATTGCCTATCTCCACTTCATTTAGTTGTTTTTCTGGGGTTTTATCTTGTTCCTTCATCTGGTACATAGCCCTCTGCCTTTCCATCTTGTCTATCTTTCTGTGAATGTCTGTATTTAAGTTTTGTTAGTTTGATTAGTATGTGTCTTGGCGTGTTTCTCCTTGGATTTATCCTTTATGGTACTCTCTTTGCCTCCTGGACTTGATTGACTATTTCGTTTCCCATACTAATGAAGTTTTCAACTGTAATCTCTTCAAATATTTTCTCAGTCCCTTTCTTATTCTCTTCTTCTCTGGGACCCCTATAATTCAAATATTGGTGTATTTAATTTTGTCCCAGAGTCTCTGAGGCTGTCCTCAATTCCTTTCATTCTTTTTTCTTTATTCTGCTCTTCAGTAGTTATTTGCACTATTTTATCTTCCAGGTCACTTATCCGTTCTTCTGCCTCAGTTAGTTTGCTATTGATTCCTTCCAGAGAATTCTTAGTTTCATTTATATTGTTGTTCATCATTGTTTGTTTGCTCTTTAGTTCTTCTAGGTCCTTGTTAAGTGTTTCTTGTATCTTGTCCAATCTATTTCCAAGATTTTGGATCACCTTTACTATCATTACTCTGAATTCTTTTTCAGGTGGACTGCCTACTTCCTCTCAGTTTGTTTGGTCTGGTGTTTTTTATCTTGCTGCTTCATCTGCTGTGTGTTTCTCTGTCTTCTCATTTTGCTTAACTTACTGTGTTTGGGGTCTCCTTTTCACTGGCTGCACATTCGTAGTTCCCGTTGTTTTTGGTGTCTGCCCCCAGTGGCTAAGGTTGGTTCATTGGGCTGTGTAGGATTCCTGGTGGAGGGGACTGGTGCCTGTGTTCTGGTGGATGAAGCTGGATCTTGTCTTTCTGGTGGGCAGGACCACGTCCGGTGGCGTGTTTTGCGGTGTCTGTGACCTTATTGTGATTTTAGGCAGCCTCTCTGCTAATGGGTGGGGTTGTGTTCCTGTCTTGCTAGTTGTTTGGCGTAGCGTGTCGAGCACTGTAGCTTGCTTGTTGTTGAGTGGAGCTGGGTCTTAGCGTTGTGATAGAGATCTCTGGGAGAGATTTCGCCATTTGATATTACGTGGAGCCGGGAGGTCTCTGGTGGATCAATGTCCTGAACTCGGCTCTCCCACCTCAGAGGCACAGGCCTGACACCCAGCTGGGGCACCAAGACCCTGTCAGCTACATGGCTCAGAAGAAAAGGGAGAAAAAATGAAAGAAAGAAAAATAAAATAAAATAAAATAATTAAAATAAAAAATTATTAAAAAAACTTTAAAAGTAATAAAAAAAATAGCAAGAGAGAGCAACCAAACCAAAAACCAAATCCACCAATGGTAACAAGTGCTAAAAACTACAAATACAAACAAACAAACACAAAAATGGGCAGAGAGAAACCTAGGACAAATGGTAAAAGCAAAGCTATACAGACAAAATCACGCAAAGAAGCATACACATATACACTCACAAAAAGAGCAAAAGGAAGAAAAAATATATATATTTTGGGAATTCTGAGGTCTTCTGCCAGCGTTCAGTATGTGTTCTGTAGGAGTTGTTCCATATGTAGTAGATGTATTTCTGATGTATTTGTGGGGAGGTAGGTGATCTCCACGTCTTACTCCTCTGCCATCTTGAAGGTCTCTCCCAAACTCATTTTGAAATGTAGTTATTTTGGTTTTTGTTTTGGTCTGCTTCACCGTGTGGCTTGTGGGGTTTAAGTTCCCTGCCAAGGGATCCCCACCTGGGCCCTCCTTAGTAAGAGCATGGAGTCCTAACCACTGGACCGCCAGGGAATTCCCCAAGCTGACTTTTTAAACTTTTCTCTCCCTCTTTCTTTCTCTCTGATACAGACTGAGATTTACTTAATCTTTGCTCTTCTGAAAACATCTCTGATGAGATCCAGTTGTTCAGTAGATTATAGGCTGTGTCTGCTCTTACAGCTGGAAACTGCAAAAGAAACATACTATGAACTCTGTAGTTAAACAGACTTGCAGAAAAATGCCAGCCCTTCTAGCAACAGCCATTTCTAAGAGAAATTGCTAGACCTTGTTTCCTTCAGAGAAGGTTTGCATCCATAGTGACATTACTGGCAAACTGCAGACACTGTATTATTATTATAATTTTCCAAACAACTTTGAACTGACAAAGCGATGCTTTATATTTTCAGGCTGAGAAATTTAAATAGTAAGCTGCCTTTAATCATAGTAAATAATGACTAGGCTTTGATCATTAAGAGGGAGAAACTGCTTCTGGATGCTAAGTAGTGATTTCTGAAAGTTTTAAATAGAAAATGTTTCCACACGTGGTGTTGATATCCATGGCAGCATTAACGGCTTTTCCTTTGCCAGAAGTAAATACAGGTACTTTGTCAACAACAGCGCCTGAGTTGTTTGTGGGTAGGAGAGATTACAGACAATCCTTACCCAGTGTATAGTACTGAGGTAATTAGACAGCCCATGACCCTTGTCCTTACCTGTCTATATTTCCTTAGAGCAAATTGTCCATTTTCTCTTTTTTTAAGACGTGTGTGAGTGTGTGTGTGTGTGTGTGTGTGTCTATGTGTGTGTTTGGAGACAGGGAAGGAAGAGGAGACTAAGGTAAGAGAAAAGCTGTAAGTATCACAGAGTTTTCCCCCAGAAAACTTTCAGCTAGGCCTTTTTTTAGTTTACAGTTGGTATAGTGCTTAGGAAATTGGTTGGTATTAATTATAAATGTATGTCTGCCTGTTATAACATTCAAATTCTGAGGAGAAAAATAGTTTTAAAATATAACATGATAACGTATCACTTCTTTCCACTACCCATCATCAAAAACAAGTGTGAGGGACTTCCCTGGTGGTGGAGTGGTTAAGACTCCGCGCTCCCAATGCAGGGGACCTGGGTTCGATTCCAGGTCAGGGAAATAGATCCCACATGCATGCCGCAACTAAGGAGCCCGCCAGCCTCAATAAGACCCAGTGCAACCAAATAAATAAATAAATAAAATATTTGAAAGAAAAAATTGTGAGTCTCAATAAGAGGAATTAAGGTAAAGAGTATGTCAGATGCCAATTTCTTTTACTACCGGTTCTGTTTCCAAGTTGTTTACCTTCCAAGAAGTTAGAAGAGCAAACAGTAATTTAAAACCATAACACACACAGCATAGGCAGTCCCCAAACAGAAACCCAGTGAACCAACAATACTGGGATGTGATGGTGTATGTGTGTGTGTGTGTGTGTCTGTGTGTGTGTCCCTGGGAAAATACTAAGTTCATGTCTTGTACAAGACTTTGTACGGCATATGAAGGTGGGAGAAAGGCCATGTTGGTGACTTAGCAATTTGGAAAGCCTTTTTTACTCTCCTGGGAAATTGAGTTTGTACTTAGTTTATGAACAATCCCTTCGCACTAAGCTTCCATTTTAATAAAAAGGTAAATACTCTGGGTATGATAACAAATAATAAAACCAGCCCATAACAATTAGCATCTTAAAATTTCTCAAGTCAGATTTATAAAAATAATGAAAACGGACCATTTTTGGAGAAATTAAAGAGGGTGAGCTTTTTGGTGGAAATACCGTTATTCAAGTTTTGACTGGCCTTGGACACAAAGAGGATCCCTGTCGAAATACTCAGCATCACAATTAGCTGACATTTATATCCCTCTGTGGGCTGACCAGGTTAAAACTGAAAGGGGATGCATTGGGGTTAAACCCAGGACTTATCTTTACTCCTAACTTGCTGGCTCCCTCCTGAAAAAAGAGACTCCTATACTTAACTCGGAGAGGTGGTATTACACATTCAGCCATCTGTAGTTTAAAATTGACGAATAAATTTCCCCTCACATTTCTAAGTTCCTTTTATCTAGTGTTTTTGTGCATATGATCAACTTTGTGTATTAAAGAGTAAAATTTACCTATACAAGTTATTTTTCTATTGGTGGTGATTTCTCAGGACTAGGCTAGAGAAAAGAGCAAATGACTTTAAAAAAAATTTTTCTTGACACGTAGCTGGTTTTCTAGGCAAAACCCTGGACTCACTGCACACCGTATCCCTTTGCTGAAGGCACAGGTGAATGAATTTCAGAATTTTTGAGTTTTGAATTGTCATGTTTCCTGTGGGATGATTAATGGGCAGTGTTGCTCTGGGTGTCTGGTTTATGATGGGGGCTGGGGGATGCAGGGCAAGCACACAGTTAAGCGCAGGACTTTAACTTACCTATGCAATGGAATTTTTAAAATTTGGAAATGGCTTCACACACACAAAAGAGGGTGTTTCTCTTTCCAGGAAAATTGAGTATCTTCTCACTCTGGATTCGTAACTTTTTTCTTTTTTTTGCGGTACGCGGGCCTCTCACTGTTGTGGCCTCTCCCGTTGCGGAGCACAGGCTCCGGACGCGCAGGCTCAGCGGCCATGGCTCACGGGCCCAGCTGCTCTGCGGCATGTGGGATCTTCCCAGACCGGGGCACGAACCCCTGTCCCCTGCATCGGCAGGCGGACTCCCAACCACTGCGCCACCAGGGAAGCCCTGGATTCGTATTTATTGATAATTCAAGTTTGGGGTCACAAAGAGCCATCACACTTGTCATTTTAAGAGGAGTATAAATAAGGAAAAGCAGAGAAAATGCTAGTTGTTCACGCATCTCGTTCCCCTCCTTCATACTCCCCATTATCAGAGATTTGAACATATTTTCTAGCTTTGCATTCTTTCCAAGCATGCCCTTTGCACAGCTGATCTCAATAAGGAGACTAATTTCCAAGGGCCCTACTTGCCTGCTGGGCAGAATCAGGTTAAACCTTGTCTACTGGAGGGGAGGGCAGAGGAAGAAATTCTAGCCGGCAGCTTCACTGCACAGGAGCTCATAAAAAAGGGGGCCCTTTGTGATCCCATGCTCACGGTACAGAGTCTACAGAAGTCATCTGATGTTTAAAGACCTTTGTCCTGTGTGACAGGCTGGCTCGAGGCACCATAAGGAAATCAGAGGGGCTGAGAAGGCTGGAGCAGGCATAGCAGGAGAAGGGGGAGCCATAGAGATGATGATTCACCCCCAAATTCTTATTACCATCAGATTGTTAACAAAAGTCACATGTGTTTCTACTTGGGCCAGAGCTCTGGAGATAACCACCAGTGACATTTCTTGCATGTGTGTGTCTTCCATGTTAAAGTAAGCTGATTTCTTCATTAGGCTGCAATCATTGAAACCACAATAAAGGACTTTTACCAGAATTGTTTTCAAACTCCAGAAGGCCATTTTTGCAGATTCTAAGGCTTACCCGGGGGACCCTGAAACAGGCATGCACCCCAGTCCTTGTGTATCTAGTTATAATCCACACATTTGAGCAGCTAGGGAACTAGTTATTAATTTTTTTTCCTTTCCAAAAATGGGAGTACAAAAAAAAAGGGAGTATTCAGGTTGACCTCCAGATGGAAACTAAGTCATATATTCTGACCAATAAGTCTCCTCTGATGACCTAGAAGTTATAGACAAGTTCTGCCTCTTTGTCTAAATACACTCTAGTGCTATTAGATAAAAAAGGAATCAAGCGTTCTGATAGATGGACTGGTACCAGGAAAAAAATAGTGTTGATTCAAAGCCTATAAATAAATAACATTGTACTATATTTAACATATGATTTACGTGAGGGTTAGTTGGACAACACAGATAGGACTGTTTCCCCTGACGGGGCTGCCCTGTCAGGATGGGAAAATGCACCCCTCTGCACCCAGTGCACACGCTCACACAAGACAATCCAATTTGGAGCTGAAGGCTGGCTGCTTCCACACTCAACCACTAATAAACAGCATGTATTCCCCACACCATGCCTTCCGAGGATTTGCACGGACTTTATTCCTATTAAACCAAAAAATTTGAGGGCAGGGCCACCTTACTTATCTTCATGTCTCAGTAGTATCTAACCCCAGGGCTCTGACAATGAATGTCTGTTGTCACTGTGTCTGCCAACTAAACTTGGTCCTCATCACTGCGAATGAGGCCAATGGGCCTCCAGTCCTTCCAAGCTGGAGTCTCCAGCAATGATATTCATCATTATCAACAAAACCGAATGCCTTTTGTGTGCAAGGCACAGGGAGGGCCACACAAACGTTCAAAACAGATCTGCCCTCAAGAAGCTTCTATAATCCAGAAGGGAATCCACCAGACGAGACTCAAGCTCTTTGGAACAGGATGTAAGGGCACATGACGAGAACAGCCAGGTATCCTAACATTTCACAGTGAACTGAAGAAATGTAGGCGTGTACAGGCCAGTCGTGTGAAATATTTCTAAGGACACGCTGATGTCCTGAGTATAGCCGTGCAGCCTGGCGATGCACCAAACAGCACCTCCAGCTTTGACACGGTTTGGGAAGAAGAGTGATTGGATTGAGTTCTCTCTTCTGAAATTTGATACAGAGGCTTGAGAATCAAAAAGAGATGGGAATTCCTGATTTCAAACGAAGAGAGGCCCTTGGAAAGACAGTCATCTGGCTCTGCCACTGCTTGGGGAAACTGCTTCCGCAGGCCAGGTGTACAAGATCCCAAACAGGCCACCGTGAGGAAAGATGATATTAGAATAATGACAAGTCAGCATACTAGAAATGAAGTTAATCATGAATGAGGTTTTTCTCAATTAATTGGGTGGTTCCAGTTCACTACTAGGGAACAGAAATTCACATAAAAATGAGCTAAAAGGACTGAACAGGCAGAGTTCTTCCTAGAATAGGTCAAGGTCAGTGTTGGGGTCACTGGCAAGGAAGTCTGGAGTAGCTTGGACTGAAGCTACTGTGTCTTGGGGAAAAAAGACTTGTTTTCATTGCTCCAGCCTTGAGCACAAATAGTGACTCCGAAGCAGACAGCACAACAGCCTCTTATTATGTCATTGTGGTTTTTTTTAAAGGACAAAGGCATGTTAGGACTAGAGCCTGCTATGAACCTTTAATACGCTACTTTCCCTTCCCTTGTGAGTTTAGACAAGGTCTCCTACATATATATATATATACACACACACACACATATATATAAAAGTTTTATATTTAGACTTAGAGCTCTTCATTTGCAATTTCTAACTAATTTCTCTTATTTTATGACTGTCTTAATTGGAGGAAAATGCTGAACTCCACAAAGAAAATGTAGGGAGCTTTTTTAGATAAAGTTTAGAGAATACGAAGACAGATTATTTTTTTAAAAGGCACACCATGGGAAATCTGAATGACAAATTAAAGGCCTGGCCTTCTCCAGTGGCCAACACCCGTCCAAGAAGGAATTGTTAGACCCACTTCAGGAACTCTCTGACCCTCTTGAGAGTGTTAGTGGAATCAGGTGATGAAAGGCAACATGGACACGCTGACTGGTTTGTTCAGCAGATACTCATGAACTTTTAAACCTACACAGATTTTTTTTTTTTCCAACTCACTTGATAGTACCAGTGATTATATAGTAACCATTGCCATAGCAAAAACCCAATTCTCAAAACATCGTCTGGGCTTTTTACTGCTTCTATTACTGATGTAAACTAGTTAGAAAATTTTAATCCATAGGATTTTCCTTGTTCTGACCTAAGGTAGGGGTGAGGGAATGAGAAACAGAGAATTTGAGAACAAGGTAAGCATCCGTTATTTATTTGAGGAGTTCTTTAAAGATTTAAGCTATTTTATTAATTTAACAAGGGTGAATTAAGGACAATTTGTCCAGCTCTTAAGATATCTTTTCAGACTGAAAATAAGTTATTAAAAATTACCAATGTACAAATACAATTTACCTTAAGAAGTCTAAGTTGTTATAGTAAGTGAAGCTATAAGCACCTAAGCTTTAAGAAATCTAGAGTATTAGTACAGAATAGTATATATGCTTACTTACGAGGAGAAAAAATTGAGACAGAAGAAAACTTGGTATTAAGCTAACATCAAGTTAGTGTTTTATTCTGGGGGTTAACTTCCCTTATAGTTGCAAATAGCCATTTAGAAAGTTGAGAAAGAGGAGAAGAAAAAAAGTCTTGTTTAGTAAATGCATGTTTTCCTACATGACTTTTTAAAAACTAGTCTCATATCCTAAGTTATTTCTATTTCTTTGATTGTCCTAAGTTTCTGTTATCTTTACTGACAAACAGAAAACTGTTCAGCTTTACACTTTCTTGAATTTCTGTGCTGCCAAGTACAAACCAATTTCTTTTCCACGTTGGCAGAGGGGTTCTGGTATCTGCAGGAGTGAAGCAAGTGGTGTCATTTGCTGTAACCGAACGAAGCCCCTGATTGCGACCTCGGTACAAGAGGGAAGACTTAGGAGGAGGCTACCTGCATTTCTGGACCAAATATCCTACATATTTTATTTTTAATTTTTATTATGAAAATTTTCAAAAAAGGAAAAGTTAAAAGATGAGTACAGTGAAACCCCACACATCCACCCGCCAACATAAGGCCGTATTTATTTTAAGATGTCTTTTTCTTCTTCCTTTTCTCTTTCCCCCAGCTTTCTGCAAGTATGTATGCATGAATGTATGCAGTTTTGCTGAACCACTTAAGAGTATATTGCAGATATCATGCCACCCCACTTTTCAATGCTTTGGGGCATATGCATCTCCCCCAACCACAATAGCACAGACCCAAATTAACAAAAAGTCGCTAGTCATATCAAATACACATTCAGATTACTCAGTGGTTCCTCAAATGTTTTATGTAGCTATTTTCTTGAACTGTAATCTAAAGTCTCTTTTATTTTCTAACAAATTTCTAAAATATTTTTTCTTTTGTAACATACTTTTTGAAGAAACTACACCAATTATCTTGGAGAAAGTCCCAGATTCTGGGTTTGTCCAATTAATTCCTCATGGTATCATTTAACTTGTTCTTTACCCAGAAACAACCCCGGCAGGAATATCTCATCTCACAAGTGATGTTGCATAATTTATACTGCAACATATCTGGAGGTACATGATTATCATGTTATTAGTGATGTTAACTTTGATCACTCGAGTTAGATGCGAAGCATAAAACTCTTACAAATGGCACTTTCCCCCCCTTTCACACTGAGTAATACGTGAGGTAATATTTCGTATTATGGACATAATCTGTTTTCTTTCAATCTCTAATGATTTTAGATTCCACTGGTGATCCCTGTGTGAATCAATATTTCACTAGGGGCTGCAAAATGGTGATTTTTCTAAGTCTGCCAATATCTCTACTTTTTTTTTTTTAAACTGGCCATTCCTAGTACCTTAGGTAACACCCTGACAGATTTAGAATGTTATAAATGTACCGTCTCCTTTATAATTCATTCAAATGAAATGGCAGTCAAACCACCAACAGTTTTTCTTTTTTCAAAAAAAATATTTAAATATTTATTTATTTATTTTGGCTGACCTGGGTCTCAGTTGCGGCACGTGGGATCTTCGTTGCGGCATGTGGGCTTCTTAGTTATGGCACGTGAACTCTCAGTTGCAGCATGTGGGATCTAGTTCCCCGAAGAGGCATCAAACCTGGGCCCCCTGCATTGGGAGCATGGCGTCTTACCCACTGGACCACCAGGGAAGTCCCCACCAAATGTTTTTCTATATTTGAATTTTGTATCACAAACCAGATGCGTTTTTACTACATGAGCTAAGAACCATACAAGGAGCTGGGGATGCAGGGTGAATAAAAAGCAATACCCTGTGCCTTTCTCAAGAGCTTAGAGCCAAGCCTTAATAATAAGCACATATATATTCCTCAAAGGAAAGAAGTATAATTATCTGCCTAAAACTTTAGGTAGTTTTTCATAAAAAGCTTCCTAATACAGAATTAGAAATCATTTAGGGGGAGGATCAAAGTCAAGTCGCAAATATAAAAATAATTTGAGGACTTAATTCATTACTCTAAAAACTTCATAATTTTAAAACTTTGCAGCAAGGCCAACAGGATTAAAGTTACCTTCCCTCTCCCCACCCCATAATACCTTCCACTCCTTTTTTTTTTACGTGAGATTTTGCTTTTTCCATAGAACTTCAATAGTGAAAGCTCCGAGATACAGTGAAGACTAATACGGTTTACGTTTTGCTTCCCTACGTGCCCCCATGCCAGCTCAATGTACATTTCACTTCTAAGATATTTACACAACATACACCTGTACCCAAAGCAAAACAACAGGAAAGTCTAAGATATGGAAAGTTACTTTTGTGTCTAAGCTCAACAAAGTGGTAGCTCGTTCTTTGATTTTTCTTACGAATCAACATCTTATGAGAAACCATAGTTGCAGAAAGCTCTCAGTCTTCGACAGAGGATGCATACGGCAAAGCCTAGCTTGGGCCCAAACCAAACAAACTGTGGTTTTATGTTTTTAATGGAAGTTTCATTTGTAAAAATGTCATTGACCTTCCAGCTCTGATAGCATATTAATCAACTAACTACTCAGGGACAGAGTTAGGGTTGTCGGACTGGGCCTTGTTTCCCTTCCTCATATGGAGAGTCTCCTCTTTCCACAGCAGAGTTACAACCAGAATAATAAATAGTTCTCGCTTAATATACTGAAACTGCTATGAGTTTGCCTTTACTTGACAAAAACAAAGCTGAACTTCATAGTTTTCTGTACATTAGGAGAACCACTTGGCAATTTATTATAAAGGCTCATTTATGCCAGGAAACCTGTTGAGCAGGAAACCTTCAAGTGGGAACACAGAATAGAATTTAATGCAGGTCCTTAAAAGAGGAAAGTTGTTTGCATTGTCATTCTATTTTAACAGGTCTTGGTATGTTGTAAAAATAGTTAAGGACCTGTGGCCCTTGGAAAAGCTTTGAACTAATGCAAAATATAACTGGCCTTTTGGTCAGAAAATAGCCTATTCACAACTGGATAGTCTTAGCCAATATAAAAATATGCAGTCTTACAGGGGGAATAATTTTTTTAAGTGCCTAAATTTGGTTAGAATTGAGTGATGAAGGATCTCAGATGGTCTTAACTCTCCCAGAAAGGTTCAAGAAAAGAGCTAATGAGCAGATGTTAAGGAATATTACTACAAAATATAGGCGTTCTTAAGCTTCACAAAAATCAGTACAAATTATATACAGATGTTACACTGAATTAGCAATTTAGGTATTTTGCTTTTGTTTTCCACACCTACAGTCATCTCTAGTGAAGGGTAAAGGAGACTGGGCATATGAGGTAGATATATTATTCTTCAAATTAACAGTCCCAAGATTTAACTTTAGCTTTTTCAATATGCATAATTTTACTTAATATAGTCCTTTTGAGGTTCACAGTATTTCAGAATACTTTAAGATCAGTGGATCGTAAATACTTTGAAATATATCTAATATGAATCCATTTGGGGGTGGATTATTTTTTTCAACTGAGAAGACATTTATCCACATAGTGCTTTAGTAGAAGAAATGATACTTTTGACACATTGATTTAATTATGCAGTTGAAATTGGAAGGATTTAAAGGGGAATTCATATATTTAG
Source organism: Aethalodelphis obliquidens (assembly GCF_003676395.1). Taxonomy (NCBI): domain Eukaryota; kingdom Metazoa; phylum Chordata; class Mammalia; order Artiodactyla; family Delphinidae; genus Aethalodelphis; species Aethalodelphis obliquidens. The sequence goes on along the minus strand of NW_020837961.1, from coordinate 31,181,005 downwards.
TTGCAAATACTCACCTGGCATTACATTTGGAGTTGGGAGTTGGCTAGGTCAGTTTAATGTTTTGGGGCCTTGTGAAAAAAAGGGCCTTAAACAGATCATCTCTAAGGAAACTTCTAGCTTCAACTCTATGGGATACACTTCAGTAACATCATCAGTGTGCTCTGAATATGGAAAAGATGCTTCTTAAAGTCTAGATTTCAGCTAAATTACTTCTAGAAGCCCACGTCCCTCCTGGGCTCTAAGATTTTGGCAACTTTGGGATTATTAATTAAAAAAGGAGGCCAACAGACTGAGGTGGCTTTAATGCCTTAGTAGCCTACGTAAGCAAACCAACACTTAAGCCACAAATGCCTCAAACTTAAGAAATCAAAACCTAAGGACAACTAATCACGAAGAGCCAACTAGGCTTTCCCAAATAATCAACCCTTAAGCTACAGTCAATCAAAGGCTTTCCTTCCTTTGCACCTACCTCTTCTCTATAAAAGGCTCCCCCAACCCCAGCTCCTGCTGGTGGAGGGCTAACCACTTCCAGTTTGGTGCTACCTGATTCAAATCGATTTTAAATATAAACTCAAAATTTTTAATATGCCTCAGTTTATCTTTTAACAGGATGAAGAGTTCAATTTCACAGGCTTGCTCTTCAGTGCTTTTTTTCCTTGAAAAATTTCTATTTTAATGAGAGAAAAGTTAGCCATTTCTATCTATCCTCTGCCCCACACCCCACAACTCCCCAAATCCTCATGGTTCAGCCTTTATCTTCTTGGTGGTTTTCCCCTATCCACTTAAAACATTTATAAAAGGATGTTCTGCTGACTATATGCATGGTGTCCTTTTATGTATACTGGCTTTAAAAATATGCTAAACAGGCACACGTATATAAATTGGCAAAATCTTTCTTGAAAGCCAACTGGCAATGCATAGTAAAGTCCTAAAAATGTGTATATACTTTGAGGGCTCATTTTCACCTTTGGAATCTAACCTAAGGGAATAACCTGATAAGAGTGCGCCTTAAAGGATGTTTCAAACTAGAGCTTACAATAGAAATAACTGGTAACTAAAGTATCTAATTTCAGGGGGATTTAGGGGGTCCCATGCAGTACTTATTGATTTGGGAAGTTATTTATTTTATCCTCAATTTTTGAGATTATCTTCAAATTATTTTCTACAAGGAATATGAGTTATTTTCCTAACAAAGTAAATATACCACTGGCTAATATGTTAATTTACTTATTTCTTTTGCACATGTACCCACTACTCAAAATCACTGATAATTTTAGTTTATTCTGAAAAATCATCAATCCATGAAACAATTTAATTCCTTAGCTACAACTGTTATTGAAGTGTGTAAGGGTGAACATGATCTGCTGCTCCCAAGAGATTCCAATTGAGGGAAAAGAGTAACTTACTGAAATAAAACAATTTTAAGTGACAGAAGCACCAGTTTTTGTCACTGTTTTTAAAGACAAATCACATGTCCTCATTTTTTTCCAAATAGTTGCTTCTTATTTTAAATTATGAAGAGTCAGAGGAATGAGGTACTGAAGCAAACACTTTTAATAAGAATACAAAATTCACACCAGAGGCACATTCTGGGGAATGTAAATGAACTATCACAAGTAGTAATTCTGCTGGAAGAATAAAATAAGGCTCTCTCAGAGTACAAATATACAGGAGGGAATGATTTAAAATAGGTTTATGATTTATAGTCACATTACATTGTGTTAAGCACTGAAAACAGGCATATTAATTAAAAAGCCAGCTAAATGGCATTTGAACATATATAACAAATCTTACAGTCCACAAAGTTCATGTATAACAGTAATTTTAAGTACTTCATTTCAACACAAAAGAAATGAACAGAAGAGGAGATACCTCTCAAAATATTAATTTATGTCTATGTCAAAAATCAAGAGAACTTATATTTTAAAAGGATTACATTACTGATAAAACCACACAGCAGACAGGCCGACCACGTAACACAAAACCAAAGGCACTGAGCAACTGCAACTGCACTGGCCCTTCCAGCCCCCTTCTTCTGGCTACACCACACGGACCCACGCCCCCTTTCCTTTATTCAAACGAAAACAAGTTCTCTGTCTTCCCATTCTGCAAAAGGAATGAAGAAAAACCAAACAGCAAATTTTAGAGTTGATTTCTCCATAAACCTTCAATGTGGCTTAACAAATACAAAGAAACTCAACATCTATAGACAGTGCTCCTTTGCAAGGAAGTAACAGACACATCAAACATTATCTGAAAGGGGCTTCTTTATGGATTTATGTACACTGGTTGAATGAGAATTACTGTATCTGAGAAGGCACATATCTGTGATTTAAGGCTTAACCGGTATTGTTACACATAGAAGTCAATGAAAGCTGTCTAGGAATTCACTTCTGTCAAAGTGGAACTTACCCAAAAACTAGCTTTCCAAGCACAGAGTTCTACTCTAGAAACCATGGAGAATTTCTATTCCCAAGTCTACCTGTCAAAAAAATTCTCTTAAGCAGGTTTCATTATGAATCAAAGAAATGGCTAACATAAACGCTCCATGACTTGGGGTGACGCAAATTCATAAGTTCAAAAGCCTCACAGAAATGACAGTGTGATTCCTGCGCCTTTAAGAAAAAGTCTTAAACAAAATTATAATGGTACAGATTCATTTTTAAAAAGGTATCTGCCACAACTCCACAAGCCAATCAGTCATTCATTAGAGCTGCCACCTCTCTGTGGATGTTGCAGGAACACCATATAATTTTACTCTGCAAAATAGTTTCTTTTTTCTTTAAGACAATACATGAAAATGAATCTCTTAAAGATATTTAATATATTCATATATAAAATATCTGATGTTGATACAAATCATGTAAACCTCCCTTCAGAAAAGGTACAACTGGTCCTCATTTGCAGGACCAAAAACCTTGAATTTTTATCTTGTCAGTGCAAATCTATATTAAGTGTTTTCAAACTACAGAAATAGCCATCAACTCTCACAATACAAAAGGATTTCTGAAAAAGGAAAACTATTGTGTTCAGGTTATAGAAATTATGTTTACATTAAAACCACCCACCTTCCCATCAAATTTAACAGTTCAATTGTTAAAGTATGAAAAAAGGGAAAAATTAAAGCTGTTTGTGCAAGAATCACTACAATGGTTGTCACCCTTTCCCTCTTCCCCCAACTCTGCTTAATTCTTATTAGGTTTGTTTAGAAATATAACAATGTGACTTTCTCTTTTTTTCCAGGTGTGATTTTACTGTTCTTCAAGCCAAGACGGGGTGTCCACTCCAGGATTTTTCAATTTGATATGGAACTGTTTAAGTGTCTGTTCAAGCTGCTTCTGATTCCCAGCAAAGTAAGCGGCAATGGCATTGTGGAAAAGGACCAGCTGATTGTGTAATACTTTAACCTGTGAACAGGGCAGAGTTACAAGACCAAGCATTAACACCAATGACAATGAAATATAAGGTGATTTATTACATGTCATAATGAAAGAGCATATCTCTCCTCCAAAAAAGTTTTTTTGACAAAGTATTTCTCACACACCGATTGTACATTGCTCTGTAAAGTCACTGAACCTTCGATGAAGGTTCTTAACTTCCCTGAAGGGAACAGATCAGCTAAATATGTACTCTCTTAACCATTTTCAAACATTATTGAGCTTACTTTAATTAAACATATCATTAGATCCCCCTTCAAACTAAGTATATTCAAAATCAAATTTTGAAGAGGCAAAATTATACATAAATAATTATTATATGATACATGCTCTATACCAAGTATGGACATCATTAAGGCCACACTTTACGTAAAACTGAGTAGGCTGGATACTTTTAAATATCGTACTTCTCTGCAAAGACTGAAGAAGGATGGCAAGAGTTGCCCAGAAAGCCCATTTACTTAAAGTTCATATGCCTCTCAGTTATTTTCAATTGCTTATTACTTCTAATGATATCAAGAGTATGTTTTAATCAGGTAACATTATCTCTATGACTCTTTTAAAGAAATCAGCAAAGCATCAAAAAGAGTTTATGAATGAAGTGTTTCCTGAGGTCTTATTTATAACTGCAAATTGTTCAACAGTAAAGTATAAAATACACTCTAATTTACCCATCCAATGCAATATTCATTAAAACTGAGCTTTAATCATTTTTAATGATGTAAAAACATCTGATATATGATGCTAAGTGAAAAACTAGGATTATAACATATATGATATGACATCTGTATTCACTATTAACACACACATGCATTGTCTCTCTAGCCACTTCTTCGTCCATGTACCTCTATAAAGGAAATAACACTAATATATTTATAGTAGATATCTTTGATTTGTAAAGCCTTTATTTTAAAAATTAAAATGTTATAAAAATGGCATTGCTCAAGATTATAAAGTAAAATCTCCTGATCCACTCTGCATTTATTCTCTCCTCCTCACCTGAGAGAAGCACTGCTAACATTTTATTGTGTATCCTTTGAGAAATTTTCTAGGCTTATGTACAATATTTAAAAACATAAACGCATTGTACCATGCACACTTTCAGTAACAGATTTTTACTTAAAGTATCTTAGATAACTTTTAATTCCATTCATTTGTTCATTCAACAGACCTTAAGTACCTTCTAAGTGCCAGGCACTGTTCTAGGAGATACAGAAAGAAATTCCTTCCCTCATGAGCTTACAGGCTTGGGGTGGAAAAAGGAGGTAGGCAGGAAACCAAATAAGTACTGAGCCCAGGGAATGAGTATCTCAAGCCTTGCGAAGAAGCTGGGTTAACATTTAGGGCATCTGGAGCTGCTGATTCAACTAAAGTTGTTTAAAAAATAAAAGGGATTTTTTTCCTCTTTCTCTGACAAAGATAAGAAAGTTTCTGGCAGGGAGATAGTTGAAGAGGGCCAGAGACTAAAAATGTCTGTACAAACTAAAAAAAACACCTTGAATTCACCTGGTCAGAAATTTAAGGCCTGCAACCTTCCTAAATGAAAACCTTTGGTACCAGGTACAAGGATGACAACAAAACCTGATGCATAACACTACGCATCAGGCACAGCACTAGGGATACAAGGATACAGGCTAAGGCAGAGTGCAGTAAAAATGATGGTTAATATGATCAATGGGTAGTAAAAATACATCTTGTTAACTTAAAAAAAAAAAAAGGCACTTGTGGGGAGAAGAGGGTTTTTTCAAGAAAGGTTGAAAGAGAACATCGGGATGGGAGAACTCTTAACTCCCCTGCCCTCTGGTGCTGAGATAAGGGGGGGATATTTCAAAGGATGATGAACCTCCACCCAGGGGCAATTATTAAGGAAACAGGATAATAATAGGAAAAGCAGGTTTCTAGAAGGCAATTAGGAGGTGAGCAAAGTATATTATTATAATGACTGTTACAATAATGGCCCAACCACCCCTCTCAATCCACACTCTTGGGGAGGCTTCTACAATGAAAATAAGCTTGGCCTCTAACTTTAGAAAATGAGGCCTGATAAGCAAATGGTGGTGCTCTGGGACTGGTGTCACCACGCCACGTTGTGAGGAAACCCTGTGTAGCCTCCCTTTGGGATGAAAGCCCATGGGGACAGAGGCCCAGTCATTCCAGCTGCTCCCAGTACCCAGCAGGCATTGTGGTTGAAAGTGCAACAGAAAGAATCCACCTATCCCATACCTAGGTGATGGTGGGAAATAATAAATCACTGGTGTAACAGGCCACTGAGTAGTGGGTGTTTCATTATACAGCAAAAGAGGTGCATCCCTGAAAAAGGTTAAAGGGACTTCCCTGGTGGCACAGTGGTTAAGACTCCGTGCTCCCAATGCAGGGGGCCTGGGTTTGATCCCTGGTCAGGAAACTAGATCCCACATGCATGCCACAATTAAGAGTTCACATGCCACAACTAAGGAGCTGGGGAGCCGCAACTAAGGAGCGCACATGCCGCAGCTAAATAAATATATTAAAAAAGAAATGTTTATTACAGAAAATAAGATAAAATAAAGGGACCTCCCTGGTGGCGCAGGGGTTAAGAATCCGCCTGCCAATGCAGGGGACATGGGTTCGATCCCTGATGTGGGAAGATACCACATGCTGCGGAGCAACTAAGCCTGTGCGCCACAACTACTGACCCTGCACTCTAGAGCCCGTGAGACACAACTACTGAAGCCCGCTCACCTAGAGCCAGTGCTCTGCAAAAAGAGAAGCCACCACAGTGGGAAGCCCGTGCACCGCAACGAAGAGTAGCCCCGGCTTGCCACAACTAGAGAAAGCCTGCGTGCAGCAATGAAGACCCAATGCAGCCAAAAATAAATAAGTAAATAAATAAATTTATTTTAAAAAAAAAGGAAAAGGTTAAGAATGTGCTTTCCTAGGAATGAATGAGGGTCTAGAAAACAGTGAAAAGGAGGAAAATCAGAGGGAGGAGGATAGGCCTAGAATGAAGAAAGGCTAAAACGTGGCTGTGATACAGGAGAGAAATTAATTGAGAAAGCAGCTAGGGAACAGAGACTCAAACAAACAAGCGACGCAAAACTTCTACTAACCAGGCCCAAGACCCAAGTGCAGTTTAGGAGTACATACAGTATCTTTGAGAACTTTTACTTCCAATTTTCTGGGAAGAGGTGCATTAGGCATAGTTAATACTGGTCACAGCCTCCCCAAATTTTTATTTGTTATTCACCTAGGTCATTAGTAAAATATCCCCATTACTAGTACTGTTCTTTTATAGAAATTACCAGAAAGAGCTCTGGAATCAGGGGGCACGCGTGCCAGTCCCAGTTGTACCATTTCCCAGTTTTCTTTGTGACACCAGGCACGGGTTACTTCTAACTTCACTGGCCAAGGTCTTTATCCGTTTATCAGGGATGCCATTACCAAACTGCATTTGTAGTGCTGTTGTAAGGGTTAAATGAAATGAGATACTACCTAGCACACTGTCTGACACAGGATAAGTACTCATTCGATTTCAGTGGAATTTAAGTTTACCTAGTTGATGGTTAAACCTTCAAACAACATTGACTTTTTTTAGTAAAATAAAATTTCATTTATTTAGAACCCCCTGATCTGGAACTTATAAGAAGTAAGATTGTGATACTGTGGTTTATAATGAGAAGTAAATACTTGGTCTTCATCCCATTCCAGGCACAGAGCTCCTAAAACCCTTGTTAATTTCCTAAGTGATAAGAGCCTAGGAAGCATCTTCTATTGTAATATATGGTCTCTGGTTCTGTTCCTGAAATGGCCCCAGAGCTTTTAAAGGTGAATAGAGTGTCCTCTGTTATTCACAACAAGCTCTTTTCAACCGCACCTGCCTTTATGTTAATGAGGAGATTTTTGGAAAGCCCCTAGATAACCACAGCTTGGGGCTGGTTGCCAGGGGAACTAAATTGTGATTAGAGAGTGGGAATTTTCACCCTCACCCCCCACCAACCTCGGGGCAACGGTTTAATCAGCTGTGCCTATGCAATGAAGCCTCCGTAAAAATCCCTACAGTGGGGGGTTTGGACAGCTTCTGGGTTGGCTGACCCATCCACAAGCCAGGAGGGTGGTGAACCCCAAGCCCAATGGGGACAGAAGCTCTTGTGCTGAGGACCCTTCCAGACCTTGCCCTATGGACCTCTGTGTCTGTATTCTTTAATATTTTTTGTAATGAACTGGTAACATAATAAGTAAACTGTTTCCTGAGCTCTGTGAGCTGCTCTAGGAAATGACTGAAGCTGAGAAGGGGGTTGTGGGAACCTTCGACTTATAGCTGGTTGGTCAGAAGCACAGGTGATGACCTGGACTTCCGAAAGGTGTCTAAAGGTGGTGGTGAGGGGGGTCCACAGTGTCAGAAGTGAACCGAATTGTAGGACACCCAGCTAGGGTCCAGAAGATCAGAGACTTGGTCTGTGTGGGGGAAAGAAATCACACACATCTAATGTCAGAGAAGTGCTGTGAGTGAAACAAGAAACAGAGTTTTTTCCTTTTCAAAGATAGAAGCTGATGTGAAGTCTACCTTCGCACAGTGAAAAACAGGTGTGTGCTAAGCAAATAAATTTTGTTGACAAGAGTGCATGAACACGGTTTATCAACACTGCCTGCCTTGACAAGGCCTTCAATCCAAGGGCAGAGATGCTGCAGAAGGAATTCCCCTGCCTAGTGGATCACCTCAGAAGAAACTTCAAGGGTCTTTTTACAACCCCATGATTCTGTGCTTCTAAAATGAACAAATTTTTCAAGCAACAAGAGGCACCTAATTTCTTCCAAATTATTCATTGGTTAGCACCATTCAAGTTAACAGTATTACACTAAAAATTTGTTAACATTCTTAATACAGACTTCCACTAATTCATATTGACTTCTTTCTCTATATCTAGACAGAAAAGTTTTGCATTGCAATCACTTTTAAAACAAGCTTTAAAATGATAAACTGATTTGTGTTAAGTATCTACTATGAAAAGGTCAAATTATGCTAATTAAAATTATAACCAGTGTTCACCTTACATGAATGGAATTTGATTTCAGGACCAAATCTCTTTCCTGTAAATCACTAGAGTCAATGAAAATTACAGCTAGAAAAAAGAAGTAAAGTAAATTATTACAGGCTAGTTCGCATTTGATTCCTATTTAAATAAAAATGTTTTCTAAAACTGACCTGTTCTCAGTAACCTCTGCCAGTGTGAATGAGTTTCAGGTCTCTTCTGGAGAACAGACTGTCAAAGACTGGTCAAAGGAGAGCTCTGAGGGCAGTACATTTTGACAGAAGGGTGGAAAAGTTTCCAGATGACCTTAGGTATGAAATAACTTCTTAAAGATAAAAAATCATAAATTATGACGAAAAGATCGATAAATTAAATTACTTTGAAATTTAGAATTTCTATTCACCCAAAGATTGAAAAGACAAGTTAAAAACTGGGGAGAGGTATCTGCATTACAGGGGCTGACAAAGGGTACACATCTAGAAAATGTGAAGACCTCCTATACACCGAGAACCCAAATAAAAAGAGCAAATAGGGCTTTCCTGGTGGAACAGTGGTTGAGAGTCCACCTGCCGATGCAGGGGACACGGGTTCGTGCCCTGTTCTGGGATGATCCCACATGCTGTGGAGCGGCTGGGCCCGTGAGCCATGGCCCCTGAGCCTGCGCGTCCGGAGCCTGGGCTCCACAACGGGAGAGGCCACAACAGTGAGAGGCCCGCTTACCGCAAAAAAAAAAAAAAAAAAAAAAAAGGGCAAATAACATGAACGCCATTTTACAGCAGAGGAAACAGGAGTGGCCAATTAAATCTGAAGACTTCCAGTCTCATTAGAAATAAGAACTCTTATACACTGCTGATCAGTGTATAAATTTGTACAACTACTTATGAAAAGTTTGGCATTAACTAGTAAAATGAAAGATGAATATCTCCTATGGAACAGTAAATTAAGATACAGATATAATGATATATATGTCTCTTTATATATATAGATATATCGATATATCTACATCTGTATCTATTTCTCTCTCTCTATATATATAAATAAAGTCATTCCAGCCCCTAGAGTAATGCCCAACAGCAGATCCATGGTAATATTTATTGAGTGAATGAATGTAAGTAACATTTTAGGTGTGGTATTTTTTTTCTCTGAATATATAGTATCTTTATATATATATCTATATATAAAATAGATAAGCATCCTGCTCCCTCCATAACCCCTATTCTGAGTTTTCTTTTTTTGAATTTATTTATTTTTTTATACAGCAGGTTCTTCTTAGTTATCCATTTTATACATATTAGTGTATACACGTCAATCCCAATCTCCCAATTCATCCCACCACCACCATCCCCCACCACTATCCCCCCTTGGCATCCATCCGTTTGTTCTCTACCTCTGTGTCTCTATTTCTGCCCTGCAAACCAGTTCATCTGTACCATTTTTTTAGGTTCCACATATATGCGTTAATATACGATATTTGTTTTTCTCTTTGTGACTTATTCACTCTGTATGACAGACTCTAGATCCATCCACGTCTCTACAAATGACCCAATTTCGTTCCTTTTCATGGCTGAGTAATATTCCATTGCATATACGTACCATATCTTCTTCATCCATTCGTCTGTCGATGGGCATTTAGGTTGCTTCCATGACCTGCCTATTGTAAACAGTGCTGCAATGAACATTGTGATACATGACTCTTTTTGAATTATGGTTTTCTCAGGGTATATGCCAAGTAGTGGGATTGCTGGGTCATATGGTAATTCTATTTTTAGTTTTTTAAGGAACCTCCATACTGTGCTCCATAGTGGCTGTATCAACTTACGTTCCCACCAACAGTGCAAGAGCGCTCCCTTTTCTCCACATGCTCTCCAGCATTTGTTGTTTGTAGATTTTCTGATGATGCCCATTCTAACTGGTGTGAGGTTGATACCTCATTGTAGTTTTGATTTGCATTTCTCTAATAATTAGTGATGTTGAGCAGCTTTTCATGTGCTTCTTGGTAATCTGTATGTCTTCTTTGGAGAAATGTCTATTTAGGTCTTCTGCCCATTTTTGGATTGGGTTGTTTGTCTTTTAAATATTGAGCTGCATGAGCTGTTTATATATTTTGGAGATTAATCATTTGTCTGTTGATTCATTGGCAAATATTTTCTCCTATTCTGAGGGTTGTTGTTTCGTCTTGTTTGTAGTTTCCTGTGCTTTGCAAAAGGTTTTAAGTTCCATTAGGTCCCATTTGTTTATTTTTATTTCCATTACTCTGGGAGGTGGATCAAAAAAGATCTTACTGTGATTTATGTCAAAGACTGTTCATCCTTTGTTTTCCTCTAAGAGTTTTACAGTGTCTGGGCTTATATTTAGGTCTTTAATCCATTTTGAGTCTATTTTTGTGTATTGTGTTAGGGAGTGTTCTAATTTCATTGTTTTACATGTAGCTGTCCAGTTTCCCCAGCACCACTTACTGAAGAGATTGTGTTTTCTCCATTGTATATCCTTGCCTCCCTTGTCATAGATTAGTTGACCATAGGTGCATGGGTTTATCTCTGGGCTTTCTATCTGGTTCCACTGATCTATATTTCTGTTTTTGTGCCAGTACCACATTGTTTTGATTACTGTAGCTTTGTAGTATAGTCTGAAGTCAGGGAGTCTGATTCCTCCAGCTCCATTTTTTCCCCTTAAGACTGCTTTGGCTATACGGGGTCTTTTGTGTCTCCATAAAAATTTTAAGATTTTTTGTTCTAGTTCTGTAAAAAATGCCATTGGTAATTTGATAGGGATTGCATTGAATCTGTAGATTGCTTTGGGTAGTATAGTCATTTTCACAATATTGATTCTTCCAATCCAAGAACATGGGATATCTCTCCATCTGTTTGTATCATCTTTAATTTCTTTCATTAGTGTCTCATAGTTTTCTGCATGCAGGTCTTTTGTCTCATTAGGTAGGTTTATTCCTAGGTATTTTATTCTTTTTGTTGCAATGGTAAATGGGAGTGCTTCCTTAATTTCTCTTTCAGATTTTTCATCATTAGTGTATAGGAATGCAAGAGATTTCTGTGCAGATTAATTTTGTATACTGCAACTTTACCAAATTCATTGATTAGCTCTAGTGGTTTTCCGGTGGCATATTTAGGATTCTCTATGTATAGTATCATGTCATCTGCAAACAGTGACAGTTTTACTTCTTCTTTTCCAATTTGTATTCCTTTTCTTTCTCTTCTCTGATTGCCATGGCTAGGACATCCAAAACTATGTTGAATAATAGTGGCGAGAGTGGACATCCTCATCTTGTTCCTGATCTTAGAGGAAATGTTTTCAGTTTTTCACCATTGAGAATGATGTTTGCTCTGGGTTTGTCATATATGGCCTTTATTATGTTGAGGTAGGTTCCCTCTGTGCCCACTTTCTGGAGAGTTTTTATCATAAATGGGTGCTGAATTTTGTCAACAGCTTTCTCTGCATCTATTGAGATGATCATATGGTTTTTATTCTTCAATTTGTTCATATGGTGTATCACACTGATTGATTTGCATATACTGAAGAAGCCTTGCATCCCTGGGATAAATCTCACTTTATCATGGTGTACGATCTTTTTACTGTGTTGTTGGATTCTGTTTGCTAGTATTTTGTTGAGGATTTTTGCATCTATATTCATCAGTGATTTTGGTCTGTAATTTCCTTTTTTTGTAGTATCTTTGTCTGGTTTTGGTATCAGGGTGATGGTAGCCTCATAGAATGAGTTTGGGAGTGTTCCTTCCTCTGCAATTTTTTGGAAGAGTTTGAGAAGGATGGGTGTTAGCTCTTCTCTAAATGTTTGATAGAATTCACCTGTGAAGCCATCTGGTCCTGGACTTTTGTTTGTTGGAAGACTTTTAATCACAGTTTCAATTTCATTACTTGTGATTGGTCTGTTCATATTTTCTATTTCTTCCTGGTTCAGTCTTGGAAGCCTATACCTTTCTAAGAATTTGTCCATTTCTTACACGTTGTCCATTTTATTGGCATAGAGTTGCTTATGGTAGTCTCTTAGGATGCTTTGTATTTCTGCAGTGTCTGTTGTAACTTTTCCTTTTTCATTTCTAATTCTCTTGATTTGAACCCTCTCCTTCTTTTTCTTGATGAGTCTGTCTAATGGTTTATCAATTTTGTTTATCTTCTCAAAGAACCAGCTTTTAGTTTTATTCATCTTTGCTATTTTTTTCCTTGCTTCTATTTCCTTTATTTCTGCTCTGATCTTTATGATTTCTTTTCTTCTGCTCACTTTGGGTTTTGTCTGTTCTTCTTTCTCTAGTTCCTTTAAGTGTAAGGTTAAATTGTTTGAGATTTTTCTTGTTTCTTGAGGTAGGCTTGTATTGCTATAAATTTCCCTCTGAGAACTGGTTTTGCTGCATCCCATAGGTTTTGGGTCATCGTGTTTTTGTTGTCATTCGTCTCTAGGTAGTTTTTGATCTCCTCTTTGATTTCTTCAGTGATCTCTTGGTTACTTAGTAATGTATTGTTTAGTCTCCATGTGTTTGTGCTTTTACGTTTTTCTTCGTTGTAGTTGATTTCTAATCTCATAGCGTTGTGGTCAGAAAAGATGCTTGACATGATGTCAATTTTCTTGAATTTACTGAGACTTGATTTGTGACCCAAAATGTGATCTATCCTGGAGAATGTTCCATGTGCACTTGAGAAGAAAGTGTAATCTGCTGTTTTGGGATGGAATGTCCTATAAATATCAATTAAATCTATCTGGTCTATTGTGTCATTTCAAGCTTGTGTTTCGTTACTAATTTTCTGTTTGGATGATCTGTCCATTGGTGTAAGTGAGATGTTCAAGTCCCCCACTATTACTGTGTTGCTGTTGATTTCCTCTTTTATAGCAGTTAGCAGTTGCCTTACGTATTGAGGTGCTCCTATGTTGGGTGCATATATATTTATAATTGTTGTATCTTCTTCTTGGATTGATCCCTTGATCATTAGGTGGTGTCCTTCCTTGTCTCTTGTAACATTCTTTATCTTAAAGTCTATTTTATCTGATATGAGTATTGCTACTCCAGCTTTCTTTTCATTTCCATTTGCATGGAATATCTTTTTCCATCTCCTCATTTTCAGTCTGTATGTGTCCCTAGGTCCAAAGTGGGTCTCTTGTAGACAGCATATATATGGGTCTTGTTTTTGTATCCATTCAGCGAGTCTGTGTCTTTTGGTTGGAGCATTTAATCCATTCACGTTTAAGGTAATAATTGATATGTATGTTCCTATGACCATTTTCTTAATTGTTTTGGGTTTATTTTTATAGGTCATTTTCTTCTCTTGTGCTTCCCACTTAGAGAAGTTCCTTTAGCATTTGTTGTAGAGCTGGTTTGGTGGTGCGGAATTCTCTTAGCTTTTGCTTGTTTGTAAAGCTTTTGATTTCTCCGTTTAATCTGAATGAGATCCTTGCCGGGGAGAGTAATCTTGGTTGTAAGTTCTTCTGTTTCATCACTTTAAATATATCATGCCACTCCCTTCTGGCTTGTAGAGTTTCTGCTGAGAAATCAGCATTAACCTTATGGGAGTTCCCTGTATGTTTTTTGTCATTTCTCCCTTGTTGCTTTCAATAATTTTTCTTTGTCTTTAATTTTTGTCAATTGGATTACTATGTGTCTTGGTGTGTTTCTCTTTGGACTTATCCTGCCTGGGACTCTCTGCACTTCCTGGACTTGGGGGCTATTTCCTTTCCTATGTTAGGGAAGTTTTCAATTATAATCTCTTCAAATATTTTCCCAGGTCCTTTCTCTCTCTCTTCTCCTTCTGGGACCCCTATAATATGAGTGTTGTTACATTTAATGTTGTCCCAGAGGTCTCTTAGGCTGTCTTCACTTCTGTTCATTCTTGTTGTTTATTCTCTTCTGCAGCAGTGAATTCTACCATTCTGTCTTCCAGGTCACTTATCCGTTCTTCTGCTTCAGTTATTCTGCTACTGATTCCTTCTAGTTTATTTTTCGTTTCAGTTATTGTATTGCTCATCTCTGTTTGTTTGCTCTTTAATTCTTCTAGGTCTTTGCTAAACATTTCTTGCATCTCCTCGATCTTTGCCTCCATTCTTTTTCCGAGGTCCTGGATCATCTTCACTATCATTATTCTGAATTCTTTTCCTGGAAGGTTGCCTATCTCCACTTCACTTAGTTTTTTTTTCTGGGGTTTTATCTTGTTCCTTCATCTGGTATGTAGCCCTCTGCCTTTTCATCTTGTCTGTCTTTCTGTGAATGTGGTTTTAGTTCCATAGGCTGCAGGATTGTAGGTCTTCTTGCTTCTGCTGTCTGCGGCTATCTAAGAGGCTTGTGCAAGTTTCCTCCCTATTCTGAGTTTTGCTTATCATCCCTATTGGTTTTTCCTTTGTAAAAAATTATATATATATATATATATATATATATAGGCTGTGTTTGGTCCCATGGCATGTTATCTAGTTTCTCCTATTGGGAGAAAATATGTGCAAAACATATCTGGCAAAGAACCTGATGCTAGAATATACAAACAATTCTTACAAATGAATAAGGAAATGACAAACCTAAAGAAAAAATGGGGAAAAAATTTGAACAGGCATTTCACCAAAGAAAATATACAGATGGCAAATAAGCACATGAAATGACCAACATCTTTATTTATTAGGGAAATTCCAATTTAAACCACAATGAGGTCTACTACACATCCACCAGAATGGCTAAAATGAAAGGTTAACCATACCGTATTGGTGAGGATGTGGAACAAATTGGTCTCTCATATACTATTGGTGGAAATGTCAAATGGTACAACCATCTTGGAAAAGTTTGCCAGTTTCTTAAAAAGTTAAACATGCACCTACTATTCCCATGTGTATGTATACATACAACCCAGCTATTCCACAGCTAGGTACTGACCTGAGAGGAATGCATTACATATATTGTTTTGTGTGTATACCAAATACTTTTTTAAAAAGAAAGAAAGAAAAAAGGAAAATAATGAAGCTTCATGACTTGTTTCAAATGTAGTATAAAAAATAAAGACTATAAATGAGTAGATAGATTTAAAAAAGAAACTAAATCAGAAAGTTTCAAATAATCTTTCTAGTTTCTAATTCTCCCTAAAGCCATAAGTCAGTTCTGTTTATAATTGAGACTTTCACCTTTGCTTGTAGATTCTACAAGTAATACACCTCAGAGAGTTCAAGGAAAACTCCTATCTGGCCCTAAAATATGATGTTACAATCCTTACAAACTGGTATGTGATGCATTTTGATTCTTTGGAAAGCACACGTTAAGTAAAATGTCCTTCCCTAAAATGCCATTTTCCTGCTTAGGAACAAGGCAAATCTACCACAAATAAACCATTTATTAATTTTCTATTTTCTGTGTCCATTAAGTAGATAACCTTTTTCTTTGCCTGTTTCTTGTTAACCGCAGAAGGAGGCTGATATAGTTGAAGGAGAATGATTCAGGAAACCTGCGCTCAACTCCCATTTCTGCCTCAAGTTAACCATATGAACTCTCTTCACTTGCATAATGAAGAAACTGAGAGTAAGATAATTTTTATGGTTCCTTTCTACTAAAACTTTCTGAGAAAATTGCTTTCTAAATAGAGGTACACATATATTTGGAAACTCAAATGGCTCTCAAAAAGCCGTTCTGTTGAAAGGCTTTCTTTCAGTAGAAAAACATTATTTCTATTTATTTTTAAGGACAGAAACTGGCACTTCTATTAGAGATGTATTAAATTTAGCTGCAAGTTTATGTACCAGTTTATAAACACTCTTCCCTGTTATTGAGTTATTTTTTAAGGTTTTCAATGGTAGTAACCTACTTGAGTCACACAGTAATTTTCCACCTACTAGTATTATTTGGCCTTTCTTGTTTTCCAATTTCAGATGACCCTTGGCTCCTGGAGCAACAGAGCAACTAAAGGGCTTCTGTATTTTTCGTATGAAATTCTAATAATTTTTAGAAATAGGTTCTAACTAATTACTCCTTTTCGGACCACAAAAAATTTTTGACTTGAATTTTAACTCCCAGTGTTTTAGAACTTGGAGAAGACAAGGACCTCCCTGGTGTTGCAGTGGTTAAGAGTCCACACTCCCAGTGCAGGGGGCCCGGGTTCAATCCCTGGTCAGGAAACTAGATCCCACATGCATGCTGCAACTAGGAGTTCGTATGTCACAACTAAGGAGCCCATGAGCTGCAACTAAGGAGCCCACCTGCCACAACTAAGACCCGATGCAACCAAATAAATAAATAAAATATTAAAAAAAAAAAAAGAATTGGAGAAGACAGTAAAAGAGCACAGGATTTGATTCATGTACTGAACTGCAGAGAGCTGTTATAATGGCCCAGAAAGTTAGAGCATCAGAAAGAAAGTGGGAAGGGAATCAGACAATTTTTAGCTAACCTTACTGCTGTCAACACAAGTCAGAGTCCCCAACCCCTGACAGTCGACAAACCTAACACAGAGACACACTTCTTGTAGCTGAGGGAAGCTTGGGAGCCCACCACCCAAGCCTCAAAACGGGGCCATTAGCTGTATTTAAAATTGTCCCCCACTACCCAGTGAAACTTAATCCATGGGAAATAAAGGAAAGAGGATGCTTTTTAGGACTGAATTCTAGTTTTCACAACAAAATAATACAATACCCATTTTCACAAAAACATTCGCTTGGTAACTGTGAGAAGGTTGATGTGTAAAAGCCTTTTAAAGTATCAGCACTTCAGAGAAGTTCCTGGAATAAAGAGAGCCTCTGGGGAGTCACAGCTTTTCAATTATAATTATGGAAATAAAATATAAAATTTCATTGTCACTTTAATCTCAGAAGCTGTTTCATACCAAAACAGACAACTTATCTCATTTTTCTATTAGCACTGATTATGTAAGTGTTATCCTAGTACGAGTTTTAGTTCTGGTAGTAGTCTTCAAAATCAGATGCAAATTTAAATAACAATGGTAAGTTGACTCTTTTATCTAATCAAACCATTAGTAAATAAAAAATAAAGGTAAATTAAAATAAACTAATAAATCAGTTCTCAACAGGAGTATACTTTCTAAATTAAATGAATTAAAAACTTAGAATATTTTGCTTTTCTAATTATTTTTTTCTCTTAAAAATTTTATTTTCTATTTTTTTACTCTATTATTACTTTTGGCCGTGCCACGCGGCATGCAGAACTTCCCTGCCCAGGGATCAAACCCACACCCCCTGCATTGGAAGCACGGAGTCTCA
The DNA here is from genome assembly GCF_003676395.1 of Aethalodelphis obliquidens. Taxonomy (NCBI): domain Eukaryota; kingdom Metazoa; phylum Chordata; class Mammalia; order Artiodactyla; family Delphinidae; genus Aethalodelphis; species Aethalodelphis obliquidens. Next base: position 31,163,357 of record NW_020837961.1, on the reverse strand, counting down.
ACCACTGGACCACCAGGGAAGTCCAATCTCCACTTATTTTTGACTAATTTTAATTTGCACTAGGGTCTGTACTCATATAATGTATTCAGTGCAGCTCTGACTGACAGGCTACAAAGAATCTTCAGAATGCTTTGGTTATTAAGTAAATACAAATCATTACCAATAGAGGAAAAATTAAGAAACATTATAAAAGCAGTTGCAATACAATTTTAAAGATAATTTTTGCAACCTTGGTAATGATACTGTGCTGTTGTCACTATATATAATAAGCAGTTTTAACAAGACTTAAAAGTATTATTTTAAGTATACGGCTTGTCTATCAGGTTCACTTTACTAGGCTATCTGGCTTTTTTATAAAGATCAGTCTGGGAGGGCTTCCCTGGTGGCGCAGTGGTTAAGAATCCGCCTGCTAATGCAGGGGACATGGGTTTGAGCCCTGGTCCAGGAAGATCCCACATGCCGCGGAGCAGCTAAGCCCGTGCGCCACAACTACTGAGCCTGCGCTCTAGAGCCCGTGACCCACAACTACTGAAGCCTGTGCGCCTTGAGCCCGTGCTCCGCAACAAGAGAAGCCACCACCATCAGAAGCCCGTGCATTGCAATGAAGAGTAGCTCCCGCTCGCCACAACTAGAGAAAGCCCGCACACAGCAACGAAGACCCAACACAGCCAAAAATAAAAGTAAATAAAATAAATTAAAAAAAAGAAAAAAGATCAGTCTGGGAAAGATTCTGGCTTCTCAACTAGAACTGGCTTGAGGAGAGAGATGAAGAACATAAGGTGGGGGGAAAAAGGTCAAACCCTGCTTTTAGGAGAAGGGGCAAAAAGCCGAAAAGTTGGAGGAAATATTTTAGGGTCATTACACTTTTTCAATTTACTTCTATATTTATGCTATGAAATCATGAGAAGTGATAAGCATACAGTATCAAAGAAACAGCCAAGCATTTTTGGTAGACTATTCTTTGATATGGTGGGTGACACTAACTTTTGTGAAGCATTTTCTGTGTGACAGGTAATATGTTACCCTTACATCTTACATCTTCTATTCTCTCCATGTTATCATTAAAAAAAAAAAAAACAGACTCAGAAAGTTAAGTAACTCACCTAAGTTTTAGACAGGTAGGAAGCAGATAGGCTGGATTTGGGAAACAGGAATGTTTATTCCAAGACTGGTCCATGTTCTTTCACCTATTCTAACCTGCCTCTATTCTACATTTTAGAAAGCTTTTAAACAAAGTTTGAAACAAACAAAAGAAGGTATAACAGATCAGTTAAAGGAAGGGTAGAAATGTAGAAAAGATATACCTAAACCTCCTTCCTATTTTGTCTCTGGTCCTGAAGTTGCATTTAAACAGCCTCAGGACAAGGATCTAATGCAAGGGTTGGAACAGATAAAAGTTAATTCTTTCTAAAATTATGAAGAATAACGCAATATTAAACTTTCATATAATAAAAAACTTTCATATAATCTTTCCATAATTACAGAGCAGGAAAAAAAAATCTATATTGAGCTATTTATGTATGTTATCTCCTAACTTTAAAAAGGTTTAAAGTGGTTATAAGGATAAATAAAACAGGACAGAAAAGCAGATTTAAAATAGGAGAAGACAGAGGTAATATTTCCTGTGGTGAGATGATGACAGATTTGACCAACTTTGAAAACCTAACATCAGAAACAGAGTAATTTAGAAATATACTAAATCACTGTGAACTCAATTACTAAGAACTTTCATAAAGACCTACCAAACAATGAGCAACCCAGATCAGACACAAGCAAAACCACTATAGCAACATCTGGTGAATGACCGAAAATATATCATACAATACTTTAACTGTTAAAGGGCAAAACAAACTTCAGCACTGACTACTGACACACAGAGACAAGCTGAGGTTTTAAACAGAAACTGGGTAAGAGAAATTTAAGAGCAGAACTGATAGATGATGTCAAGTGGATCACACTGAAAACTTTCTCCTGCTGATACAGCATGTATCAACAGAAGATAAATACCACTTAAAAGTTATTGACTAAAAATCTTAAAGTGTTATTTCATAGGCATCAAAACCATAAAAAGTACTTTATTTCTACCAAATGAACTTTTTTCCAAATCAAATTTAGATTACATACCTTTTTATCAGAGACACTGAAGTCATTTTTTTAAATGAGGTAATTTCTAGTTAAAAAAGCTATTACTTTTAATATATTTACAATTGTTAAGTTCTTCAAAGTACTTATTGGCTCTTCCAGTAATTATATAAAATAGGGCTTTATATTAAGTGTACAACAATATTGGGGCAGTACCTTGGCTTAAACATGAAAGGAAAAGCTGGAACAAAATCATTCTTTCTTTTTTTAAAATAATTAATTAATTAATTTATTTTTGGCTGTGTTGTGTCTTCCTCACAGTGTGCGGGCTTCTCATTGGCGTGGCTTCTCTTGTTGCGGAGCACGGGCTCTAGGTACGCAGGCTTCAGTAGTTGTGGCCCATGGGCTCAGTAGTTGTGGCTCACGGGCTCTAGAACTCAGGCTCAGTAGTTGTGGTGCAGGGGCTTAGTTGCTCCGCGGCATGTGGGATCTTCCCAGGTCAGGGCTCGAACACATGTCCCTTGCATTGGAAGGCGGATTCTTAACCACTGCGCTACCAGGGAAGCCCACAAAATCATTCTTTAGTAAGAAGTCTCCAACCACTGATATGTAAAGAATTAATTCCTTTCTTTACTCCCAACTATTTAAAAATGTATGATGATATACTTTCTCTGCCCATCATTGATCTTTTTCCAGTAAGGAAGAAACCAGAAGAGTAACAGCGGGAATGTGTACCTGTCTTGGCCTTTTATTAGGTTTGTGAAGTATAATTTTATTACTTTGTAATAGCTTTGGAAATGCTTGTCATGAAAGCAGCTACCAGCTGAAAAAGAGAAGCACTATCAGAAATATGGGAGTGGGCACTGGGAAGGGAGTGAGAAAAAGGAAAGACAAACATGGAGGTGGAATAGATTTTATTTTTCTGACTCACTGGGATGGTTTCAACAAATCACTGACAAGTGGGTTTTTTAAAAAAAGCATCCTATGAGTTAAAAATGGCAGTTTTGTTTTGAAAAGAAGATAACTGATGAAACGCAATCTGTAAACTCCAGTAACAGTGAGTCACAGCACTACGCCTTATCGTTTTTTATCCAACGGTACATTAAAATTCTCAACGCACAAGTTTTCTCACCCTAGCAAAAATGCCTGTTGGCGCTTCTGTTCTATGGCTTTTACCATGTTAGCTCACTCTCTGTCCTCACCCTTCCCTCCAAGAGTTCCAGGTTTAGATGTGACCAATATGGTTTCTGTTTTCCAACGTTATCTCCAATCTTTTCCCTCCAAGCCTTTCTTGGAGCAGCATTATAACATCATTTACTTAACTAAAAGCAGGGCTATGGAGTCAAACAGATCTAGATTTGAATCCTGGTCTGGCTGTGAGAAATTTGGGCAAGTTACTTAACCTCTCTGGACCTCAGCATCATCATCTGTACACTAGTATGATCATCTAGATCACAGATTATAGATATACATATAGATATTATATAAAATACTTACAGAAAGCTTCCTCTATATGCAGATTACTTAAAGGTCAGTGTCTATCAGTTCACTTACTGTAGGAAGGGAATGCCCTAAATATGTATCCATGGGGCTTACCTCTAGGAGAAGAAACAGACTAGCAGGCATTCATAGCACAGTATGATTTGTGCTTTAATTGGAGAAAGCCCTGGGCACTACTGTAATACACAGGGGAAGAAAGAATGAAACTCTGCTCGAGGAAATATTAAGTAGCAGAAATCATTCAAGTTAGCATCTGAACTCCTAGTTTAAAATTAATTTAGGTCCAGAAGAGTAGCTAAGGAACTAGGTATTTCCTTTCATTAATGAGGTGACCCAGTTCTCACTGGCCTTTGGACACTGGGCAACAGGAACTTACAGATAAACCAATGGCCAATTCAAATTCATCTTTACATTCACAAAACAGTTTTCTTTCAGAAGTATGGTTCTGTTATTTTATCTTGGAAAGCTAACTTTTTTTCCCTCTTATACAGCTTACAAAATTCTCATCCCGTGCACCTAACAGCTGTTTATAAACTTAATGGAAAAGCTTTACTAAAATGTTATTATAAAACCATTATTTTTCCTTAAAAAATCTATAAGCAGCAATACTGTTCTGCTTTAAGAATAGAACAGAAAATATAACAAAAGTTTACAAATCATTGAAACATATGATCCAGGATTTCTTGCAGACTTTTTTTCTGACCTCCTTCTGCCAGTGCTCGTGTTCCTCACTCTGTGTGGCCCTGCTCAAGTCACACTGCCACCCAGCCCAGCAAGTACTTCTAGCCCACACTAAGGTTTTCTCCATCAAATTCTAGGTTTCTTCTTCCTCATGCTTTACTCAGCATTTTGTATAGAACAGATTTTACTAAATGTTCTCCATTAGACTGTAAGTTGCTTGTCAGCAAGCTTGTCATAATACCATTATACAGTATTTCTTCAGAATTAGGCATTACAAATAGCCCAAAGCAAGCTATTTGTAATGCCTAATTACACATATATATATATATATATATATAGTCAACAGGAAAGCACTGAGTCATTACTGAAAGGACTTCAAGGAAAGGTGGAAAAGAACGATGCAAAGTCAAGTTCTTAAACACTGCTGGTATCGTCTGAGGTTTTACTCAGAGATACTAATTAAAGGGCTTACTTTTAAGTAAATTGCAGAGACTGTAACTACTAGGAGCTAAAAAAAGTGCAGTAATGCCACCGCCACCAAAACCAATGTGGAGTATCAGTGATCTGTTCAAATCTCACACTGGTTGCTTACTTAAAAACTCACCTTTATCACAAAACCTGGCAAACTGACTTGGGTGATACCCAAGGCCGCCAAAATAAGTGAAATGTGGATCTGAGGCATACACAGTACCAACCATCTAACAGAATAGAGACATTGCAGTAGTAATGGTCAAGAAGTTAATTTTTTTTGGGGGGGGGGGCTGCATCGTGCAGCTTGTGGGATCTTAGTTCCCCAACCAGGGATTGAATCCAGGCCCCCTGCAGTGGAAGCATGGAGTCCTAACCACTGGACCACCAGCGGATTCCCAAGAAGTAAATTTTAATAAGTGAATCCTATACACTCAAAGTGAAAGGACTGAACAATCCTCTCCCCTATAAGATAAACAACAGAAAAATGAACCTATCCTCCAAATGAGTTGGTCACTTATGACCAAAAGGGGTCAGAAAACACAAGTACTTTAAATATAATTGCCAAGAAACAGAACCAAGTCAAACATATAAAAACAGCAACTCATGATTATACAGCTATCCCTCTGGAAGGCTTTTAAATCTATTGTACAAAGCATCTTTCTTTCACAAAAACTGCATGCTGGAAATCGTAGCACAACCGACAGAGAGACTGTATGAACTGGTCAGCTGTGTGTGCTCTCTCCTGCATTCACCAGTTGAGAACTGCAAATTACCAACCGACTATGGATAGATATGGCTTGGTTGATGTTAATTTCAAAATCAACCCACAACTCACAATTCTTTTTGGTTGCATGATTCATATAAAGATAGTTAACTTCTGCCTCTTTCATAAAGACAGAAAGGAGACAATGCAAATCACAGTCAAATTTTTCCTGCTCCATGTGTGTTCAGAAAGTTTTAAAGGGACCTGGAAGTCAAACCACTAAGAACAGCAAACATGGCAGCGTACAAGAAAATATTTTCTGCATTAATGGAAGGCACTATCACATCATTTCTAATCTGTCACTTAAGATGAAACTGTTTTTTTATTCTTTCCAACACAGAATCAATCATTTGATTTTAAGCTAAGAGGAAAATTATAGGTTATATAAATATGTATATTAAGCTATGCCTGAAAAATAGAAATCGGGACTTCCCTGGTGGCGCAGTAGATAAGACTCTGCACTTCCAGTGCAGGGGGAATGGGATCAATTCCTGGTCAGGGAACTAGATCCCACATGCATGCCGCAACTAAGAGTTTGCATGCCACAACTAAGGAGCCCATGTGCCACAACAAAGGAGCTGGTGAGCCACAACTAAGGAGCCTGCCTGCTGCAACTAAGACCTGGTGCAACCAAATAAATAAATAAATATTGAAAAAAAAAAAGAAAAACAGAAATCCAGTTGAGTCTTTTTGAAAACAGAAGGTATACTATTTTAAAAACAAACATTTTCTATCTATACCTATTTTCCTTTCTTTTAAAAATCAAATTTTATTCTTTGAATAGGTAGGATCAAAATTGAAAGGACACAAAAAGCATATAATGAGAAGTCTCATTTTCAGTCCTGTCTCCAAATACTCTGTTCCCCTTATAGGTAAAAAATTTTAATTAGTTAATTCCTTTGGTTTTTCTTTATGCAAACACAAGAAAATATGATTATACATTCTTATTTCCTTCCTTTCTCACAGAAAAGGTTCTGTACCATATACACTGCTTTGCACCTTGCTCTTTTCATTTAATAGTATGTTCTGAGGATCTTTCTATCAATTGCATCCCTATTCTTTTTTTTTTTAACAGCTGAAAAGTATTCTGTTGCATAAATGAACCACAGTTGATTCGACTAGGCCTTACTGCTGAACTGTTTCAGTTGTTTCTCATCTTTTGATATTACAAGTGACACTGCGATGAATAACCTTGTACATAGGTCTTTTCATCCTTGTGTAGGCCTGACCTACCGGTCCAGCTTCATACAGAGCTACTCTCCCCCATTCTCCTCATACTCTGGCCTCACTGACCTTCAGCTGGCTTTTGCATATTCTATTCCTTCCTCCACACACCTTTGGTAACTCCTCTCCATCCCTTTGGATCCTCAGCTCCAATGTCACTTTCTCTACCACATCAAGCCAAGTCCCCTTTGTATATTCACAAGACCCCTCTATTTTCCCTTCACAGCACTGATCATGGTTTGTATCTCTGTAATTATTTGTTTAATGTCTATTTCTCTTACTTGACCAAAAGCTCTATGACAACAAGGTCATTATATTTCTATTACTTAACCCTCTGACTGACATGTGAAAAACAATTAATGAATATTTGCTGAATAAAGGAATAAAATGTCAAAGGTGCCAATTACATCAATCTGTTCTTAGTATTTTACATGTATTTCTGTTTTACCTTGTAAGTATCTCTTGAAACCTTCAGTTCATTCCACTTCCACTAATACTAATCCAAGCTCCCATTATCTCTTGTCTAAACTCCTACATTCACTCTTAGGTTCTACTAAAATCTATGCACCATTTTTAAAACCTGTCATTTGCCGAGACTTCCCTGGTGGCGCAGTGGTTAAGATTCCACGCTCCCAATGCAGGGGGCCCAGGATCGATCCCTTGTCAGGGAACTAGATCCCACATGCATACCGCAACTAAGAGTTCACATGCTGCAACTAAGGAGCCCATCTGTCGCAACTAAGACCCAGTGCAACCAAATAAATATTAAAACAAAAACAAAAACAGACCCATCATTTGCCAAGAATTCTCTCAGTGGCTTCCCACTGATATTCAAATAAATTTTCCCTAACATGGCCTATAAGGCCTGCATCGTCTGGCCGTTTACCTCCCACACCCTGCCATTTCTGCCAGAAATACTCTTTGCTTCTCACTTTACCTGGTTAATGTTCTACATCACATGGAAGCCTGAGCCTGAGCACTCACTGGTCACAGCCAAAATTTTACATTTATATTTTGGTGTGATTTGATCAGTGTTGTTTCTTTTACTAGGCTATAAATTCTAAGGGTTGAATTTTTTTAACTTTTGCTCACTGGGCATCACCAATATCCAGAACACTTCCTGGTACACAGTATAATACTTGATAAATGTTTGTTAAATGAATGAAAAAAAGAACAATAACAACATGAGATTATATCAAATTACATGATTAAATACACTGAGGAATTAAGTGTGGAAGTAGAGTTGCAGGACTAAGGGACTGTTTCACAGGATCCAAATGTAGGTAATCGTATTTGGCACGGTGTTGAGGTTGTTTACTGTATTTACACATCCCAATCCATAAATGTTTATTTTTTATTTAGAACCGGGTGCTTTTACCTACAGAAATTAATTTCACTTGACTTAAGAGCAAATACCAAGAATACTGTTTATGCCTACAGTTATAGAAATAAAGATGACAGTACATCACTGGCATGACTATTTTAAAAATATCAAGAGTAAAAAGTTAGGGTCCTTTTCTTTTGACAATAGGGAAAAAGAGATTTCAAGAATGTATCTGATTGTACATATTAAGTAATGATTAACATGTTTCTTGAAATTTGGCAACAGATATCCATTTTTAAATTCAGAGGCTTATATTTTTTCTTCTCAAGGAGAAGAATACCTTTGCTCTCCAAGCTTTTCTAAACATTTACAGCATATTGTTATAAAAATGTACTAGGCTTTGGGTATTTCCTATTACAGTATACATTTGTATAAAGTCACTGGGTAACCACAACTACATATATAGCTGTCTCACATTATGTGAGTATGTTTACTTTGTTCTGTGTTTTTTTTTTTAAATTGAAGTATAGTTGATTTACAATGTGTTTTGTGTTCCCACAAAGTCTACAAAGCACCAGAGATGACTATTTTCTCTCTTGACTATGTTTTCTATTTTCTAGCTTCTGTTTTGTTTTGAACCTTCAAAGGTACAATAAAAAGGTAAATAAACTGCCTTAAGTCAGAAAATAGCTCAAGTTACATTATTTAAAGGTCTAGAAGAAAAGAAATATTGATGAAAGGAGAAACATTAGAAGAGCCTAATCAACTGTGTCCTTACTGTTATGCAACTCAGTGTTGTTTAGTAAACAAGGAAGAGAATATCAGAGGGTTGTTTAGGTTAAAGGTAAACACAATATATCAGGAGGGTAGGGGGTAGGGCTGGGGGCTGGATAGAGTATAGACTGTAAACAGTAGAAGAATTCAAGTTTTTCCATTAAGGGGAAATGACAAACATGGATATGTGCACACATCTCTCAGCATTAATGCATGCACATACACACCCCGGTATGCACATAGGTATTTTACACACCTATTCCCTTTGTTTTGCCAGAGAGAAGGAAGGTTAGACTAAGTACATATAAACACCTCAATTTTCTAAGATAATAGTAAAGAATCCATCTCCCAGTCACTCTCAAATTTTTTTTTAAAGTTCCAAAAAAAAAAAACCAAAAATATTCTCACAACGTTTGGCCACTAAAATTTATAACGATAGTCACAGTCTGAGTGACTATTTTACTTCTGCACTGTTCTAGCTGTTTGGTTATCTGGTCTCGCATTTTGCAAGAGAAGTGTCGCTATGGCAGGACACTCCAAAAGCCAGGATATGAGAACCAAAAGAACCCTTCCCCTGGCACCCCTCCACCCACAAAAAAAAGCTGCAAAAACAACTTTAGAAAAAAACAGTAGCCTTCAGGACATCATCAAATTACAAAATAGCATACTCATCGATGTTTCAGATAACTTACATTTAAAAACATTTAATATACAATATTTAAGAAACAGAAAGAGTATATTATATTTTGATAAAATTCAAGTGCTAAGTAGATTACCTGACAATTGTGTATAAAGGAAATACTAAGGTACAAATTCAGTTGTAGTTCAACAAGAGAAGAAAACCCCCAATTTGAGGCATTTCAAACTGTCAAGAAAGCAAACAGGAATGACAGGCAATTCCTAGGCCTAAAGGCTTGCTTTTTCCTCCCTTTGTTAGAGCTATAAAAGAAGAGAAAAGGGTAAAAGTTGCTCAACAACAATAATAAAAAACAAAGAAAAATTTTCTCATGGATCTAAGTCTTCACCCAAATTATAGTTGTTTATTGCTTAAAATAACAGAGATGAAAAACATTATCTTTTTATAGTTTTAAAGAATTAAACACAAAAGATAAAAAGATCAGAGTTTCTTTTAGATTTTAGTTTAGACATAGCTGATTAATGATTACTGAGTTGAAACTGAAACTTAGCTTGATGACAACTGCGGAAAACCCCAAAGAATATCTCTAGGCTCTCTAAGAACATAAAATCCTTGAGAATAAAGGCAATTTTTTTTTATTTTATAGTAAGGAAGGTTGAAAGAAGAGAAGCTGTGACAATGACAACACTATTCTCAAAGTAATGACTTCTAAACCTTTATCTCTGGAACCCTGACTTTGTTCATCCAAACTGCAAATCCACATCATAAACTTCCTACCAATTGTTTCCATGTGAATATCTTGTTGTCATTTCAAACTAAATACTGGGTTAAATAGAACAGGTTCCCAACCTTCATCCCTAAGCTTCAGGCCAAACCAGCTTCCTATGTTGATTTCCTAATTCCTGTCATGCAGCCTTGAAACCACTGCTCTTTCCTTTCTCTGCTAATGCAGTGAACCTAGTCCAGACCCTCACTACGGTGCCTGAAGAGTGTTTTTAAGTCATAATTTTCTGTTACTCCCAACTTTAAAAATTCTTCAATGCCAATAAGATAAAATTGGATATGAGAGCCACCTGACTGACATGTACAATTTACAGAGATGACCTGGCCGGTCTCTTCTTTCCTCACTTCTCAGTGTGTCTCCTGAGTATGAAGGCTGTTATGAGGATTAAGTGAGAGAATATAAATAAAATGCCTAGTAACTGACAAATAGCTGCCTTCACTGATTCATGTCTAAATCTGGAGATCTACTGCCAAGTTTCAAAAACAGTTACATAGTAAGAGAAGCAGCAGTCACACAGACATTATTTATCTTTGTATAATTTGCTTATTTTTATTTACTCTGGCAAGAACCATATAAACATAGATGGTTTAGGGATACTAATTCTTTCAAAAGTTTCTCTCCTTTTTATAAAAGCAATGTGACTTTTCATTGAAAATGTCTAAAATACAGAAAAATACATAGAAAACAAAAATTACCCATAATCTCACTATCCAGAGAATAGCACACAATAAATACCAATAGATTCCAATAGACCACAATTACCATTTTAAACATTTCCTAAAATAATTTTCTCTATTAGCAGAGGTCCTGATCCCCCAAATTAGACAAATTCCTTTCTTTCCATTCAAATTTGCTTTAGGTAGAGCCCATAAAATGCTAGCATATTTCATTTAGCACCACACTGTACCATGCTGATTCTAGGGGAGTATGTAAAAAATATTTTTATTTAAAATATATGTCTATATCTAAGTATTGACATATTCCTATCCTTCAAAATACTAAACCAAATGACTGAAATGAATGCCATCTCACGTGCTCAGCTAATGAACGCTAAAAGGCTCACTGTGCTCTTGTCTGAATGGTGCTGGGCAAGCTGTCTCATGACTCCACTGAGGTTTCCTTTACTGACACTATAATGGTTTCAGTGTAATGGAAAATCAGTACTTTTCACCCATTGTAGCTAAAAAAACAAGTGCGTGATACTGCTGGCCTGAAGGAAATGTATGCAGCTCTTATGGTAGCCAGAAGAGTTTCTAAGGAAATGTTAAGGAAAACAAGAAGATATCAACAGACAGTTAGAACTGAAGAAAATTAATATTAAGACGATACCTGGAAGAAAGCAGAGCTGAAGGTCTATTACGACTTCAGAGGATGTGAAAAGCACAGAAAGGGGACCACCAATGTGCAATGATGAGACTCCATCTCCAGAGGACTGATCTACACCTCCTCTGTACCTAGCTCACTACTGGCTCTTCCATTTTCAGAACTGTAATCCCCCTCCCCGAACTGAATATGCATGTAATGTTAAACATGGGAACCTGTCCTTCACTTAAAGCAAAGCTCGGGAGCCTGTTATTACCTGAGTCTACCTCCAAGGAAAGCAGGTCCATCTTAGCTCTTACTGTTCTAGTCCTTGGATGTATTCATGTTACATGAAAATAATGTGTAAAATTGGTTTCCTGGCTTATTTATTCTAGGTTATGCTAACTGCAGCCCTCAATGGAACCTTTCAGTCATTCCTCATTTATTAATTACTGGGAAGAATGATGTTCCCTTCCTGAAATCTGTACCTACCATTAATAAAAATTTTTCAAAATATTCAGAACAGAATCTATCATTATGTAACTTTTTAAAGCACTTGATACCAACACCAATCTGAAGATCAACATCAAGTATTTTTTGCCAATTGTTACTTGTGAAAGATGACTTTTATGACAGAAAGGTAAATATATTTTATGTACTTCTAAAAACTAAAACGCTGATTATAAATGGAATCCCATTTCCAACAATTCCAAAGTTGACCCTTGAACAACATAGGTTTGAACTGCATGGGTCCACATATATGTGAAGTTTTTTCAACAGTAAATATTACAGAATTGCATGATCTGTGGTTGGTTGAACCTGCAGATGTGGAAGTGCAGACTCCGGGGAACCCTGGATTCGGGGGGACCAACTGTGAGTCACATGTGGATTTTTGACTGTATGGAGGGTTGGCACCCCTAACCCCCAAGCTGTTCAAGGGTCAATTCTATAATGAAAGACAGTTAACAGAAACAAAAAACTTTCTATTTATCTCTCTTTAGGGTGACTTTAAAGTCCACAGAAAGATCTCAGAAGGTAAAGAATAAATTTACCTTATTTTCTTCTAGAAATTTCAACTTGATAGAAACATCGTTGCGCATTTTATCGTATTTTTCCTTATGTGCTTGGAACAAATGCTGTGATTGCTCAATCTTTGGCAGAGTGTTTGCATCACGTGGTCCAAGATTCAGTTCTTCCAAATCAGTACGATATGCATCATATTCAATTCTGGAAAGAAGAGAATAAGTGAAGCACACTACAAAGACAGTGTGAAATAACTTCAGGACGTGAAGTGGAACTACGTAATAGTTCCATATTATACATTAATATATGATAATTCTCATGCATATTTGATACCTTATGCTTTTTTTTATTTTTAAAAAATTTAATTAATTAATTTATTTTTGGCTGCGTTGGGTCTTCCTTGCTATGCGCAGGCTTTCTCTAGTTGCGGCGACTAGGGGCTACTCTTTGTTGCGGTGCGCAGGCTTCTCATTTCAGTGGCTTCTCTTGTGGGGAGCACGGGCTCTAGGTGAGCAGGCTCAGTAGTTGTGGCGCATGGGCTTAGCCGCTCTGTGGCATGTGGGATCTTTCTGGACCAGGGCTCGAACCCGTGTCCCCTGCATCGGCAGGCAGATTCCTAACCAATGCGCCACCAGGGAAGCCCACCTTACACCTTTAAAATCAAGTATTTCTGGGCTTCCCTGGTGGCGTGCTGGTTGGGGGGTCCGCCTGCCGATGCAGGGGACACAGGTTCGTGCCCCGGTCTGGGAGGATCCCACATGCCGCGGAGCGGCTAGGCCCATGAGCCATGGCCGCTGAGCCTGCGCGTGCGGAGCCTGTGCTCCGCAATGGGAGAGGCCACAGCAGCGAGAGGCCCGCGTACCGCAAAAAAAAAAATCAAGTATTTCTTTAGTACAAAGAGCTATTCATATAAGCATGGTGGGAGGGGAGGAGAGGGGCTGCTTCTTAATCTCATTAACTATTTCTTTCCAAGAACAGTATTAACTGACGAGTAAAATTTCCACAGTTTATTTATTTTTAAAATATTTATTTATTTATTTATTTTTGGCTGCATTGGGTCTTAGTTGTGGCACATGGGATCTTTTGTTGTGGCTCACGGGCTCTTTGCTGTGGAGTGTGGGCTTCTCTCTAGTTGTGGCACACAGGCTCCAGAGCACAAAGGCTCAGTAGTTGCGGTGCATGGGCTTAGTTGTCCCGCGGCACATTCGATCTTAGTTTCCCGACGAGGGATCAAACCCGGGTCCCCTGCATTGGAAGGTGGATTCTTAACCACGGGACCACCAGGGAAGTCCCTCCACAATTTAAAAAACCAGTTTAGGGACCTCCCTGGTGGTCCAGTGGTTAAGACTCTGTGCTTCCAATGCAGGGGGTGCCAGGTAAATCCCTGGTGGGGGAACTAAGATGCCACGTGCCATGAGGCTAAAAAAAATAAATAAATAAAAACCAGTTTAAAAAACAGATGTTAAAACGTAATGCTAGCAAGATCAGGGTAGTGATCAGCCCCCCATGTGAATTGGTTAATATTGATAAGGCAAAGCAGGTGAGGATAGTAGACTTCTTTTTTTTTTTTTTTAATTTTGGCTGTGTTGGGATAGTAGACTTTAGAATGACATAAACTAACTGGTAAAAGGGAGTTAACTGTGGGCTGGCGCTTCTTAAAGTATAGTCTAGGTCAGCAATGCACAACAGAAATATAATGCAAGCCACATATGTAACTTAAATATTCTAGCAGTCATGTTAAAATAATAAAAGTTAACTTCACCTGTTTAAAAGTATATTTAATTTTACACAATATAACCAAAATATTATCTCTGCAACATATATCAATACAAAAAAATTGCTAATGAACTATTTTACTTTTGGGGGAGAGGGGGACTGAGTCTCTGAAATCCATTGTTTTTTTAAAAATTAATTAATTTAAAAATTTTAAATTTATTTTATTTTTTGGCTGCATTGGGTCTTCATTGCTGCACGCGGGCTTTCTCTAGTTGCGGCGAGTGGGGGCTGCTCTTTGTTGAGGTGCACGGGCTTCTCATTGCAGTGGCTTCTCTTGTTGTGAGCACAGGCTCTAGGCACGAGGGCTTCAGTAGTTGTGGTGTGCGGGCTCAGTAATTGTGGCTCGCGGGCTCTAGAGCTCAGGCTCAGTAGTTGTGGTGCATGGGCTTAGTTGCTCCGTGGCATGTGGGATCTTCCTGGACCAGGGCTCGAACCTGTGTCCCCTGCACTGGCAGGCGGATTCTTAACCACTGTGCCACCAGGGAAGTCCCCATTGTGTTTTAAGCTTCCATCACATCTCAATTCAGGCTAGCCACATTTCATAATCCATAGACACATGTGCCTAGTGACTACCGTATGGGAACTCTAGATGGATTTCCGTAACATTAGTATTTAGAATGTGACAGTGGCATCTACTACAGAGCACTCATCACCTTGTGCTCCCTGAGATGCCTCTCCTAATACTCTCCCACCACTAACTGAAATAATTACCCCACCACCAACAAACCACAATCCCACAGCACGTTACAATACCTCTGTCAAAGCACCCGTGTAGGTATAGCATTACCTTGCTAATTAAACAGTGACTTATCTAGCAGTGTCAACTATTCAGTACTCAGCTAGGAAGAAGCAAAGCGATCTCTAATTTAGTCAAAATCAGCACCACAAACTTATGCCCTAAAACTAAAGCTCTTTATTAAAATATCTGTAGTACAATTCATATCTATTTCAGGAATTAATAAACAACTTACTCTAGAATGTATATACGACTTGAGAAAGAACACATCAGTCCCTCACACCAAGCCTAATTTATTCTCAACTCGTACTAAATTTAGTAACTTTATCTTTCAGCGTCAAAAGCATATCATTTGTTCATTCATTGATACAATGATTCATTCAACAAACATTAAGTATTAACATTTTATGTTCCAGGCACTGTGCTAGAAAGGAAAACTATCTGCTTATCTTCATAGCTTATCTTCAAGAAGCTAACAGCCTAGAGGGAGAGAAGCTCTTAAACACAACAACAAAATGAGATAATGGATACTGCCACGGGGGAAGGAAGATAAGGTATGGTGGAAATCAAGAGGAAGAATTACTTAATCAGGTATCTGAAAAGGCATCTCAGAAGAGAATTAAAACAATTAAATTTCAAAGGATGGTAAGAGTTTATGAGGTGGATTGGGGCCGGGAAATTGGTAGAATATTTCAGGAAGAGAACAGCATGAACAAAGGCATAGATTTGTAAGATACCATGACACATTTGGGAAGTAATTCAATAATTTAGAACCTGAAGTTGAAATAAGATAACAAAAGGAATTAGTATCAGACAGGAAGGCAGGATTGAGATTAAGCAGGGCCATATTAAAGGGATCAGATTGACTCCAGTAGGACAAGTGACGGAAAGCCATGGAAGAACTTTGATCTAGAAAGTGACACATTCTATTCGCTCAGGATAGAAAGGTGACTCTAGTGGTAATATAAGGCATGGAGGATGGACCAGAGTAGAAGATTAAGAAATCAGAAGCAAGGAAACCAATTAGAAGACTGGGCAAAAGAGAAATGAGTCACTAAATCAGGAAGGATAATGGCAGTAAAGCTAAGGAGGAGGGGACAGTTACTAAAAATTTGGGAGGCAAGACTGACATGGGAATAGCAAGTTAAATTCCATGGGTTCTATGGCCAAATTGCATGACCAGTCTGCCCTTCACTGGCTCTAATGTCTTGAGCTAGTTTTTTTTTCTCTCTTTCTGCTTCAGTTTTTCATCTACAAATGGGAATAATAATCTCCACAAAAAAATATATGTACAAAGTACTTGGGACATCTGCTAATAACTAATATGTTTAGAGTGCTTATTATTTCAGCCAAATTAGAAGAGGGATGGCCTGAAGCAAACATACTAAAAACAGTAAAAAATGAGAGAGAAGTAGACAAAAATAAACAGTAATGTGTGGTGATTTAATGTGAAGACAAATATTCCTCATAGCCTCAGGTATACTTTTAAATAACAGCAATTAATTTAAACACAAAGTTATAATACTGACCTTATATCCTTTCATTTATATCCAGTTTGTAGATGGTGTCAAACTAAAACTTCCCCTAAGAGCTTATCTAACAGTGTTCATTAACACTAGGAAGAGAAGTATACTAAGTTTTCAAAATGCAACTCTTCACTTCAAGGTTGCCAGTCTGCCCTGAGTCCATACCAATAAAGTTAGTGATAGCTGGTTACTTTATGGCTTCTATAAAACTTCTAGAGAACAGGTGTCCACATCTGAAAAGTTTTGACCACAATAGGCTCCCTTGTTGGTGCTGCTATGGAGAAGTGTTGAATGGGCTGTTATAAGATTTTCTATACACGAAGCACCAGACAGCTAGGAAATACTTGTACAATACATAATAGGGAGCATTAAAAGGCCACCCGGACATTTGCCTAAACTGCCACTTTTTGTGCTGATCAAATAGCTGACCCTTGCCCTAAAACTCAATAAATTCTGGTTTTGACAGAGAAGAAAATTCAGCTACTGAGAAACTTTTAATCTGGGATTCTTTTTCAGTGTTATCCCACAGTAGACAATGATTTAGTGTTACAACTAGTCAATGCCTCAGCTACTCCATAAATGTACAGAAAAGTTAACCACCAAGCTAAGCTTAATGAATAAAATCATATATTGCAATTTCAATAAAAGAGAATAAATTATGGGATGAGGTCATTACTGTTGTTGGTTTTTAAAGTACACACAGAGGTATTCTAAAGGTTTCCTGATAACCAGCTACCAAGTACATATAACCTGGTTTATAATTTTGCTCAAAAGTTTTAAACAAACCTATACATTGGATAAATTGAGATTTTATATCACATTGTACATTAAGTCAGATTCCTCATCATAAGACATGAAAATTATTTTTTATAATTAGATGTGAAAATTTGAGATTAGTCCAGTTCAGGCTTGAGGCCTAATGATCAAAAATAGATGGTAAGGAGTCCATGGGTTTTCATTTTGGCTTTGAAATTGATTCCTGGGAACAAACCATTTAACCTCTAGAGGCTTATTTTTCTCCTTTGCAAAGTAAATATAAAATGTTTTCTGTACAAACAGTGACATCTAATATATTTGTCTTTCTTTAATATGGGTTAATATTTTTAAAAGCATGTTAGAAATTAAGGCTGAAGAGAAACATATGACATACTTCAAATGAAATATATTTTATATTTTAAAATACCTAAAACTAAAAATAGTAGCTAAAATATATTTCAGGACAGGTGGACAATTACAAAGTCTATAGAAACTAGATTCATGTAGTTCTTAACTGGGAAGTGATAGGGGATACTTTTGGAACAAAAGAATTTTCATCTTCAAAAGCACATATTTAAAATCTTTTTAGACTAGAAAATAAGAATGCTGAAAATGATTAAAGAGGTAAAAGGGAAAACAAATTAGGATACTAAGAGTAAGGAATAGATAGATTTGGAAAAGAACCAGAGTTTACAGAAGTGAAAAATTTACATAATAAATGTATATACTTTGAAATAATGTATATACTTCGAAAAATACTGGCAATGCCCATGAAAGGATTTAAACAGAGACTGGAAAACCAATTACTGGGAGCTGAAGCAAGTCCCACTGGAAGATACCTTATTGAGACATTCCTGCAATGTTATCGAGGGAAATCATATTGATAGATTTCTTCTGTTTCTTTGTTCCCACCTTCTGATTTTAATACAATGTTAGTAAATACTTCAAACAATAAAGAAAAATAAAAAAACAAGCCCAAATCCTAAATAAGGCACACAGATCCATCTGTGTCTTTCTCCCACCTGACAACCACAGCTATTTGTCTTGACCTTCCTATCCAAGTCATTAAGAATCTGATTGAGATCTGGTAAGAATCTGATTTAGTATGTTAATACTAAACTGAAAATTACAAACACAGCATAGGATAGAAGCATCTTTTCTTGTGCAAAGATCAAAAGTTAACCTTCCATAAAAGAAAAAAAAATCCCATTTAAAATCACATCAAACAAAACAAACAAAACAAAATAAAACAAACCTAGCAATAAACCTAACCAAGGAGGTGAAAGACCTATATGCTAAGAACTATAAAACACTGATAAAGGAAATTGAAGGTGACTCACAGAAATGGAAAGATATCTCACACTCTTGGATTGGAAAAAATTAATATTATTAAAATTGCCATACTACCTAAAGCAATCTACAGATTTAATGAGATCGCTATTCAAATTACCCATGACTTTTTTCACAGAAGTAGAACAAATAATCCTAAAATTTGTAGGGAACCACAAAAGACCCAGAACTGCCAAAGCAATCTGGAGGAAAAGGAACAAAACAGGAGGCATAACCCTCCCAGACCTCAGATACTACTACAAAGCTACAGTAATCAAAACAGCGTGGTATTGGCACAAAAATGGACATATGGATCAATGGAACAGAGAGCCCAGAAATAAACGCATACACCTATGGTCAATTAATCTTTGACAAAAGAAGCAAGAATATACAATGGAGAAAAGACAGTCTCTTCCGCAAGTGGTGTTGGGAAAGCTGGACAGCCGCATGTAAATCAATGAAGTTACAACACACCTTCACACCATACACAAAAACAAACTCAAAATGGCTTAAAGACTTAAGTATAAAACATGACACCTTATAACTCCTAGAAGAGAACATAGGTAAAACATTCTCTGACATCAAATATAGCAATATTTTCTTAGATCAGTCTCCCAAGGCAACAGAAACAAAAGCAAAAATAAACAAATGGGACCTAATCAAACATAAGCTTTTGCACATCAAAGGAAACCATAAACAAAACGAAAAGACAATGTATGGACTGGGAGAAAATATTTGCTAACGATGTGACCAACAAGGATTTAATTTCCAAACTATACAAACAGCTCACACAACTCAATATCAAAAAAATAACCCAATCAAAAAATGGCAAGAAAACCTAAATAGACATTTCTCCAGAGAAGACATACAGACGGCCACTAGGCACATGAAAGGTTGCTCAACATCTCTAATTATTAGAGTGACCATCATCAAAAAAAAGTCTACAAATAATAAATAAATGCTAGAGGGGGTCTGGAGAAAAGGGAACCATCCTACACTGTTGGTGGGACTGTAAATTGGTGCAGCCACTATGGAAAACAGTATGGAGGTACCTTAAAAAACTAAAAATAGAGTTACCATATGATCCAGCAATCCCACTCCTGGGCTCTTATCTGGAAAAGATGAAAACTCTAATTCAGAAAGATACATGCACCCCAATGTTCACAACAACACTACTTACAATAGCCAAGACATGGAAGCAACCTAAGTGTTCACTGAGAGATGAGTGGATAAAGATGTGGTACATATATA
This sequence comes from Aethalodelphis obliquidens, assembly GCF_003676395.1. NCBI lineage: Eukaryota > Metazoa > Chordata > Mammalia > Artiodactyla > Delphinidae > Aethalodelphis > Aethalodelphis obliquidens. Next base: position 31,143,418 of record NW_020837961.1, on the reverse strand, counting down.
CAATGGAATACTACTCAGCCATAAAAAAGAATGAAATATTGCCATTTGTAGGAACATGGATGGATCTAGAGATTACCATGCTAAGTGAACTAAGTCAGACAGAGAAAGACAAATACTACATGATATCACTTATTTGTGGAATCTAAAAAATAATACAAATGAACTTATTTACAACTCAGAAACAGACTCATACACATAGAAAACAAACTTTTGGTTACCAAAGGGGAAAGGGGGGAGGGATAACAGATACATACCACTATATATAAAATACATAAACAACAAGGATTTACTGTATAGCACAGGGAACTATATTCAGTATCTTGTAATAACCTATAAAGGAAAAGAATCTGAACAAGAATATATACATACCTGAATCATTTTGCTATACACCTGAAACTAACACAATACTGTAAATCAACTATAGTTCAATAGAAAAAAAAAAGAGTTTCAGGAGAGTAAGGAGGGTGTGTGTAAAAAGGTATGCTACAGACAGAACATGGTAGTAACATTTTATAGCTTGAATTGGAATTGTATAAGTGTTTACAAGGTACAAAACTGTTTTCAGTAACTACCACCAATAAATTTTAAGAAAAAAAAAAGTTAACTTTCCAAGTGGTTTGGGCTTTTAGCTATATAAAGCATAAGGACATATATACTTAAGAATAAGCACTCAATAGCAAAAAGACTAGATGAGTTTAGAGTTTTCATAGGCATTTCTCACATCATTAAACTACATCAAGAGGCCAAAAGTAAAGTTATATATCCAAAAGGTAAAGTTTGCACTATCTTCAACTATGCTCTAAAAAGTATAAGAGAAAATAAAGAAATCAAGTGTTCAGAGGAAAAAAACTCAAAGGGGACAGGAATGAGTGGGGGAAAAAAATTGGGCCTGGAATCAAAGTTGAAAAATGCTATCGTAGATCTGCTACTTTTTAGACATTTCTAAGTACCTATTCATATGCATTTTGTTTACCTAACAGGATGGTTATGAGATAAATTGTGTGTGTGTGTGTGTGTGTGTATAAAAAGATGTATGAGGGCTCCCCTGGTGGCGCAGTGGTTGAGAGTCCGCCTGCTGATGCAGGGGACACGGGTTCGTGCCCCAGTCCAGGAAGATCCCACATGCCGCGGAGCGGCTGGGCCCGTGAGCCATGGCTGCTGAGCCTGCGCGTCCAGAGCCTGTGCTCTGCAACACGAGAGGCCACAACAGTGAGAGGCCCGCGTACCGCAAAAAAAAAAAACAAAAAACACTGCATTATAAACAACTATGAAAATATAAGGTAAATACTTTAATTTATGTAAAAGGTAAAATTTGGAAGATTGTGAAGCCTGGTTATAATCTGAATAACCAACATAAACAAAATCATGGAGGCAGAAATGAGCTAGTATATTCAAGAGAAATTGAAACTATGAGTCTGGCTGTTGCGGAAGCAGTGTAACTGCTTACAGGGAAGCAGTGGTAGTATGATTGAAGAGGCAGGCTTAGGCCAGATTAGAAAGGGCATCTGGTATCTACCTGGCAGAACACAAGGCCCTGTCCTCTTCCAAGGAAGCTGTAGCCGGGAGCTCCTCCACCTCCCTATTCCCTAGCAGGCAGGGTTTGGGCACATGGCCAATGCTCAACCGGATACTCTCAACGCAATGAAGCAAAGTACTCAGGAGCTTTTACAAATTTTTATTTATGGGAGCTGTAGCAGCATCAAGTACCCTAATTAGATTCTTCTGAGGCATTAACTTGGCTTTGGTTCTTGCTTGTTTCTAGAATCTGTTCTCCTGCGTTTCTGTTAGCTCTGTGGGCTACCCTATAACCTAATAAATTCTTTTTCTGCCCATATTGGCCAGAGTCAGTTTCTCTTATTTGCAACCCAAAACCTTAACCAAATTATGCACCACCTGGTAAAACAGACAATATAATGAAAATCTATACCTACCTGGCACTTTCATACTGTTTCACAGTCATTAATGTATCCTCAATTGTTTTATTCACCAAAGTGTTCACACTGGCAATGAAAAAATTAATGGCTCCTAGAAGAGTTTCTCCATTTTTAGCCAGCAGTTTCTGTGTATCTGCATTATAGCCAAATTCTTCCTAAAACAAAAAAGTCATCTTAATTTATCCAGTTACAAATTAGTAAATGTGACTAAAGAAAATCTCAAACACATCACTATTGGGAAAATATCTGATTTAGAAATCTAGCTTTAGAAGTTTTCTCTTTCAATGTTTAAATAAATAAATAGGAATCTAAATCACAACTAGCTACAGAATTACAGAAAAAGTCGAATAAACCAAATTGTTCAGCTCTGAGGCATAGCTAAAATCAAATAATTTTAAAAAGTGAAACTACTTTGTACTAGAAAAATTACTTTCATTTCTACATTTTGTTTCTATTACACTGTAAGCACAGCTGTTAAGAAGAAAACTATAGCAGATTATTAATCAGAGAAACTTTAACTTTCACAACCAAATTAGGTAACAATTGGCTAAAACTTTCAGACATAAAATAGATTGTAATTTTTGTGTTTTGACTGAATCTCCTTAAAGTATAAATATTAACAATACACATTTCTTTGTAAACTTAGCAACCAGTTGACTCCCAAGCTCAGATCTATCTGGACAAACAGCTGAGGAAGGATCACTCAACACCAGTTTTAGTTCATTTTCTCTGAATAAACTGAGTCTTAGCTTAGCAAACATTACACATGACTCCTTAACATATGAATGGCAAGGACTAACTCTAAATTTTGAGCAGAGAAAGCTTTCAGTCTAAGTTTGATTAGTTAACAGATTATCAGGAACACATCTGACCAAATAAAAACTTTGATCATATCTTATTATAAGATATATCATTCAATTTGAGAATTGTGAGTTTGTTAAAAACATTTTTAAATTTCAGCTGAAAAAAATGTAATATTAAATTAAGTAGAATTTTAGAAGATGCAAATTTAACATTAGTGCTATAGGTACAATTAAATTTCCAGGTGATAGAATATTCAATAATTAATAAATACAGAAAGTAAAATTATCTTTATTATGCTGAAAGCATTTTCCATCTAAGAGAGGTCCATGTAACTCTTTACTTGGAACTCAGTCTTCAAAATTGTAGAGCCCTTGATTTGCAAATATTGGCAGATAAGGATTACATAAGAGGACTATCAATCAATATATGTAAAAACTAAAAAGGCAGAAAAGCTGAAGAGTTTTGGCACCATTTGTACAAGATAAGTTACAATATTGAAGACTAAATAAATGTTACTGGAAATAGAATATAGGAGAAAACATTAAAAAAAAACTTAGAAAGAGTTCACACAATTGTTCTTATTTTCTTTGGTGTTCATTAAGAGGTAAAAGGCAAAATTAAAAAATCACCAAATAAGAGGAAGAAAAATATGAAATTGAGCTGGATATAAATATCATAGTTTTTCTGTTCACTGTACAACAAAGTATATGTCATTGTATCATATCCCTGTAACACTGTTCATTGCTAAAAGTTCTTAACATCCACAATTCCACATTAACTTTGAAAATGCCAGAAGTCCTAATTTAGCCACAGGGAGATCTATATAACCTAGAAAGCTGTGCTTTTACTAACAACAAAAAAACAGAGTATTGTAAGATGAAATCACTGCAGATTGATATGTTATACAGCAGAATTTGGAATCCTATATTTACAGATGAGAAAAACAGCCCTAAATTCAAAGCAGACAGGAGGAGTAAATGGACGCTGTTCTGTTTCATGAGTGTAAATCTCGCCCATAATTCTGTGATGAAAATGTGTATAAAACTTCAGATTTTATTGCATAATTTGTAAACTTAATTGGCTAAAATAAAAAAGCTTTTTTATAGTAAGGTACAAGAGATATAGTAGTAAATGTTACAAAACAATTAGGACACTAGAAATAAATAAATATACATATGTATATGCATTATAAATACATAATTAAATATGCTTTTTTGGCAATGAAAATAAAATAAAACATGCCTCAAACTTCATTTAGTTGATAAGTTATTTTAGTATTCTCAGTTGGACAGGGGTATTTTACACATTATTTTAATAGTCAAAGGGTATACATATCAAGAACAGGGCTGTAGTTCTAATCTGTCAGTGAAGAAGAAAGGCCAACACAATTCCTTGATCTAAAAATTTACTTGCTTTATATATAGAGAATGAAGTTTCAAAACACTTGAACTTTTTTTCTCTTCAGCAGCTCCTACATTATTTACAATATTTATCAGATGTAAATGTACCAAATATAAATGACCACCATTTCCCATTCAACTTATACATTAGGACTAAATAACAGAAGCATATGATTGGACCTAAAACACCAAGTTTTAGTAATAGTTATTATTACCTAATTAATCACAAATGAGTTATTTTAAACAATAATACAAAAAAACTAGAATCACAAGAACTCATTGACAATTGATAGTAATTTGGACTGTGGAAGCTTTCCTAATCTCAATGTAGATGTTACCCTCTAAATTGAGAAAATGCAATTTAATAAGGTGCCATGGTACAACAGAACTAGGAGGAAGGCATGTGATAAAATGGTAAAAGTCTAGTTTGGAAATTCAAACAGTTTGGAAATTCAAACAGTTTGGGAATTCATATCTTGATTCTGCCACTCAATGGATTTGTGTCTCTCATGAATAACTCAAATTCTTCGGGCCTCCATTTCCTTACTAATAAAATGAAGATAATTCCCTTACAAGCTTGACAGGAAGTCTAACAAGGCAACCTGTATAAAGTTTCTGACAGATGACAGGCATTCATTAAAAGATCATTTCTTGGGCTTCCCTGGTGGCACAGTGGTTGAGAGTCCGCCTGCCGATGCAGGGGCTGCGGGTTCGTGCCCCGGTCCGGGAAGATCCCACATGCCGCAGAGCGGCTGGGCCCGTGAGCCATGGCCGCTGAGCTTGTGTGTCCGGAGCCTGTGCTCCACAACGGGAGAGGCCACAACAGTGAGAGGCCCGCGTACAGCAAAAAAAAAAAAAAAAAAAGATCATTTCCTATCTCCTTCAGGAGATTTGACTTTTTTTACTGCTGGATATTGGTTGTTTCTCTAGAAAATGAAGAAACTGGACTAATCTATAAATTCTTCCTCAACCCCCAAATGTCACAATCTCAACAACAGCTATCATAACCATCATAATTTATCTAGTGCCGCTATGTGCCAGCCCCTGCACTATGTATTTTCCAGAAATCTCAGTTAATATGGCATAAGGTGGAAGGAAGTGGACCTCAGCTCTTCACTACTGTACTCTATAAACTTTTCCTCAAAAAGAACCAACAGGCAAAGAAGGGAGTTACTGTGTTGGCGGGTGTGACTGATCCTGATTACCAAGGAGAATTTGGACTGTCCCTCCACAATGGAGGTAAGGAAGAGTAAGCCTGGAACCCAGGCGATCCCTTACTACTACCATGTCCTGTGATTAATTTCAATGGAAAACTACAACAGCCCTTTTCAGGAAGGACTGCTAATGGTCTGGACCTCTCAGGAATGATGGTTTGGGTCACCTCACCAGGCAAAGAACCACCACAGATTGAAGTGCTACCTGAGAACAAATGCAGTATGGAATGGGTAATGGAAGAAGCTACAACCATGTGACCATTTGTAGAAATGAGGACTATAATTCTTATTTCTTCCTTACTTTGTTATGAATGTTTGTGTGTGTGTGTGTGTGTGTGTAAAGCAAGTACCTTTGTTTTCTTCCCTATCTTATCTTTCCTCCCTTATCACATAAGATATATTAACTTTATATCATGACATATAGCTATTGTTAACTTAACACCATAGTATTTAAGTTTCAGGAGATCAAGGAAAAAAGTGATCCTCACCCAAGGAAGGACTTTGCATCATCTTCTAGGCAAAGAGTTGCTGTGTCTTTAAGAGTACACAGGATAGTTATATCACATTAGGTGGAAGTAAGACTTTATTGTCTTGATTTGGAGATTAAGTGTGGTTTAAAGAGATGCATATAAGTGCTGCTAAGTTGACAAAGGGTGGATTGTGATGGTTAATTTTATGTGCCCACTTGATAAGACTATGGTGTCCAGCTGTTTGGTCAAACATCAGTCTAGATGTTGCTACAAAGGTGCAGATTTTGTGATGTGATCAACATTTACGATGATAAACACTGAAGATGTGGTTTAAAGTTGGCTTTTAGGAGATTATCCTCCATAACATGATGGGCCTCATCCAATCAGCTGAAGGTCTTAAGAGCAAAAGTTTGAGGTTTCTTGGAGAAGAAGGAATTCCGTCTTAACACTGTAACACAGAAACCTTGTCCAAGTTTCCAGCCTTCTGGCCTACCCTATGGATTACAGACTTGCCAATCCCTATAATAGTGTCAGCCAATTCCTTAAAATAAATCTTTTGGGGGGGTGTGTGTGTGTGTGTATCTCCTACTGATGCTCTTTCTCTGGAAAACCTTGAATGATACAAAAATATCCTCCTTGTAAATGTTGATTCCAGATTTCAAATGCATCTCCAGTAGGTTCTAGTTTACCATTAATTTTACATTTATAAATATCAATTAGAATGTTCAATTCAATGAATTTTAAAAAATTTCTATATTATATATTTCCTTCAAATCACTTTTGTATACACATTTACTTTCAGCATTTGTTCACTAACAAATATATCAAGTATATTTTGGTGCATAAACATCATAAAAGAAGTAATATCATGTCTTCTTAGCAAAACAGGATGGTCCAGATTCTTTAAAAAAATGTGGCTTGTTGGAGTTGCTCCTGTTGAACAACTAACTAAATGAAAATACCTGAGATAGTTTGTGCATCAACTTGGTTGGGTCACAGTGTCCAAATATTTGGTCAAACATTATTCTGATGTTTCTGTGAGGGTGTTTCCGAATGAGACTTATATTTTAATTGGTGTACTGTCAGTAAAGCAGACTGCCCTCCATAACGTGAGCGGGTGTCATGCAATCAGCTGAAGACCTTAATAGAACAACGACTGACCTCCCCTGGACAAGAAAGAATTCTGCTAGCAGACTGCCTTTGGACTTGTACTGCTACTCTTTCCTGGGTCTCCAGCCTGCCAGCCTACCCTACAGATTTTGGATGTAGCAGCCTTGCCAATCATGTGAACCAATTTCTTAAAATAAATCTCTATATAGCTATGTATCCTGTTGATTCTGTTTCTCTGGAGAATCTTGACTAACACAATACCGTATTTCCTTTTGTCCTTAAAAATACATTATTATTCAATGACTCTTTAAGAAAATTCACATAGGATATCATCATTGGAATACTTATAGCCCGCAATTTCACTGATATTATCCAATTTTGCCATCATTGGTAAGAGTCAATACTGCTATCTCTTTGCAGTCATCTTCTGATTTGTGTAATAATTGTGAAATGTATTAATCTGGTATTGTAGTCTCTTTCCATTATGTGCAAAAATGAAAAATTCCAAAATTCTTAATTGTGTTGCATGAACATTAAAAAAAAAAACAAACAACTACATAAACAGTTTCTCCAGATTTCTTTTTGGCAATGCAAACAAACAAAAAGTATTTATCTCACTATTGTATCATTCTTCTAGGCAATGCTGTCATTCTTTAGTTTTCTTATTGTCTTAGTCATTTTTAACATGGTAGGAAAAAACTGATGAGTAATAACGAAATAATTCCTAAGATGGTGAAACAGCAAAATGTTTTAAGATACAGGAAAATAGGATCATTAAGATCCCATATCGTGTCTGATTTCCAATGGACCCATATGGTAGTTGCAAGATAACAAGTTTTATTCTATTAAAACCATAAGTAAATTTTCTCATTGGAAGACCTCCAAGAAAGAATAAAGTCATGAAATACCAATCCTTACAAAGAGTTAAAAATGCTCAAATAAAAAACTCAAAAATTCAAACTGGGTCCAATGGACTTGAATACTGAGGATTACCCTCTCAGTTCTGTTTAAAAAAAAAAAGGACTTCACATCTGTAAAAGAAAGATAATAAAAGTACTACTAGCTAAGACTGAGCATTAGATGAGCTAATACACATATAAACCACTGTATCTGGTGTATAGTAAGTCCCCAATCTCTGTTAACTATTATAATTAATAGGTTCTACTGAATACAGCATCAGTGATAACATTACTGCAGCACTTCCCCAGACCCTATACTCTGGCTACCTCTCTCCATACTGTGGGGATTTTTCTCTGGGTCACAGACCATCTAAAGATTCCATTTAAAGAGACAGCAAGAGATCATGGAAAGGGACTTCCCTTGTGATCCAGTGGTTAGGAATCTGTCTTGCAATGCAGAGGACACTGGTTCAATCCCTGGTTGGGGAACTAAGATCCCACATGCCACAGGGCAACTGGGCCTGCACGCCACAACTAGAGAGCCCATGCACCACAACTACTGAGCCCACTTGCTCTGGAGCCTGCGCACCTCAACAAAGAGCCTGTGCGCTGTGTGCTGCAACTAAGACCCGACGCAGCCAAAAAATAAATACTTTAAAAAATGCTATTAATTCTTATTTAAAAAAAAAAGAGATCATGGAGAAACAAAAAGGCCTGGATATAAATTCCAATTCTATCTTTTATTTGTTTTGTGAGTTTATAAAAACTACGTAAACTCTCTTGGCCTCAACTTCCTCATCTATAAACAGGGGATAACATTTCTTGCAGCGTTAGATAAATTACATGATATAATGGTTATAAAGCACCTAGCCCATTATATTGAAATTGTGGATACTCAATAATTGCAGCTGTTATGATAACTCAGCTTCCTAAATATTAGTTTCATTCTTCTTTTTGACTGTCTAATGACTCAGTTAGAATTGAATCTCAATGTTTTTCTCAACATTGTCATCTGTAGCCAAACTTTCTTTGTCCAAAATACTAGATATTATCAAATGATTTAATGCTCTAAATTATCTAACTGTGCAAGTTAGAAGTCTGTAGGCAAGGAATTTCTGTACCTTTTGGCTCCACGTGAGGAAAAAAAAGACATAAAAGGAGTCACTTAAGATATTATTAGAAATTGTTAATAATGCTTTGCTGAATACTTATATAGATATATACAGAAAAATAATTTCATTCTAAAATTCACAATTTTACACTAATGATTTCAGTAAAAGTGTATCACAAATCCAGTCAAGCAAACTACTCTTTGCTTAGGACATTCAGAGACTACGCAGGAGATTTTCAATAGGTGCCTGAATTTACTTTCTACCCACACCCAGCTATATACATAGCTATGATTCTTTCTAGGCTCTAGCAGGCTGAGTACTCTTTTTCCTTTCCTCTACCAAGTTCCCTTGCCCTGAAACCTCCAGATGACATCTTCTTTAGGGTACAACTGGACCACTATGTTGATAGAAGTCAGCTGGGCCTTCTTGAAAATTATATGAAATATCTTAAAGAACACCACAAGATTACAATTTTATTAAGAATTCAGCAAATCAGAAATGTAACAACTTACCTCTTAGTATACTCCTATTGCCATTTTCATCCCCCTCACCCCCCAATAGTTATTTCAAATCATCTTACATGGAGTTCTAGTGACTTCAAACTCAGGTCAGCAAATGCATCTCCGAGTTGCCTTTGGGTATGCACCATCTGGAAAAGCTGGGTTGACAATGTCTGAGCCAGTTTTAGAATATTTTCATATTTTTTCTTGTTATCTCTTAATATATCAATCTGAGCTTCAAGTTCAAGGTCCACAGTTCTTGATCCACGGCCCAGCTTCTCAGAGATAATCTGTCGAGTGCACTAGAAGTGGAAAGATATACTTTGTTTAGGAAGAAAAAAAGAACAAAAGAAAAAAACAGTAATACAGCAATCCAAAGTGCAAATGCTGGAGCATATGGCATGCACCATTTTTGGCTTCAAACAAGCTAGCCTAACAAACGGAAAACTGTCAGCCCCCTTAGAGGTTCATCAGGACTCAGAAAGTAAATTTTTTTTTTTTTTTTTTGCGGTACGCGGGCCTCTCACTGTCGCGGCCCCTCCCGTTGCGGAGCACACGCTCCACACGCCCAGGCCCAGCGGCCATGGTCCACGGGCCCAGCCGCTCCGTGGCACGTGGGATACTCCCGGACCGGGGCATGAACCCGTGTCCCCTGCATCGGCAGGCGGACTCTCAACCACTGCGCCACCAGGGAAGCCCCAGAAAGTAAATTTATCAGACATGTTTTTTAACTATTACTTATCAGAGGAAGTTTTAAGACGTATCTAGCTAGTGTATATACTGCCAGATGAGCTCTCTCACATAATCATATTTCAAGTTTTGTGCACTTTGGTAGATTACTGAAAACAACTGAGATACTTGGCATTGATTTAAGAACAATACTCGACTATTAATATAGGAATAATAAGAATACCAAAATTCTACTCTCCTATTGGTTTCAAATGTTTTTTTTCCTTCAATTTTCCCCTTAAATAGCTGTGTATATGTGTGTGAGTAGGAAGAATGAGGGGAAGAAAGGAAGGAGAAAGAAGAAAGAGGAGGTAGGGAGGGAGGGAAGGGGGGAGGAACAGAGAAAGAGAAAGAGGTAGAGATTACAGATTCCTGAATTCTTCTACTTTTGCCCAGATAAAATTAAATTATGTTACTCTACTCTATGTTATTCTATCTCTGTCCCAGAAATAATGATATAGGAATTTACAATTTTTTAAAGCACCTAACTTTAGAGCACATGAAAATAAGTTTTCTAGTAGTTTTTGCTAGAAATAAAAAATTACAAGCAAATTCACTACTCAACAATACATTTTTAGAGTAACAATGTAGGGCATTAATATAATCCTTATCATTTAAATCTAAAAAAATATTCTGAAAAGCAGTAAATAAGTTTTGCAATTTTGAAAATTTGCAAATTTGTTCTTTTATCATGTCTCTCAAAGTTTTGGTCACAGAATTAGTATTTGTTGTAAAAGTTAAAATAATGAATGAAATAAAAATGAAATTCCCCTTCCGTCCTTTAATTTGACTAAATAGTAGAAAAGTATTAATAGTTTGATGGGTAGTAGAGACTCTCCTTTAAACCTATATAATCACATATATAATATTCTTAAAGTAAACATGAGCCCATGCTATGCTATACATAATATCCTGAGCATTTCTTTTCTGAGAACGAATATCTTGAGACTTTTCCTTGTCAATACACATAAATTTATATTTAGCTACTCATATTTTTCTATTTTAAAATTGAAATGAATTCGCTGACACATTCTCTCTTATCATCAACTAAGGATTTTTATGAATAAACATTTTTTATAAAGGAGTTCTTTTTTTAAAAAGCAGAGAGAGGAGGAACCAAGACGGCGGAGTAGAAGGACGTGCTCTCACTCTCTCTTGAGAGAACACCAGAATCACAACTAGCTGCTGGACAACCATTGACAGGAAGACACTGGAACTCACCAAAAAAGATACCCCACACCCAAAGATAAAGGAGAAGCCACAATGAGACGGTAGGAGGGGCGCAATCACAGTAAAATCAAACCCCATAACTAGTGGGTGGGTGACTGACAGACTAGCAAACACTTATACCACAGAAGTCCACCCACTGGAGTGAAGGTTCTGAGCCCCACATCAGGCTTCCCAACCTGGGGGTCCGGCAACGGGAGGAAGAATTCCTAGAGAATCAGACTTTGAAGGCTAGTGGGAATTGATTGCAGGACTTTGACAGGACTGGGGGAAACAGAGACTACACACTTGGAGGGCACACAAAAAGTAGTGTGCGCACTGGGAACCAGAGGAAGGAGCAGTGACCCCGGGGGAGACTGAACCAGACCTACCTGCTAGTGTTGGAGGGTCTCCTGCAGAGGTGGGGGGTGGCTCTGTTTCACCAGGGGGACAAGGACACTGGCAGCAGAAGTTCTGGGAAGTACTCCTTGGCATGAGCCCTGCCAGAGCCGGTCATTAGCCCCACCAGAGAGCCCAGGTAGGCTCCAGTGTTGGGTTGCCTCAGGCCAAACAACCAACAGGGAGGGAACCCAGCCCCACCCATCAACAGTCAACTGGATTAAAGTTTTACAGAGCTCTGCCCACCAGAGCAACAGTCAGCTCTACCCACCACCAGTCCCTCCCATCAAGCCTCTTAGATAGCCTCATATACCAGAAGTAAGAAGAACTACAATCCTGCAGCCTGTGGAACAAAAACCACATTCACAGAAAGACAGACAAGATGAAAAGGCAGAGGGCTATATACCAGATGAAGGAACAAGATAAAACCCCAGAAAAAAAACTAAATGAAGTGGAGATAGGCAACCTTCCAGAAAAAGAATTCAGAATAATGATAGTGAAGATGATCCAGGACCTCGGAAAAAGAATGGAGGCAAAGATCGAGAAGATGAAAGAAATGTTTAACAAAGACCTAGAAGAATTAAAGAACAAACAAACAGAGATGAACAATACAATAAATGAAATGAAAACTACACTAGAAGGAATCAATAGCAGAATAACTGAGGCAGAAGAATGGATAAGTGACCTGGAAGACAGAATGGTGGAATTCACTGCTGCAGAACAGAATAAAGAAAAAAGAATGAAAAGAAATGAAGACAGCCTAAGAGACCTCTGAGACAACATTAAACACAAGAACATTTGCAATATAGGTGTCCAAGAAGGAGAAGAGAGAGAGAAAGGACCAGAGAAAATATTTGAAGAGATTATAGTCAAAAACTTCCCTAACATGGGAAAGGAAATAGCCACCCAAGTCCAGGAAGTGCAGCGAGTCCCATACAGGATAAACCCAAGGAGAAACATGCTGAGACACATAGTAATCAAATTGGCAAAAATTAAAGACAAAGAAAAATTATTGAAAGAAGCAAGGGAAAAACGAAAATAACATACAAGGGAACTCCCATAAGGTTAAGAGCTGATTTCTCAGCATAAACTCCACAAGCCAGAAGAGAGTGACATGATATACTTAAAGTGATGAAAAGAAGAACCTACAACCAAGATTACTCTACCCAGCAAGGATCTCATTCAGATTCAATGGAGAAATCAAAAGCTTTACAGACAAGCAAAAGCTAAGAGAATTCAGCACCACCAAACCAGCTCTACAAGCAATGGTAAAGGAACTTCTCTAAGTGGGAAACACAAGAGAAGGAAAGGACCTACAAAAACAAACCCAAAACAATTAAGAAAATGGTCATAGGAACATACATATTGATAATTACCTTAAACGTGAATGGATTAAATGCTCCAACCAAAAGAATGAATGGATACATTCTTCACTGAATGGATACAAAAACAAGATCCATATATATGCTGTCTACAAGAGACCCACTTCAGACCTAGGGACACATACAGACTGAAAGTAAGGAGATGGAAAAAGATATTCCATGCAAATGGAAATCAAAACAAAGCTGGAGTAGCTATATTCATATCAGATAAAATAGACTTTAAAAAAAAGTATGTTACAAGAGACAAGGAAGGACACTACATAATAATCAAGGAACCAATCCAAGAAGAAGATATAACAATTATAAATATATATGCCCCCAACACAGGAGCACCTCAATACATAAGGCAACTGCTAACAGGTATAAAGGAGGAAATCGACAGTAACACAATAATAGTGGGGGACTTTAACACCTCACTTACAACAATGGACAGATCATCCAAAATGAAAATAAATAAAGAAACAGAAGCTTTAAATGACACAACAGACCAGATAGATTTAATTGATATTTATAGGACATTCCATCCAAAAACAGCAGATTACACTTTCTTTTCAAGTGCACATGGAACATTCTCCAGGATAGATCACATCTTGGGTCACAAATCAAGCCTCAGTAAATTTAAGAAAACTGAAATCATGTCATGCATCATTTCTGACCACAACGCTATGAGATTAGAAATGAATTACAGGGAAAAAAACGTAAAAAACACAAACACATGGAGGCTAAACAATACATTATTAAATAAGCAAGAGATCACTGAAGAAATCAAAGAGGAAATCAAAAAATACCTAGAGACAAATGACAATGAAAACACGACAATCCAAAACCTACGGGATGCAGCAAAAGCAGTTCTAAGAGGGAAGTTTATAGCTATACAAGCTTATCTCAAGAAACAAGAAAAATCTCAAGTAAACAATCTAACCTTATACCTAAAGGAACTAGAGAAAGAAGAACAAACAAAACCCAAAGTTAGCAGAAGGAAAGAAATCATAAATATCTGCGCAGAAATAAATGAAATAAAAACAAAGAAAACAATAGCAAAGATGAATAAAACTAAAAGCTGGTTCTTTGAGAAGATAAACAAAATTGATAAACCATCAAGAAAAAGAGGGAGAGGATTCAAATCAATAAAATTAGAAATCAAAAAGGAGAAGTTACAACAGACACCACAGAAATACAAAGCATCCTAAGAGACTACTACAAGCAACTCTATGCCAACAAAATGGACAACCTGGAAGAAATGGACAAATTCTTGGAAAGGTATAGCCTTCCAAAGACTGAACCAGGAGGAAATAGAAAATATGAACAGACCAAACACAAGTAATGAAATTAAAACTGTGATGAAAAATCTTCCAACAAACAAAAGTCCAGGACCAGATGGCTTCACAGGTGAATTCTATCAAACATTTGGAGAAGAGCTAACACCCATCCTTCTGAAACTCTTGCAAAAAACTGCAGAGGAAGGAACACTGCCAAACTCATTCTATGAGGCCACCATCACCCTGACACCAAAATCAGACAAAGATACAAAACAGAAAGGAAAATTACAGACCAGTATCACTCATGAATATAGATGAAAAAATCCTCAACAAAATATTAGCAAACAGAATTAAACACCACATTAAAAAGATCGGACGCTGGGATTCCCTGGTGGCGCAGTGGTTGAGAGTCCACCTGCTGATGCAGGGAACACGGGTTCGTGCCCCAGTCCGGGAAGATCCCACATGCCGCGGAGCGGCTGGGCCCGTAAGCCATGGCCGCTGAGCCTGCTCGTCCGGAGCCTGTGTTCCACAATGGGAGAGGCCACAACAGTGAGAGTCCCGTGTAGGCAAAAAAAACAAACAAACATCAGACACCACGTTAAAGTGAGATTTATCCCAGGGATGCAAGGATTCTTCAATATATGCAAATCAATCAATGTGATACACTACATTAACAAATTGAAGAATAAAAACCATATGATCATCTCAATAGATGCAGAAAAAGCTGTTGACAAAATTCAGCACCCATTTATGATAAAAACTCTCCAGAAAGTGGGCATAGAGGGAACCTACCTCAACATAATAAAGGCCATATACGACAAACCCACAGCAAACATCATTCTCAATGGTGAAAAACTGAAAGCATTTCCTCTAAGATTAGGAATAAGACAAGGATGTCCACTCTCACCACTATTATTCAACATAGTTTTGGAAGTCCTAGCAAAAGCAATCAGAGAAGAAAAAGAAATAAAATGAATCCAAATGGGAAAGAAGTAAAACTGTCATTGTGTGCAGACGACATTATACTATACACAGAGAACCCTAAAAATGGCACCAGAAAACTACTAGAGCTAATCAATGAATTTGGTAAAGTTGCAGGATACAAAATGCACAGAAATCTCTTGCATTCCTATACATTAATGATGAAAGATCTGAAAGAGAAATTATGGAAACACTCCCATTGGCACTGCAACAAAAAGAATAAAATAGGAGAGGGGGAAGATGGCGGAAGAGTAAGACACGGCGATCACCTTCCTCCCCACAGATACATCAGAAATACATCTACATGTGGAACAACTCCTACAGAACACCTACAGAACGCTGGCAGAAGACCTCACACCTACCAAAAGGCAAGAAACTCCCCACGTACCTGGGTAGGGCAAAAGAAAAAAGAATAAACAGAGACAAAAGAATAGGGACAAGACCCGCACAAGTGGGAGGGAGCTGTGAAGGAGGAAAGGTTTCCACACACTAGGAGCCCCTTCGTGGGCGGAGACTGCGGGTGGCGGAGGAGGGGAAGCTTCAGAGCTGCGAAGGAGAGCGCAGCCACAGGCGTGCAGAGGGCAAGGCGGAGAGATTCCCACACAGAGGATCGGCACCGACCGGCACTCACCAGCCCGAGAGGCTTGTCTGTTCACCCGCCAGGTAGGGCGGGACTGGGAGCTGAGGCTCGGGCTTTGGTCATATCCCAGGGAGAAGACTGGCGGCGTGAACACAGCCTGAAGGGGCTAGTGCACCACGGCTAGCCTGGAGGGAATCCGGGAAAAAGTCTGGACCTGCCGAAAAGGCAAGAGACTTTTTCTTCCCTCTTTGTTTCCTGGTGCGCAAGGAGAGGGGATTAAGAGCACTGCTTAAAGGACCTCCAGAGATGGGAGCAAGCCGTGGCTAACATTGCGGACCCCAGAGACGGGCATGAGACGCTAAGGCTGCTGCCGCCGCCACCAAGCAGCCTCTGTGCGAGCACAGGTCACTCTCAACACCTCCCTTCCAGGGAGCCTCTGCAGCCCGCCACTGCCAGGATCCCGGGATCCAGGGACAACTTCCCCGGGAGAACGCACGGCGTGCCTCAGGCTGGTGCAATGTCACGCTGGCCTCTGCCACCGCAGGCTCGCCCTGCACTCTGTGCCCCTCCCTCCCCCTGGCCTGAGTGAGCCAGAGTCCCCGAATCAGCGGCTCCTTTAATCCTGTCCTGTCTGAGCGGAGAACAGACGCCCTCCTGCGACCTACAAGCAGAGGCGGGACCAAATCCAAAGCTGAGCCCTGGGAGCTGTGAGAACAAAGAAGAGAAAGGGAAGTCTCTTCCAGCAGCCTCAGGAGCAGCAGATTAAATCTCCACAATCAATTTGATGTACCCTGCATCTGTGGAATACATGAATAGACAAGGAATCATCCCAAATTGTGGAGGTGGACTTTGAGAGCAAGATTTATTATTTTTTCCCCTTTTCCTCTTTTTGTGAGTGTGTATGTGTATGCTTCTGTGTGAGATTTTGTCTCTATAGCTTTGCTTTCACCATTTGTCCTAGGGTTTTACCCGTCCAGTTGTTTAAAAAAATTTTTTTTAATAATTATTTTTTATTTTAATAACTTTATTTTATTTTATTTCTCTTTCTTCCTTCCTTCCTTTCTTTCTTTCTTTCTTTCTCCTCCCTCCTTCCTTCCTTCATCCCTCCCTCCCTCCCTCCCTTCCTATCTTTCTTTCTACTTTTTCTCCCTTTTATTCTGAGCTGTGTGGATGAAAGGCTCTTGGTGCTGCAGCCAGGAGTCCGTGCTGTGCCTCTGAGGTGGGAGAGCCAACTTCAGGACACTGGTCCGCAAGAGACCTCCCAGCTCGACGTAATATCAAACAGCGAAAATCTCCCAGAGATCTCTATCTCAACACCAACACCCAGTTTCACTCAATGACAAGTAAGCTACAGTGCTGGACACCCTATGCCAAACAACTAGCAAGACAGGAACACAACCCCACCCAATAGCAGAGAGGTTGCCTAAAATCATAATAAGTCCATAGACACCCCAAAACACACCACCAGACGTGGACCTGCCCACCAGAGAGACAAGATCCAGCCTCATCCAGCAGAACACAGGCACTAGTCCCCTCCACCAGGAAGTCTGCACAACCCACTGAACTAACTTCAGCCACTGAGGACAGACACCAAAAACAAAGGGAACTACAAACCTGCAACCTGCAAAAAGGAGACCCCAAACACAGTAAGATAAGCAAAATGAGAAGAAAGAAAAACACACAGCAGATGAAGGAGCAAGATAAAAACCCACTAGACCTAACAAATGAGGAAGAAATAGGCAGTCTACCTGAAAAAGAATTCAGAACAATGATAGTAAAGATGATCCAAAATCTTGGAAATAGAATAGAGAAAATGCAAGAAACATTTAACAAGGAACTAGAAGAACTAAAGAGGAAACAAGCAACGATGAACAGCAGAAAAAATGAAATAAAAAATACTCTAGAAGGGATCAATAGCAGAATAACTGAGCCAGAATAACGGATAAGTGACCAGGAAGATAAAATAGTGGAAATAACTACTGCAGAGCAGAATAAAGACAAAAGAATGAAAAGAACTGAGGACAGTCTCAGAGACCTCTGGGACCACATTAAACGCACCAACATTCGAATTATACAGATCCCAGAAGAAGAAGAGAAAAAGAATGCGACTGAGAAAATATTTGAAGAGATTATAGTTGAAAACTTCCCTAATATGGGAAAGGAAATAATCAAGTCCAGGAAGCACAGAGAGTCCCATACAGGATAAATCCAAGGAGAAACACACCAAGATACATATTAATCAAACTGTCAAAAATTAAATACAAAGAAAACATATTAAAAGCAGCAAGGGAAAAACAACAAATAACACACAAGGGAATCCCCATAAGGTTAACAGCTGATCTTTCAGCAGAAACTGCAAGCCAGAAGGGACTGGCAGGAAATATTTAAAGTGATGAAGGAGAAAAACCTGCAACCAAGATTACTCTACCCAGCAAAGATCTCATTCAGATTTGATGGAGAAATTAAAAGCTTTAGAGACAAGCAAAAGCTGAGAGAGTTCAGCACCACCAAGCCAACTTTACAGCAAATGCTAAAGGATCTCCTCTAGGCAAGAAACACAAGAGAAGGAAAAGACCTACAATAACGAACCCAAAACAATTAAGAAAATGGGAATAGGAACATACATATCGATAATTACCTTAAATGTAAATGGATTAAATGCTCCGACCAAAAGACACAGACTGGCTGAATGGATACAAAAATAAGACCCATATATATGCTGTCTACAAGGGACCCACTTCAGACCTAGGGACACATACAGACTGAAAGTGAGGGGATGGAAAAAGTTATTCCATGCAAATGGAAATCATAAGAAAGCTGGAGTAGCAATTTTCGTTATCAGACAAAATAGACTTTAAAATACAGACTATTACAAGAGACAAAGTGGGACACTACATAATGATCAAGGGATCGATCCAAGAAGAAGATATAACAATTGTAAATATTTATGCACCCAACTTAGGAGCACCTCAATACATAAGGCAAATACTAACAGCCATAAAAGGAGAAATCGACAGTACCACATAAAGAGTAGGTGACGTTAACACCCCACTTTCACCAATGGACAGATCATCCAAAATGAAAATAAATAAGGAAACACAAGCTTTAAATGATACATTAAACAAGATGGAATTAACTGATATTTATAGGACATTCCAATCAAAAACAACAGAATACACATTTCTCTCAAGTGCTCATGGAACATTCTCCAGGATAGATCATATATTGTGTCTCAAATCAAGCCTTCATAAATTTAAGAAAATTGAAATTGTATCAAGTATCTTTTCCGACCACAACGCTATGAGACTAGATATCAATTACAGGAAAAGATCTGTAAAAAATACAAACACATGGAGGCTAAACAATACACTACTTAATAACGAAGTGATCACTGAAGAAATGAAAGAGGAAATCAAAAAATACTTAGAAACAAATGACAATGGAGACACGACGACCCAAAACCTATGGGATGCAGCAAAAGCAGTTCCAAGAGGGAAGTTTATAGCAATACAATCATAGCTTAAGAAACAGGAAACATCTCAAATAAACAACCTAACCTTGCATCTAAAGCAATTAGAGAAAGAAGAACAAAAAAACCCCAAAGTTAGCAGAAGGAAGGAAATCATGAATATCAGATCAGAAATAAATGAAAAAGAAAAGAAGGAAATGATAGCAAAGATCAATAAACCTAAAAGCTGGTTCTTTGAGAAGATAAACAAAACTGATAAACCATTAGCCAGACTCATCAAGAAGAAAAGGGAGAAGACTCAAATCAATAGGATTAGAAATGAAAAAGCAGAACTGCCACTGCAGAAATACAAAAGATCATGAGAGATTACTACAAGCAACTCTATGTCAATAAAATGGACAACCTGGAAGAAATGGACAAATTCTTAGAAATGCACAACATGCCAAGACTCAATCAAGAAGAAATAGAAAATATGAACAGACCAATCACTAGCACTGAAATTGAAACTATGATTAAAAATCTTCCAACAAACAAAAGCCCAGGACCACATGGCTTCACAGGCAAGTTCTATCAAACATTTAGAGAAGAGCTAACACCTATCCTTCTCAAACTCTTCCAAAATATAGCAGAGGGAAGAACACTCCCAAACTCATTCTACGAGGCCACCGTCACCCTGATGCAAAAACCAGACAAAGATGTCACAAAGAAAGAAAACTACAGGCCAATATCACTGATGAACATAGATGCAAAAATCCTCAACAAAATACTAGCAAACAGAATCCAATAGCACATTAAAAGGATCATACACCATGATCAAGTGGGGTTTATTCCAGGAATACAAGGATTCTTCAATATATGCAAATCAATCAACGTGATACACCATATTAACAAACTGAAGGAGAGAAACCATATGATCATCTCAATAGATGCAGAGAAAGTTTTCGACAAAATTCAACACCCATTTATGATAAAAACCCTGCAGAAAGTAGGCATAGAGGGAACTTTCCTCAACATAATAAAGGCCGTATATGACAAACCCACAGTCAACATTGTCCTCAATTGTGAAAAACTGAAACCATTTCCATTAAGATCAGGAACAAGACAAGGCTGCCCACACTCACCACTCTTATTCAACATAGTTTTGGAAGTTGTAGCCACAGCAATCAGAGAAGACAAAGAAATAAAAGGAATGCAAATTGGAAAAGAAGAAGCAAAGCTGTCACTGTTTGCAGATGACATGATACTATACATAGAGAATCCTAAAGGTGCTACCAGAAAACTACTAGAGCTAATCAATGAATTTGGTAAAGTAGCAGGATACAAAATTAATGCACATAAATCTCTGGCATTCCTACATATTAATAATGAAAAATCTGAAAATGAAATTAAGAAAACACTCCCATTTACCACTGCAACAAAAAGAATAAAATATCTAGGAATAAACCTACGTAAGGAGACAAACGACCTGTATGGAGAAAATTATAAGACACTGATGAAAGAAATTAAAGATGATACAAATAGATGGAGAGATATACCATGTTCTTGGATTGCAAGAATCAACACTGTGAAAATGACTCTACTACCCAAAGCAATCTACAGATTTAATGCAATCTCTATCAAAATACCACTGTCATTTTTCACAGAAGTAGAACAAAAAATTTCACAATTTGTATGGAAACACAAAAGACCCCGAACAGCCAAAGCAATCTTGAGAATGAAAAATGGAGCTGGAGGAATCAGGCTCCCTGACTTCAGACTATACTACAAAGCTACAGTAATCAAGACAGTATGGTACTGGCACAAAAACAGAAATACAGATCAATGGAAGAGGATAGAAAGCCCAGAGATAAACCCATGCACACATGGTCACCTTATTTTTGATAAAGGAGGCAAGAATATACAGTGGAGAAAAGACAGCCTCTTCAGTAAGTGGTGCTGGGAAAACTGGACAGGTACATGTAAAAGTATGAGATTAGAACATTCCCTAACACCATACACAAAAATAAGCTCAAAATGCATTAAAGACCTAAATGTAAGGCCAGAAACTATCAAACTCTTAGAGGAACACATAGGCAGAACACTCTGACATAAATCACAGCAAGATTCTTTTTGACCCACCTCCTAGAGGAATGGAAATAAAAACAAAAATAAACAAATGGGATCCAATGAAACTTCAAAGCTTTTGCACAGCAAAGGAAACCATAAACAAGACCAAAAGACAACCCTCAGAATGGGAGAAAATATTTGCAAATGAAGCAACTGACAAAGGATTAATCTCCAAAATTTACAAGCAGCTCATGCAGCTCAATATCAAAAAAACAAACAACCCAATCCAAAAATGGGCAGAAGATGTAAACAAACATTTCTCCAAAGAAGACATACAGATTGTCAACAAACACATGAAAGGATGCTCAACATCACTAATCATTAGAGAAATGAAAATCAAAACTACAATGCGGTATCACCTCACACCAGTCAGAATAGCCATCATCAAAAAATCTGCAAACAATAAATGCTGGAGAGGGTGTGGAGAAAAGGGAACCCTCTTGCACTGCTGGTGGGACTGTAAGTTGATACCGCCACTATGCAGAACAGTATGGAGGTTCCTTAAAAAACTCAAAATAAAACTACCATATGACCCAGCAATCCCACTACTGGGCATATACCCTGAGAAAAACATAATTCAAAAAGAGTCATGTACCACAATGTTCATTGCAGCTCTATTTACAATAGCCAGAACACAGAAGCAACCTAAGTGTCCATCAACAGATGAATGGATAAAGAAGATGTGGCACATATATACAATGGAATATTACTCAGCCATAAAAAGAAAGGAAATTGAGTTATTTGTAGTGCGGTGGACGGACCTAGAGTCTGTCATACAGAGTGAAGTAAGTCAGAAAGAGAAAAACAAATACCATATGCTAACACATATATACGGAATCTAAAAAAAAAATGCTTCTGAAGAACCTAGGGGCAGGACAGGAATAAAGACGCAGACGTAGAAAATGGACTTGAGGACATGGGGAGGGGTAAGCGTAAGCTGGGAAGAAGTGAGAGAGCTGCACTGACATATATACACTACCAAATGTAAGACAGATAGCTAGTGGGAAGCAGCTGCATAGCACAGAGAGATGACCTCGTTGCTTTGTGACCACCTAGAGGGGTGGGAGGGAGACACAAGAGGGAGGGGATATGGGGATATATGTACATGTATCGCTGATTCACTTATTATACAGCAGAAACTAACACAACAATGTAAAGCAATTATACTCCAATAAAGATGTTTAAAAAAAAAAGAAAAAAACGAATTCATTTTGAAAATAATAGGACAAATGGAACAAAATTAAAGGGGCAGGAAGAAGCAAAAGTAAATTATTGCTCTACATAGATCTCCTACTTGGGGGAAGGTAATATAATGATAAACAGTGTATAAAATACTGTAAATCACCACCATATAGGTCATGAATTTACAAGATAGTCACTGGGTACTACTAGTATTTAAATAGCACCAGAGCTTTTGTATAATGCAAAAAAAAAAAAAAGGAATAAAACAATTTAAGTACAAGGAAAAGAATAATTTCATGGCAGCAACTGATAGATATTACATTAAAAGAGTTATTAAGAGTGAAGGATAGGGAAAAAGGGAGCATAAAAGGAAATACTAGAAATTGAACAGGGGAGACAGATCAAGAAGTAAATAAAGAAGGTAATATGATAAGAAAAACGGGAATGAAAGTTTTAAAGATGCTTTAAGACAACAAATATTAACTTGATAAAGGTATGAATACTGGTGGCACATTCTTAAAACATTTTTAAGAAACATTTAATGTTTAGAAAAGATGCCAAACAGGTCTGAATGCTGAAACTGAGATTATTCTTAAAAAAATAAGATGGACTTCTAAAAGGACACTATTTTACACTAGGAAAATACAAAAAAAAACAAAAATGATAAACCAGAGTTCATTATTCACAACTGTTCTTGCAGATGAGAATAAATAAGAAAATAAATAAATTTTGTATTCAAAGTATGTGAATAAAATCAGGTAGATTAAAATAATATTGAAGGGACTTCCCCTGGTGGTGCAGTCGTTAAGAATCTTCCTGCCAATACAGGGGACATGGGTTCGAGCCCTGGTCCAGGAAGATCCCACATGCTGCAGAGCAACTAAGTCCATGCTCCATAACTACTGAGCCTGCACTCTAGAGCCCGCGAGCCACAACTGCTGAAACCCGCGTGCCACAACTACTGAAGCCCGCGCACCTAGAGCCTGTGGCTCCACAACAAGAGAAGCCACCACAATGAGAAGCCCGTGCATGCTCACAAAGTGTAGCCCCTGCTCGCTGCAACTAGAAAAAGCCTGCGCGCAGCCATGAAGACCCAACACAGCTATAAATGAGTAAATAAATTAATAATAATAATATTTAAGAAGATAGGTTCAAGGCCTAAACTTAAAATCACTCCTATTACATATTTGGTTTTAATCACCAGACTGCTCTTGGAGCCAAAATTAACAACCAGTAAAGGAGGTGCTAATATTCTCTTTTAGGAAAAGCCTTAAAGTGTTTGCTAGAGAACAGAAACAGGCAGAAGAAATTAAAGTTAGAAATCATGTGGGAACTGAAGTCCAAGAAAGAAAGGATCAAGCCATAGCCAGAATCAAGGTCCTCAAGAGTATGATGGATAACAAGCAAAGTCCTAATTCACCCAAATCAGAATCAATACTTGAAGGATTATCCAAATGACAACGAATGTCCTATATCAGCTCACAATTTGGACCAAAAAGGTCAAAAAGCCACAAGAATAGAGCGTCATATGTCAGTCCAGACACACTGGGCTACAAACTTCATAAAATCATGTAAGCTAGGACTTTCTCTCTTTTGACTTAGACTGAGATATTCAAACTTTTCTAATGAAAAAAAGTTTCAGCTAAAAATAAAGTGATCACTCTGAAGAGAATAACTCTTTCACATAGTACTATGCCATGTGTACACATTATGAAGACTGGTCATTTTTATTAACAGAAAGTCTGAATGTGGTATGTTAATGTAGAGATAACTGGAACCTTAATGATTCAACTCAGATTATTGAAGAGGTAAAAGACAGAAGAAAAGGAATACATGATAAACACACACACATAGGAAAAAAAAGATAAAGAACAAGGAAAACACAAATTAAATGACATAAGAGAGGAAGGCTAAAATGAGAAAAATTTAATTTGGTAATCTGTAAAATTACTAGGATTTAGTTCAGAAATAAGGTCTGTATTCTTTAGGCTCCAAATGTGTGGATAGAGAATGCCAATGGTTAGAGTCAAATTTCAGGAATAAATGAACAAAGGAATGGCTGAACAGAATTTAATAAATAAATGAATGGAGCTCAGTCTGGTATGAAAGATAAACAAGTGGAATGAAAGGGAGCATGAAGGGGAATTCCAAGCAGCAGGCAAATACAGCCCTGTGAACAAAGTAGTAAAGGTGTGAGAAAGCACAGCTTGTTTAGGAAATATCTGGATAATCTGGTATGGATCACTGGATCCCTGGGTGAAGAGAAGAGCAGCAGGAGATGAAGTTGGAAAGGTAGATGGGGTCAGATCCATGCTGTTCTAAAGACAATGGGGATCGAGTGAAGGATTTTAAGCAAGAATGAACCATGTCAGGCAGAGCAGAATATGTAGGCTAAGAGAATTTGTCAAGAAGCTACTACAGTAAAGTGAGAGAGTAATCATATGGCTGTGAAGGGTGAGATGGAGACGAGGGGATAAAGTCAAAGAATATTAAAGAGGCAGAATCCATTTAATAATTAACTAGATACGTGGAATCAGCGAGATGATGAAGTAGACATTTGAATATTTGGTTGAACTGTTGTGATATGAGGGAATACAAAGGGAAAAACAATACATGGAATGAGAGAATCCATGTCCTTGAGAACAAAAGGGGCAATGAGTAAATAGAATGTCCTGAGTGGGAACAGTTTCGCAGGCATCCACTGATGCCTTTTTGACGGCTACCACTGGCATTTCTCAGTTCTACACTGACATGAACTAAATACTTTTTTGGAAAGATTCAAATGTAGCAGTTTCAGGGCACTTTTACCATCTTAAGAATACCTGTACTTTTGTAGAAAACTGCAGATCATACTTTAAGAATACTAACTGAAAGAATAAATTCGCTTTTGTATTACTCTTTAGAAGACACATAAGAGACTCCGTATAAAAATACAGACAATTCCTGACTTACAAACCACTGGGCCCACTACCAATTCACAAATACAGCCAGTGTTAAGGCTAATGCTCTAACTTGAACTGTTAGGGCTTTCACCCACTTAACTATTCTATGAATTCTACCATCTTGTCCCTGTTAAGATTTGAAGGTACTAAGTGGATTTGGGGCTTATCTATTTGTAATACATCAAATATAGTATAGATTAAATAATTTGCTTATTTGTTTTATGAGAACATAAAAAAAATAACCAACAATTACTCTGAAACAATACAACTAACAACAATAAACTTCTGAAATCCAACTCATTTGCTGTGTGTACAGTTAGTGCTTAGTTATTACAATAAATCAGAGAATTCCAAACTTTGGAAAACTAATATACCTCTTTTGACATTCAGCTGCTATAAAGTATCAAAAACCTGCAGATTGTGACAAACATATCTAGAGCAGCTCTGTATACAGCTAAATGTGCTCCCTCCCAGGCACTGTATTTCTTCTTCAACTATGTGTTATCTGTCAATTAGTAAGAACTTTAGTAGCTTTTTTTTAAACTCTTGCTACTGACTTTTTAAAATACATTTGTGCCAAGATCAATAAGACAAAATACTTCATTTTCTAATTGTATATTTATGTTTAAATAGCATTATTCTCTCCTATATATTCATATAATTGCAAAATAATAATTTGAATAACATACAAATGAAAATTCTCAGAGCCAGATAGGGTAGAAACATTAAAAAAAAAAAATTACAAACCTTGTAGGTATTTAGACTCCATTTTCTAACAAGTTCTAACTTTTCCATTGCAGGATTTTTAGTTTCATCTGCTAGAATAACTGGTCCACTTTTTGTCTGCGTTCTCTGGCCGCCTATAAGATCAGAACAAAAGATAAAAATGCAAACCAGATAAAGACAAGTAGAAAGAAAACAAAACACTGATGCTGTTCAAATTAAACTACTTATGCGTGTAAAGAAATAAAAAAGTTCCCACAAGGTGAAGGACTAGAACTTCCTGAAATCATTTTGAGGATAATTTCCTAACACTTAAAAAAAAATATTTCCGAGGTTTGTCCATCTTCTTAAAAACAAATCCTGCAACCGGCCTTCTTCTCTAAATACGTTGCTGTTTACTTCAAGAAAAATAAAATTTCCACAATTAATCTTATAACCTAATGATTCTAAAAAAAACTGTCAGTGAAAATCTGAAAGGCCACGCACTCTTCACAGTGATCTCCTTTCACTATACTACATAGAAGAGAGCAACAATAGAATGTTACTGTAATTTTGGAGGATTTAAAAACACTATAAAGTCATTAAAAATATCTTACCACTAGTATAAGAGGCTGTGTTATAACAAGACCTACACTGTACTTCGTTTTTTCTCAAGAGAACCCCCCACTTCCCAAAAAAGCCATAATTAATACAGGCAGTATAAAGCCCTGATAATGCATTGCTCCAACAATCAAGAAATTATGACATAAAAGCAACTCTACAACTATATAGTTCCTAATAGTAAAATATTTTTCGTAGAAGCAAATTTTTTTTTTTTTTTTGCGTTATGCGGGCCTCTCACTGTTGTGGCCTCTCCCGTTGCGGAGCACAGGCTCCGGACGCGCAGGCTTAGCAGCCATGGCTCACGGGCCCAGCCGCTCCGCGGCATGTGGGATCTTCCCAGACTGGGTCACGAACCCGTGTCCCCTGCATCAGCAGGCGGCCTCTCAACCACTGCGCCACCAGGGAAGCCCAGAAGAAAATATTTAATAAACATGTGTGATGCTAATGACTTGGGATAGAAACTTCATAATAATTTTAAAATAACAATGAGAAGAAGACAAGAGAAAATGTCTTATAAAATGGCTGTAAAAGGTTACAGTCAGCAAAAATCTCTTTTCTCACTCCTCTAGCCAGCCCAGCCTTTACCACAATCTAAGAAAGAGAACAGCATACAAAATTAAACACATTTAAGAATTTACAAAATTCTCACAGAAACAAAATATTAACATTTCATGTAAAAAGAAATACAAAGTTTATTTTTTCCCTGTTTTTATAGCCCAGCAATATTAAAGTGCAGAGCAGTTTAGGATCAAATAAGTAAACCAACATTTTCCAGAGCGAAGAGAGGATGATTTAAAATGAATCAATTTTACAGTGTTTTTTAATTGTAAGGTAAATTAAATTTCGGGTTTGAAATAGAGCCTAATAAACTTTGAAAAGCCAGAAAGATAAGCTATGGCTAGAAAGATTATTTCCCTTATTGTTAAAAAAAAAAAAAAAAGCAGCCACCAAAACAGCCAGAATAACACACACCTAAGAATGTAAAGCAAGTGATAAGAAACTGAGTGAATTAGTTTAGTTTCAGCAGTAGCAAGAAGGGCTTTATCCAATCAGTGCAGTGAATACCTGCAGGAACAATTAAATCACTTCCTTGTTGAGCCAGTCGACTAGCTGCCACCCTGCTAGGAGACATAACACATGGCAGTGGTGGTGCTGGGGAACCTGAAAAGGGCAGACATTTCACTGTGAAAATCCTTTTCTTCCTCCACATACTTACATTTTGAATATAGGTGTACTGACATTTTCTTTAAGATATTCAAAAACTAGGATTAAAAGCTAGAATTAATATACTTGTTTTCTTGCAGAAATGGACTAATAATAAATGGATGCTACCAGACTGAGTTCTTAGTTTCCAAATCAATTAAAAGAATGTGATTAGAGTCCCACAGCTGAATGATTTAAAGCTTAAGTAAATATTTTATCACTTGCTACTCTAACATAGGGAGGAAAGCTCTTCAAGTAGAAATCCAAAGGCACATAACACTGTATCAAATTTAAAATTAAAATTCATAGAAATGTGAATGAATCACAGCCTTCACAGAAATTGTAGCCAACATTTTCATATCATATATCAAATATCACATAGTGTAGGTCACTGCTACTCATAGTATGGATGCAAGGGGTCTCCATCAATTATGTCACCTGGGAGCTCACCAGAAATGCAAAACTCAGGCCCTGCCACAGATCTACTGAACCAGAATCTGCATTTTCACAAGATCCTCAGGTGATCTGCATGGTTTTTTTTAAGCTCGAGAAGTGCTAATATAGAGTGTTATTCCGATTATCATAAGCATTACTTCTGAAGCTTTTAAAACATACCTGAGACACTCCATAAAATCTTCTGATTATCAGTGAAACAGGTATCTGTAGGGCTTTTTTTTTTCTTTTTTGCCAGGTTTATCTTTTTTATTCGATGATTTTTAGTTTTCATTTATTTATTAGGTAAATAAAAATTGTATATATTTAACGTGTACAAAGTGACGTTTTGATATATGTATACATTGTGAAATGACTACATCCATCACCTCACATAGTTACCTCTTTTGTGTGTGTGGTGAAAAAACTTGAGATCTATTCTCTAAGCAGATTTCAACTATACATTATTATTTACTATAGTCACCATGCTGCACATTAGGCAACTGTAGTTTTTTAAAAGCTACTTAGGCTATTCTCAAACACAACTAAGCTTGAGAACCAGAGGAAAGAACACAACTGAGTTTTAAATTCTAACTCTGGGCTTGAAATTCTGGCTCTATTTAACCACGTAGTATCAATATTTTAGTATCAGTAATTTGCCAGTGACACCCTGGCAAATTACTTAAGGTCCCTGAGCCTCAGTTACCTATAAAATAAGAAAAACTGACTACCCAACATTGTTGCTAATGGCCAGCATTAAACTAAGAAAACTGTCTGCCATTAAACTAAAGAAAATTAGCTTCAACTGATTTCTTTATTTTAAATTCTAAAGGCTATATATCTTTAGGGAAGTGATAATTAAAAAGAAGTTGAAAAAATTATTAACATCCTTCCACATTTAGCTGAGTACATTTTAATGTTTATAAGATAATTTTATTTCAACTATACTCTTTCCCAGTTCTCTAAAAAACACATAATGTATCAAAATTTATAATTAAAATTTTCTAATAAGAATCATCGTCAACTTTCTCATATCCCAGATATACTAAGTTCTGATCAGAAACAGCCACCAGGTTTAATAATATGAAAACCTTAATCTGGACTGGATCTAATGTTAAAATCCAAACATGCAATAGATCTAAATAGGCTGGTGCTACCTTTCAAAGTGAGAGATACCTGTCTTTAAAAAAAAAAAATCTGTTGAGCCATAAACTTTAAAACTGGAAGGGGACTTCCTTGGTGGTCCAGTGGTTAAGACTGTGTGCTCCCAATGCAGAGGTCACGGGTTCAATCCCTGGTCAGGGAACTAAGATCCCACATGCCGCTCAGCCAAAACAAACAAACAAAAAAACAAAACAAGAGAATTGGAAGGGACAACGGAAACCAACTAGTCTGACATTAAACTACAGGAGAAATGAGGTGCAGAGAGGTTAAAACAGCTTCTTATTAGAGACTCAGATGTTCCAAATCCACACCATAATGTCTCCATTATTAAATTCAATACAGAAAACACGAATCCATAAATTACTTGTTGAGTTGGAAGGCATTTAATGTTATCCAGTTCAATCACCATTTTAAACAAAGACTATCTCTACTATCCAAGGCACAAGGGTTTCTATTATATAAGGAAGTGTTAAATAAAAGAGGACTACTGTAGTTCCATTTCTTGATGATCCCAGGAACAGAGCTCTGTTGTTCTGGTTATCACTGTTTATTAATCTTACATAAGAGATAATCCCATGACATAACATGAGATATGTATAATATATGTAACAAATGATACAGAACTTTCCAAACTAAAGTAGCAAAAGACATGGTGCTGAGGTAAGTGTGTACCTTCAACTGTTTGCTCAAGGGTAATTATTCTCTGTATCTTCAACCCTTTCAACCACTAATTTAGACTCAATTAGTTACTAAAATCATTCACAATAAATAAGTAAATCATTCCAACAAAAAATAATTCTTAAAACTCTATGTTTTTGCTAATTGACTAAATTTGGGGAGTTTGCTCTGTTTTCTCTTAACAGCAGAAATCTAGGAATATGAATATGTGTATGCAATGATCAAAATCCCATTAAAACAAAACTCAGATACCAAGTATACCTCACTCTTATGAGTTGATTTATTCATGATTTCTACTATTATTGATTCTACAGTGTATTTGCTGGGCAGATTTCAGTATTTCTTGTTGTTAGGCTGAATTTAAGTATCATTTCTTCTAAATTTGCTCTAGAGGTGGAAAAGTCAATGGTAATAGAGTCATTTAAAGTTATCATTCAGTCATTTCTCCAGAGAGCTAACATAGCCCCAACTCCTAACATTTTTTCGTAAGACCTATTTCCTAAATTTTAAACATGAGAAAATCATGCTCATTCCAATTTATCTACGTATGTCTTCAAATAAGGGCATTTAAGGCTTCCCTGGTGGTGCAGTGGTTAAGAATCCGCCTGCCAATGCAGGGGACACGGGTTCGAGCCCTGCACTGGGAAGATCCCACATGCTGCGGAGCAACTAAGCCCGTGCGCCACAACTACTGAGCCTGCGCTCTAGAGCCCGCGAGCCACAACTACTGAGCCTGTGTGCCTAGAGCTCGTGCTCTGCAACAAGAGAAGCCACCACAATGAGAAGCCTGCACACCGCAATGAAGAGTAGCCCCCGCTCGCCGCAAGTAGAGAAAGCCCGCGCGCAGCAACAAAGACCCAACGTAGCCAAAAATAAATAAATAAAATAAATAAATTTATAAAAAACAAAACAGAACAAAAACAAGGGCACTTAAAACAACTATAACTTTCCAATAAATGCTCAACTAATCTGAGTATGGCAGAATGATTATCTTTTTCATATACTGATAAACAACGCAGTTTGTGTTAAAAAGTGTTTTACAAGGTCAATTCAAAGAGACGTAAATTACCGCCATTATCATGAAACATTTTTTATTCCAATTTGAAGGACGAGGATGGATCTATAAGCAAGTGAAAGTGACTGGCATTTTCATGCTCATGCACAGCAGGCTGCAATGGCCAGCTGATTTCGATTATTGTATAATACTATTCTGATTAAGGGGGAAAGAATAAAACCAAACACCAGCTAAATAATTTCACTGAAAATACTTAAAATATCTTAATTGTAAAAGTTTTTTTTTTTTTATTCTATGTTGACATCTAAATTTGGAAATTGGTGACTGGTGCAAAAATGATGTCACATTATGCAGCCTTGTATCTTTAAGCACTCATAATTTTAGGCAATCAGTTAACCTTTTCAAATTCAAAGTTATCCCCTAGAAAATAACACCACAATGCTATGCAATGACTATGGAGATACTGACATGTATGCTCCCTTTCTATATCTTTATTTTTCTGAACACAAGAATGAAAAATGAAAAAAAAATAATGTCAGTAGGTAGCCCACTCATTTTACAGCCTAGAGCAGAGGATATTATACTGGGTTATCCTAAATGCCTATTTCCAGGATCCATTTAACAAAGAATATATTTCAAAATACAGGTTTTAAAAAAAAAAATTTATTTATTCATTTGGCTGCATCGGGTCTTAGCTGCAGCACATGGGCTCTTCTTTGCTGTGTGTGGGATCTTTAGTTGCAGCATGTGGGATCTAGTTCCCCGACCAGGGATCAAACCCAGGCCCCCCTGCATTGGGATTGCAGAGTCTTAACCACTGGACCACCAGGGAAGTCCCAAAATATAAGTTGTTTCTGACTGAAGTATTGGCCATTAGTATAATAAGAATATAGAATACTGTTATCTGCAAGAGGGCTAAGGATTACAAAGGCATGGAGATATCTTTTTTATTTTGTGAAATTATAATGCAGTATTAAAATTAAAATTCTTCATTGAACATCAACTATTACTACTTTAACTACAGCTCTGTCCGAGAAAACGATCCATTTTCACGTCCAAATTTCCACATGATTTCACTTTCTTTCACTTGTGTGAAAATGAAAGAATACCTAAAAAATGTTATTATAGGCAAGAGCATTAAAAAAGGAAGCATTTTACTTTATATTAAAAATAGACATATATACATGGGATGTGTGCAGAAAATAGCTAACATAGTAGGTCTAACTACTTATCCTTAAAAAGACCAGCTTATAGAAGATTGGCCCTTGGCTGGCATCTGAGAACTTTAATTCTGGGGTGATTCCCTCCATTCCCAAAATGGTAAAACTTGCTCACTATGCCTAAACTGTTTATACAAACAATGTGGTTTATGCTTTTCTTCTGGGAGTCTGGAATCTGGGCACGTGCTCAGAGAGGGCGCCTATGTGAGCAAGCAATCTCCAGTAAAAACTCTGGGCATTGAGGCTCTAATTACCTTCCCTCGTTAGCAACATTTCACATTTGTTGTCACAGCTCTGCTGGGGGAATTAAGCATGTCCTGTGTGACCAAACCGGGAAAAGATCCTTGCAAGCTTATGCCCAGTTTCCCTAGACTTCGCCTCAGGCATCCTATGCCTTTGCTAACTGTGCTCGGTATACTTCTGCTGTAATAATCATAGCCTAGAGTATGACTACAGACTGAGTCCTGTTAGTCCTCTTAGGAAATTACTGAATCTGAGGGTGGTCTTGGAGACCTCCTACACAGCATGTATAGTAAGAAAAATAAAAGTTTCATTTTCCTAATTGCTATGAAACAGGAAATATGTATTTATACAAATCAATATTGACCTATAAATTTTGTGGTTACCCCTAAAATAATTTAAATATGCATTCTTGACATAATTTTTGAGTTTTTATTTCAGTATTTTAAAACCAATTCTTAAGTAATAATCAGTGCAGTTATGCACATTGATCTATTTATATAGAGATGACTACTAAACAATTCTTAAATTATTTAAATTGAAGAGAAAAAGGATTATGTTTATAATCAGTGATTTATCACGGAATTAAAGGGCTCAACCCTCATGCTTTATTAATAAAGGCTCCACCCCAGCCATCTTTAAAAATAATGGGTTCCTTACCTTGAAATGCTCCTGCTTCAATAACCCCCTCTTTGGTACTTTCAAAGCCATGAGATGTGATTTGGGTTTCTGAGAGACCAAGTCCAGCTGGTAATGAACGCTTCAAATCCTTAGCAACATTTAAATAAAAGAGAAAATCTTGTAAAAAATCTCATATCACATAACATTTCAGCATAACTATGTCCTTTTAATCCACCTTAAACTGCTTTTTCTCTCTACTATGTAGTATTCCCTTATGCTGTCACAGGGTTCTGTAATGATGTATAATCAGCAGCAAACCCAGAAAGATTTGCTATTAAGAGGTACAGTGTATATCAAATACAAAATACTTTCATCATTTTAGAACTAAGCATCAGGCAGATATTAAAATTCAATTTCTAATCCACTGATACGTCAGGAAAATCATTTTAAAGAGTAGAAATTAAGATTAAAAAGTCAAGTCTAACATTAAAAAAATACTGATGTCTAATATAATCATGATGAGCCTGGCTAATGTTCAGTATAAACAAATCATTCATTTGCAAAATTAAACTTCCCTTTGATTTCCA
Source organism: Aethalodelphis obliquidens (assembly GCF_003676395.1). Taxonomy (NCBI): domain Eukaryota; kingdom Metazoa; phylum Chordata; class Mammalia; order Artiodactyla; family Delphinidae; genus Aethalodelphis; species Aethalodelphis obliquidens. The sequence goes on along the minus strand of NW_020837961.1, from coordinate 31,109,251 downwards.
GGTTAGCTAAGTAAACAGGGCTTCTCTCACTTCAGTCAGGGTGAGATAAAGGTTGAGGTAAAGAAAATTTCTTGTTATTTAGATTTATATTAAACCAACCTATAATATAAATTATATTATATTAGCCAACCTAACTGCAATTTAGCTTTTAATGGTAATAAATATAATATTTGACATTCAGTCTTATAGTAAAAGAAAAGAGAAAAAACCACGAAACACAGATTTCCAATTAGAAGTCCTTTCTGTCCTCTGACTTGGATATGAGGAATTACCCAATTTTCATAATCAGAGTCTATGAATGGATCCTACTGGTTTTTCACAACAATGACAAGTTAGCGATGCACTAAAAGATAAACGTCTTTGAAGTCCTTTCTTAATACTCTATTCCACCACATATAATGTACAGTTATCATTTGAAACTCCTGCAGCCTTCACACTGAACTCCCTATTCTGCTTACCCTGTTTTATTTTTCTCACAGCAGTTATCATTAAGTAGCTAGTGATAAATAAATATAATTTATTTATTATATTCAATAAATATTTGTTGGATGAATAAATAAATGAATTTGTTGAATAAACTAAAGGACTTATGACAACACCATATAGATTAAGAAGCTGATACAGCAATAGGCTTATTTTAAAATTTAATTTAATGAGTATCTGCTTATTCTTACTATGTTAGACTTGCTGGGCAAAGAAAAAGATAACATAAGGTACAGTACTTGCCTCACCGGAGAGACAACATACACAAACATTAATATAAAAGTTGAACTTGGTGCCAAAGTAAAGACAATAAGTATCAGAGGAATTCACAATAGGGACTAAGTCCATGAAAATCAAATAGGAAAAGAGAAAGTACTGCTTGAGCTCTGGAACATAAAGGATTTACTGAATCAACATTTAATGAGCACCAAGTTATGACAGCCAGTCCTCTAGACACTACAGATAAGCACTGTAGGAAACAGATGGTCTCTGCCCATCAGACTCATGTGAGGTATAGGGGAAGGAGGAGATGGACACTAAATAAATGTATCTCAGGTAATAAGAAGTGCTGTAGTAAGTACAGTTGATCCTTGAAAAACACAGGTTTGAACTGCATCCCCTTATATGCCGATTTTTTTCAATAAATATGCTTGTACTACAGTACTACAAGATCCGAGGTGGTTGACTCCTCAGATGCTGAATCGTGGATAAGGAGGGCCAAAGGAAAAGTTACACAAAAATTTGCCTGTGGGGAGGGTGGGCACCCAACCCATTGTTCAAGGGTAAACAGTAATAAATTGTAAGTGTGTTTGTTATTTTTTTAAGGCAGGATAAGAGGGATACAGAGTGACAGGCAAAGGGTGCTACTTTAGATGGGATATTCAGGGAAGGTCTCTCTGAAGAGGTAAGATGTGGGCAGAATTCTGAACAAAATGAGCGAGTGAGCCATTTACATATGATCAGTTTGTCAATTTCTACAAAAAAAAGCCAGCTGGGATCTTGATAGAGACTGTGTTGAATCTGATCAATTTAGGGAGACTCCCATCTTAACAAATTAAGTCTTCTGATCCATGAACGTGAGATGTCCTTCCATTTATTTAGATCTTTTTTAACTTCTTTCCTCAATGTCCTATAGTTTTTAGGGTACAAGTTTTGCACACATTCCTGAGTATTTTCTTATTTTTGATGCTACTATAAATGCAACTGTTTTCTTAAATTTATTTTTGGATTATTTATTCCTAGAGTTTAGAAATAAAATTGAGCTTTGCATATTGCTCTTCTATCCTTCAACTATGCTGAACTTATTATTTTTAAAAGGTTTTTTGTGTGTGTGGATTCCTCAGGATTTTCTATATACAAGGTTATGTTGTCTGCAAACAGAGATAGTTTTACCACTTCCTTTCCAATCTGTATGCCTTTTATGTGTATAGTTATTCTTTATATCTTATACATATTGTATCAACACTCTTTTATATCCAATATTTGATAAACACATTAAAAAAGTGGTAAAACCAATGTACACTTAACATCTAGAGTTTTTCATTAGCAAGACCAAAAAGATCAAAGGCAAACTTTCTGTTTAATCCAATGGAGATGATATGTCTACTCCAAAAGAGAAAACTAATTAACATTAGTTTTACCAGGGACATTTCTTTGAATTGGCCTGTAAAAAGAAAAAATACCCACTCCAATGATTTGTTATAAGCAAAGCTATGACATAATTTTTTTAAAAAATTTAAGGATCTCACTGCTAATCATTATGAGGACAAACAAAAACTAATAAACATAAAATAAAAGCACAATAACATAATAGTAAATACAAGTAAGCTGAAAGATTGATTCTTGCTTTCTTCACCCTAATTAGAGCTCCCCGTGAAATCACCTTTTGAATTTTGTATGGCAAACCTTAAAAATGTTTATCAACAGCAAAGACTCTAAAATCACTTTTTAAAGTTTGTGATAGTCTCATCAAGTATCAACTATTACTAGAAACATGAAAGACCTGGAAAGATAATTCAGATGGCCTCATTTGAATATTACTTTCCTATCAATATTTAGTGGCTATGTGATCCTGGGTAAGTACTTAAAAACGTTTTAGTTCCTGTTAGCTCAGCTGTAAAAAGAGGATCAAAATTACCCCACAGTACTACTACAATTAGACGAGATAATATGGGCGAGATACCCAGTACATATTTTTAGGCACTCAGTTAAGCTGGCCATCCCTCTCCCCTACTACAATCATCTTTACAACTAATTAGTGCTACCAATAATAATTACAATAGCAAACATTTCTTGAGCACTTACTATGTGCCAGGGATTGTTCTAAGCACTTTATGTACAGGCAGTCTTCACTCTGCATGACAGGGCAAGATCAAGATCATAAAAATGACCAAGCAAGTAGAAACCATGCAAAGTGGTTAGTGGGAAAAACTGATTATTCCATTACCTTCAAAAATTCTTGTCAAAACTTTAAAAAACTCTTTCCTTGCTTATATTGTTAAGTTAGCCTTCACTATGTTCTTCTGGCTCAGATCTAGAGTCTCTCAAACAGTGGCAGTGTCAACATGCCTGTGGGTCAGTTATTTCTTCCACAACTCCATTTAGGTTTATTTTTCTTTTCGCCACACTGTGGGGCACATGGATCTTAGTTCCCCTACCAGGGATTAAACCCACGCCCCCTGCAGTGGAATTTCGAAGTCTTAACCACTGGACCACCAGTGGTTTTGTTGGGGTATTTTTTTTTTAAATAAATGTATTTATTTTTGGCTTCGTTGGGTCTTCGCTGCTGTGTGCGGGCTTTCTCTAGTTGCAGCGAGCAGGGGCTACTCTTCGTTGCCGAGCGTGAGCTTCTCACTGCGGTCACTTCTCTTGTTACAGAGCACGGGCTCTAGGCGCATGGGCTTCGGTAGTTGCGGCACATGGGCTCAGTAGTTGTGGCTTCTGGGCTCTAGAGCACAGGCTCAGTAGTTGTAGCACATGGGTTTAGTTGCTCCTCGGCATGTGGGATCTTCCTGGACCAAGGCTCAAACCCGTGTCCCCTGCTTTGGCAAGCGGATTCTTAACCACTGTGCCCCCAAGGAAGTCCCCCATTTAGGTTTTTTTTTGGGGGGGGGGCGCTGAGTTTGGTCTTCGTTGCTGCATGCGGGCTTTCTCTAGTTGCAGTCAGCAGGGGCTACTTTTCATTGAGGTGCGCGGGCTTTTCACTGTGGTGGTTTCTCTTGTTGTAGATAATGGGCTCTAGGCGCACGGGCTTCAGTAGTTGTGGCTCGCTGGCTCTAGAGCACAGGCTCAGTAGTTGTGGCTCGTGGGCTCTAGAGCACAGGCTCAGTAGTTGTGGGTGCACGGGCTTAGCTGTTCCACGGCATGTGGGATCTTCCCAGACCAGGGTTCGAACCCGTGTCCCCTGCATTGGCAGGTGGATTCTTAACCACTGCACCACCAGGGAAGCCCCCCCACCCCCGTTTAGGTTTGGTCTGAATTTATGTTATCACTTTTCATTTCTTTGCTGCACTTCTATCTTTGTTTACCCACTCCCTTTTGATTATCCACTTCTGTAAAATGCCACATGGGTTTATGACCAGGAGACAAGGTGATAACAGAACCACATGATTTGCTGTCTGTGTATGAAATGAATAACAGATACAGTGACCAATCACCAAGAGACTTTGAAAGTGATGTGATTACTCAATAATCATGATATGTATGCATCGTCATTCACATGGTGATTTTTGAACTTAAGTGCTAGCAGTGAAGTTTATACTTTATACAACTACTGTTAATACACTGTGGTGACAGAAATCTGAGCTGTGTTGTTCGGGACAGATATTATTTAATTAAACCACGGTAACCAAAATTAACGCATTTTGGAACTATACAAAGCAAGAACTGCCTAATATCTCATTTAGTAGTACTATCACTACTATTTTACAGATGAGAAAACAGGAACACAGAAATAGGACTAAGCTTCAAGACACACTATTAACTGTAATGTATAGTAAATGTAAACAGACACAAGCAATTTGTTAGAGACTCAATTTATTTTAGCTAGTATGTTTTCTTAAAAAAATTATTTAAAAAATATCTTTTAAAAATCATTGCAGAATCTGCTCACTAGTTTAAACACACTAATGCAAATATATTCTCAACTTGTAATTTCCTACTGGTACAAAACAGATTAACAACTTTCATTCCATTTCACTTATTTCCTAATGTCACGTAAAACCTCTTGTCACAGGACAATATCCTTTTCATCTGTGTATTGTTTTGGAGAGCACTTAGAATTAAAAAGAAAACACTCTTTACACTCAGTTTTATTTACTTCTTATTTTTAAACCAAATCTCTGAGTCTGTTCATTTTGCTAAATAAATGATCTTTACCTTCCCAGTTTATTTTTTAATATACTAATGTACTAAATCGATGGTTTCCAGTTTTAAATATTACTGACACTTTTATTCATATTTACAAAAAACCAGATAATTTTTTCTCTCTAAAAGACAAATACATCACTTACAAAATAAATAATGTCAAAGCACCAAGATATTTCTCAAACTCTGTGAGTTTGGTTATTAAGGTCAATTATTTATAGAGTGGTTTCCCTGGATATTGCTTTGCTCCAAGTCTTGACAGCTTTTTAGCTCTCCTTAAGGAAAAAAGTATCAAAGACAGCTCTCAAAATATGAGGGTGAAAAACCATAAACAACATACAAATGGCACAGAGGTCCAGGAGAGTTGTGTTTGCTGTATTCTTAGAACTTAACTGAAAGAACATTATTCATTTGAATCATCTGTCCTGTCACAAAATATTGTGTGAATTCCCAGAAAAGAGATATAGTAGTAGTAGTTGGGAAGAGGGGAGCGAGTAACAGGTTAAATAGGGAATTTGATGGATACCTCTCATTCCCTAAGTTTTTAAGAAGTTAAGGGATGCTTCCATCTTGTCATGCATGGCCTCTGGAAGAAACAACTTCTAGCTGTCTGAGGATATTACATTTCACTCAAACCTCTCCCAATGGTCTCCCAAGGGTCCTTTACTCAACAAACAAAAGTTCTTCTAGAAAAAAACCTCGTGTCCTTTATGTAAAACAGCTGTAAAATTTGAAAAACACTAAGGCCTTCCTTTGCTTAAACTCTTACTAGCAGAAGGAGCCTAACCAAAAGTGGTACAAATAGATCCATTCAGGTTGTGAACAGAATTATCATTTTGATAGCGGTCTGGCAGTTAAGTTGCTGCAACACAAAATGATATGCGCTATGAGAGTGGAATGCATGACTTGTAAGAAAACACTCAGTATTTTATGAGCTTGTTGACTGCTTTCTGTAAAATACACATTCTCTAAGTAATATAATTTAGCCTCATAGTTCACAAAAACTTTAAAATGTATCTTTACATAACCCTTAAACTTTTAGTGTCTCAGTTGTAATGTTGTGCCTAGCTTAGTAACTTTTAAAATATATGTTACTGCATTTACTCCTATAGTTTCCAGAATATATCTGAGAGACAATGAGCCCATTTATAACCAACAATGTAAAATCCCTAATTTGCATTTTTATGTCGCTCACATTCAACTCAATGTTTAAGACTTTGCAAAGTCATGCTTAACAATTGCACAATAAAATGGAATAAACCTGAAGTTAATTTTCTATTCAAGCTACTAGGATAATACTGGAGTATTTAACAGTTTCTAAAAATAAATCTTCAAACAATTAAAATAAAATATAATGCTTTTGGCAAAAAAGTTTCATGTATAATTTAAGTTCTTTTCAGAGGATACAAGATAATACTTGTAGTTACAGCTTCCATAAAGCTGTGAAGGGATGTTCATTTTCAACCAAAATAACTTGCTTCCATTTGCATATTTTAACAGAGGTAAGAATAAGAATGAGGTTAAAAATGTAACTTTATAATTTAGCATAGTAATCTACTTTTGAACTGAAGTTAGAGCAAAATTAACAATTAAAGAACACCAAATGTTCAGCAAATTTGCTTTAAAATACACATGCTTTGGGGATTCCCTGGTGGCGCAGTGGTTAAGAATCCCGTCTGTCAATGCAGGGGACACGGGTTTGAGCCCTGGTCCGGGAAGATCCCACATGCCGCGGAGCAACTAAGCCCGTGCGCCACAACTACTGAGCCTGCGCTCTAGAGCCCGCGTGTCACAACTACTGAAGCCCGTGTGCCTAGAGCCCATGCTCCACAACAAGAGAACCACCGCAATGAGAAGCCCGCCCACCGCAATGAAGAATAGCCCCCACTCACTGCAACTAAAAGAAAGCCCGTGCGCAGCAATGAGGACCCAACGCAGCCAAAAATAAAATAAATTAATTAATTTAAAAAAATACACATGCTCAGTAAGATGCAGAACACTACAGTATATAAGTAGAACTAGAGATTTTAAGCTTGGTGCTTTGTGACCACCTAGAGGGGTGGGATAGGGAGGGTGGGAGGGAGACACAAGAGGGAGGAGATATGGGGATATATGTATAGCTGATTCACTTTGTTATAAAGCAGAAACTAACACACCACTGTAAAGCAATTATACTCCAATAAAGATGTTAAAAAAAAGAACTAGAGATTTATTAATGAATTCTCCCCTTTTACTCAGAGAGAGGAGGAGAAATCTTTTAAAAAGGAGGAATTTGCAAAGCATGCATTGCAACCACCAACAATCTGTAAGGATTCTCCAAGTATTCCACAAACTACACGAACTCTCTTCTCCCTAGTTTCCTTACACTATATTTCCCCAGTTTTCCTCCTATCTGCATCTTTTAAAATGGCTTGGTGTTCTTTCCTGGCTCTAGTTTCCCTCCAAGAGCAAAGTCCGAAGTCTCACTTCCCTTCTTCCCATGGTGACCTGAAGAATCTGTCTCCCTTGTCTTTAGTCTTGTCAGCCCTGAAATTCATTCTTTGTACAGTAGGCAGAGACAACTTTCTAAAATGCGAATGTGATGAGGCACTTCAGTTTTTACTCATTTTAGTCGTCCTCCATTGCTTTTTAGGTAAAGTCCAAACTCCTCCACACGGTTTTGAGGTTTTACAGGACCTCATCCCTACTTACTCTCCAACCTCATTTCTCACACATCTGCCCCCATGTTCCCCACTCCAACAATAACGAATTTTCAATTCTACGGTCTCGCAACCTTTTCAGGTCTTTCTAGTTGCCTCTGATGGGACCATTCTTTACTCTTCTTCATCGGGTTGGCTCATCCTTTAGATTCAGCTTGGATAGCACTTCCTCAGGTAATCTTCCCATACTTGTTCGTACCCATTATCAGCCCATGCTATACTGGGCTTAGCATATCACTTCTCACACAGCACTGACATTATTTGTCTACATTCTCTCTCCTGAAGACGGTAAGCTCCCTAAGACCATCTATTTTGTTCCTCTTTGGTACTCCTAGTATTTAGCAGATATAATACTAATACTTCATTTAATTTTCTCAATTTAAACACCTTATCTCATTCTTCAAAATGGATAAAACCTTCCACAGCATATACATAATATAATTTTAAAAGAAACAAATTGAAAATTTTATGTTAAATATTCTATAAACTTTGGTAATTTAAAACCCCCTTTTGTTGTTTTAACAGTTAGCTGCTTATAAGGAGTATCTGCCAGAAGCAAAGCTGTTATTCAACAGACCTCCACATTCCTAATTCTGCTGTAAACATACTGCAACATCCTTAACCTCCTCACGGTGGCCTCTCTGACACTCTACAATTATCTTCAGTCAAAGTGGCCTATTCTCCAACATTGTTTATCAAGCAGGTAGAGGGAGGGTCAGCATTTTCTCAGCTCTCCACTTCCTAACTACCAGTTCTCAAACTTTGGTTTGGGTAAGAATCACCTGAGAAAACTACTAAAAATGCAGGTTCTTCTTAGCTGCCTGTTGTAATTCTGGTTAAGTTGAAGTGTGGAACCCAGGAGTCAGAATTTCAAACAAGTAAGTGAGGTGACTCTGATGTAGGTAACCCTCTGTCTACACTCTGAGGAACTCTGCTGTAGTGTGCAGTGCTGACTCCCACCTCACTGCCCTTGCGGGCCGCCCCACCTACCGACCCTCCATCACCCACCTTCTTTCCGGTCAGTCCCCTCAATAATGAGGGCTTTGGCATATCCAGGTCTTCTGCTCTATCCCCAATTTTTACCATTATCCTGGGTGTTCCCAACGTTTTGGGCACGCTTTCAGGGAATGACTCTATGTTCAGTTTGCAATTACTTCCAAAGTGATATGTAAGGTGTCTAAGCTGAGTTTTACAGCTCATCAAAAACATACTCTACTAATGGCATGGTATGTAGTCTGTTGCTTCATTTTTTTTTAATACAAACTGTGAAATACTTAAAATGAAATAAAATCTATTGCATGAGCCTGCCTACCTATGTTGATGCAGAATGATGGGTTGTAGTAATAACCATCTGTAAAGATGTATGATTTCTTCCCCCTCAGTATGCTTGTAGGAAGCCTAAGGTTGGTAGTTTCATTCAGATTTGGTGATCTGTAGCTGGACAAGAGGCCAAGAGTGTGACGGCAGATAAAAGATACATTCAACTAATACAGTATATCCCAACCTACACTTTAGTCTCAGATTTCATTAACTTCTTCATCTCTAATGCCTTTCACCTTTCACGCCCAATTCTACTTAAGCAACTGGAACTCCCATGGCCACTCTTTGGATCTTGTCACTGCTCAGGAAGCAACACTCCTGGAATCTTAAATCTAATAACTTATTTTATGATCACAATCTCCTCCCATATCTGTTACTCCAGTTGATCAAGACAGCAAATCTCCTGACTTACCTGCTTTCTTCATTTTATCAACACACACACACACACACACACACACACACAAAATCTCAATCTCATTTCTCTCTCTCTCTCTCTCTCTCCAGTTCCCTCTCATTCACTCAACAAACATTTAACAAGAACTTAGAGCATCACTATCTTCTGGCAGTTTACTGTCTATTCTCTTGGTTCCACCCCAACCCCTGCATCTTAGACTAAAGTCTAGATTCTAAGTAGTACTGAAGTTAAGATGTACCAATTTGCATCAAGGAAATGCTGAATTCATTCAAAGACTATCACTATGGAAATGTTTGTATATAACTACATTCAAAACAATTTCTCCTAAATAGTAAAACACTTATCCATGATAGCATTTGTTTATAAAGGTACAAATCTAAAAATTATAATTAAGATACATATGGCTTCAGCTTTTCATTAAAAATTATACTTATTCACAATTTTCAACAGGAATATGAATCCAGAGTTAATTTAATAGATGTATATATAATAAACATATATTTTAAAACTTAATTTGTGGTAATAGTACTAAGAATATATTCTGTACTTAAAAAAAGTAAATATTAAAATGAATTTAGATTTGCATGGATTAAACAACCCCTGAAAAACATTTGCCATACCTTTAAAGGGATCTAAGATATACATCTGGTAAAAAACTGGCCTTAGGAAAAAGCCCTCATCAAATCAATGCTGCCAATGACAGAAGTACTAAATTTTTCAGACAATGCAGAAGCATTATATTGTATCACCATATAGTATGGGGAAAAACTGTCATCAGATGCTACTCAAACTCTAGGATAGGATGGCTGAAGTAGAAATTATGTTAAATTTAAGTCATACTGAAACTCATTCTTTCACTGAACTACTGTGAACCATAAGCTGTGCAGTGCACACATACCGTCTCTGCCATAAACAGAGTGATTCCAAGCTCTTGGGAAAAGCAGATAAATAAATGGACAGTTACAACATTAAGGTGAGGAGAGGAAATGTGTTCTAAAAAGGGTTCTTATAATTTCTACTCTTATATTCTTTCCCAAGTCTTCTTTAGACTGCTAAAGTATGTTATCCAGACTAATAAGTACAGGGGAATGGAGAAACTACTTAGTGTAACAAAAGAATTAAAGAGTAAAAGAAAAATAACAATAAAAACGTCCAAAACAATAAAACTTCCAACAGCTACAACAATGATGACCATGATGCATGTGGAAAATTACGGACAAAAGATGTGTCAAGTCTAAGAGTATAATATCTCTTCCTGTTGTTCCATAGAAGTCTAGAAACCGTGTTTCTAGTCCTGGTTCTAACATTTGTTCATTCATTCACTAAACATTTAATGAAAGCCTGATTATCTATTATGTGCCAGCAATGCTGCCAGGCCCTGGAGATAAGGTAATGAATGAGCATTCTTGCCCACACTGTACTTACAGTCAATCACATAAGCTTTTGGTACAGCGAGTTAATATGGGTAATTCCATCACAACCTCAGGGCCCCTTTTCCTCAGTTGTAAAATAAAGTAGTGAGACACAGGGATCTTCAAGGTATTCCTACTGGATTAAAATCCTGTGATTTAACTCAAAACTTATAGATCAGGAGTATTTAAAACACAGGGAACCTAAGGATCCACCTGCAAGGTTCAAGGGATCCTAAACTCCTTCAAATTGAACACAAGATTTGGTAGCTTTTGTATATATAGGTTTTTCTACAGAAAAGGTCTATAGGTGGAAAAACCTAAATTATGAATTTTAGTTTTGGGCCTACCACAGGAAAAGTTTTATTTTAGCTATATTTACTAAGGTAATTTCTCTAAATCTGCCAAATATAACTTAATTCACAAGAAGTTTCAACTTAATTCACAAGGAGCTAATATTCCCTTCTTTAACTCATGGTACAAATTGCACATTTCTAACCTAATATTTTGGCCAGCACTATAACAGAATAAATTATAAATAATATGCAGTTTATAAGTAAAAGAGTAATTTGTATTCTTTAGAGATTAAACTTTACTACTCTATAAAAAATAACAATTACTTTTTATTTAGAAGCAAAAATATTTTTGCTGTAAAGAACTGAGATAATACTAAGATTATTATCCTATCCTCTCTACGTATAGCTGTTGCCTCTCATCTTAATAAAAAAAGTAACAAACCTTGAAACATTAACACATGTTAAGCTGCTGCCAGGGAATTTCTAGGACAAATTCTCCCATTACATTCTCTATTTCAATGTGACTGTTGAGTTAAAGTCCACCAGAGCCTCTTGTAGTAGGAGACTAAGAAGGGAAATCAAATGAAAAATGAAACATCGGCAGTGAGACACACAAAGGAGAACAGAATCATTTACAATTTCACTGCCTGGGCCACAGTGACGCCAACTGGCCAGCCAAGTTATGACAACTTAATAAGCCATCATCTTAATTTCATACAAGACTTTATACTTTTTAAAATGCATTATGCAGTATGCATTAAATAAAAGCCATTATATGATTTTATTTCATTTTTTCAATATTTTTTATTGAAGTATAGTTGATTTACAATGTTGTGTATTGTATGATTTTAAACATCAAATATGTATAAAAGATGTATATTAGTAAAATACCCTTAGTTATGAGCTAGTTTCTCATGAAATCTCTTTATTAGTCTATATAATGCTAAGCAGAGCAGTACATTATTCACAATTTCCTTATGAACTTTTATCTATATTAAAAGAGCAATATGAATATGACATTAAATACAATTTCCATTTTATTGCTCAGGAAAATAAAGGAGTATGCCAAAATGTAGGTAAGTATATGCCTAACAGATCTTGAGTGTAATTTATTTAAAACAGTCAAAAGATGCTTTTGAAATACCGTTTTCACTCATAGTAAAAGGGATCACATAGCCAAGTTTTATTTTAAAGAATATTAAATATGTAAGAAACTCTCATGATATATATTGTTCATAAGAGCAGCTACAAAGAGAAACAAGTTTTATGATGTTGAATTTCTTTAGGGAGGTAAAGTGGGGTGTACTGTTTGAAGTGGATTATTGCTTCTAAGGAGTCTTGCCTACTGGTGAAGTTCACATCCAATAAGAGGAGAGCTCCAGAACAACATTTCCTTTTTTCCTTCTTTACCCCCCAATAGAAAATGAAATAACATTATAGGAGAATCTCCAAAAAGAGAATTAAACATTAAATAAGAAGTAAACTTACAAAGCAGCAAGTTAACTGGCTTTGACTGCATAAGCAAAGAACTTATACAGATATATAATGATTTAATTCACTTCACTCTAATAAGACTCTATTCTAAAGTTAAAATTTGAAAGGATTAAAAAAAACTTTTCAGTACTACTCAAAGGCAATAAAGGTTCTTAACTAAAGACTCATGAATAGGTTTAAGGTACAAAGCAACCCTGCAGAAGAATGAAGCTGGCGGAATTAACTACCAGGTATCATGGCTGAAGCTAGTATTTGCTCCAGACTTAATTACTCTAATAAGTAAGTAGGTAAGATAGTGTGGTATTATTGCAAGGATAGACAAAAAGACCAAGAAATAAAACAGCCCAGTAGCAGAGCCACACATCTACGATCACCTGATTAACAGCAACGGCCCCTATGTGGGAAAGGATAGTCTTTTCAACAAATGATGAAAATCACATGCATATGAGAAAAGAAAATGAAACTTGACCCCTACATCATGCCATACACAAAATTCAAGATGAATCACAGACCTATGTGTAAGAAGTACAACAGTAAAACTTTTAGAAGAAGCTAGAGTATCTTCATGATACTGGGATAGGCAAAGATTTCTTAGAAGGGTCACAAAAATCATTAAAGGGAAAGAAACACTAATAAATTGGACTTCATTAAAATTAACTATTGCTCATCTAAAGATACCATTAATAGAGTACAAAAGCAAGTTACAGACTGGAGGTAAACATCTGCAATACACACATCCATACAAATGACTTATACCCAGAACATATAAAGAACTCCTACAAATGAATTAGAAAAAGGCATATACTTAATAGAAAAATGGGCAAAGGACTTGAAAAGATACTTCATAAAAGATAACATTCAAATAGTCAATAATAATCTGAAAATATGCTCAACATCATTAGTCATCAGGGAGATGCATGTTAAAACCACAATAAGATAACCATTATGATTCCATCAGAATGGCTAAAATTTAAAAGTATGACAATACCAAAAATTGGTAATGATGTGGAATAACTACAATACTTATTCACTGCTGTCAGGATCATCAGCTGGTTTGACCACTCGGCAAACTAGGTGACAATATCTACCAAACCCAAACATCACCATGACTTGGCAATTTCACTCAGGGTATATACTCAACAGAAATAGGTGATTATGTACACCAAAAGACCTGTATAAGAATGGTCACAGCAGCTTTATTCATAGTAGGCACAGGCTGGAAACAACCTAGGTATCCATCAACTGAAGAATGGATATACAAATCGTGGTGTATTGACACAATGGAAAACTATATTACAATGAAAAAGAATTAAATACTGCCAAAGCAACAACAACAATATTATAGACATAATGTTGAGTGAAAGCCAGTCAGAAAAGAGTACACACTGTATGATTCCATTTATATGCAGTTCAGGAAGAGTCAAAAGCAATCAATGACAACAGAATTATAGCAGTAATTATCCTGGAAGGGAGGGAGGTATATTGCTTAGAAGAGGGCAAGAGGGAGCTAGGTAAGGCAGGACCTCGAAATGTTCTACTTCTTGATGTGGGTAGTGGTTCTGTTAAGCTTTACACTTAACATTTGTGCTTTTTACTATGTATAAGCTATAGCTCAAAAAAAAAAAAAAAAAAGAACAGGCTTAAGGCTTGAGATGGAAGATGGCAGGTGAATCTCCAAAATAATGCAGCATTTTGTATGTGCTGCATTTTTCTCAAAGGTTTCATTACACTGTCTATTAGAGTATCAACTCCCTGGTGGTAGGTATTTCTGTCATTTTTGTTGTGATGATATCCCCAATGCCTGGTATACAACAGACACTCAATAAATGTTTGCAGAATAAATTCACAAAAAGGAACTGTTACCAAAAATAAGATGAAGCAATCATTAACTAAAATCCTGGTATAAAAAATTATTTGAATTAATAGAAGTTTATAAAGTAATTGGTAGACTGTCTAATGATGGTAACTTGAGTCTCCTTAATATCCAAGTGTGTCTTAGTGTTTTCAAATACCAGAAAGTGAAAATTTCCTTTGAGTGCTCAGAATTTAAGTCTTTCTTCTGTCAGTCACCGTATATTGGGCCATGGATGCTTAGAAACCAAGTTAAAACACTTGCAATTAAAATAAACATATCCCAAGCTTGAAAACACATTTGTTTCTTCCAAAGGACTGCTGAGCCAAAAATAAGTGAAATTCAGTGGAATTTTCTAAAAATCCATTAAAATGATCTATCCAAAACAGTAGTTTTCAACCAGAGGCAAGTTTTTCCCTACCCTCGACATTTGGCAACAACTGGAAACATTTTTGCTTGTCACAACTGGAGGGTGCTACGGCATCTACTAGGAGGAGGCCGGGGATCCAGCTAACCACCTTACATGCACAGGCCAACCCTCCACTGAGGAATTTACCTGGCCCAAAATGCAGATAATGCTGAGAATGAGAAATCCTGATCTAAAATATCACCTTCTGTTAAACTAAAGAATTTTATTCTTAAAACATATGAAGTAAAAAGAGTCCTATTTAAGCTGTAAAATAATTCAAGTATCTTTCAACCAATACCTTTTCAAGAATATGAAACTATATTTTTAAAGTTATTTAAAGTTGTACACATGTATCAAATGTCATAAAATGGGATGTTTAATTCAAGTATCTCCAGAAATGATAACCATCATTATCATTTCTAAGACTATATTAGGCATATAACTTATTTTAATCTCATTTAATATTAATATCCCCATGAAAATAAGATCTCATTTAGAGAGATTAGAAAACAACAACTAGAAGAGATTAAGTAAATATCTGCCCAAGGTTACACTGCTAGGAATAGCACAGCTGAAATTTGAACCCACATTATCTCTAAACCCATGATGCTTCCATTAAAATGCATTAAATGTCAATTTCAAATGCGCAGCAGATCAAAATTAAACACACCCCAAGTTTCATTTTCCACTGAGTCAAATATGCCATTTTAGAAAGTAACGGCAAAGTCAAGAGAAGCCTACTTAGGAATTATGTACTAAGAAAAGAGATAAGATAGTACCAGTTTTTTAAAGGATGATCTATAGTTAATATTTTTTCTTATCACAAGTAAAATGAAGTCATTTTCTATAAAGTTATATGCCAAAATCATCAGATATACTCTTGTTCTGGTCATGTAATAAAATTGCAGATAGTAACATCAAAGCCTAAATGCTTTACTGGCCTGGAGCTTATTCTTGACAAATCACTAACACGACCCACCTAGTCATCCCTCCATAATAACATTGGATTCCTGGCATTTCAGCCTATCTAAGAACATATTCCTATATTAAACTCTATTACTTTTGTCTCAGCTTTAAGGGCTTATCATGATTCTCTGTATTAAGAGACAGAAAAGTGTTCTTACCCTATTAAAGCCATGTTCATGAGAGTCATCAACTTCCCCATTACTAGTCACTGGAATTTCTGCTGCTGAATTTTTTGGAGATTCTTGAGCCATAGTAGACTCCTAAAAAAAGGAGGAAAGAAATAGTCATAAATAACACCAAATCATAAAAGGCAAACATTCAAAAGACTATATTCATGTTTATAGCACTTAAAAGCCATCATTATAGCCCTTTTTAAAAATAATTACAACCTACCTAATCCTTATGAAATAAACATGACACTAATATAATAAAAAACACATCTGGCCTTTAAAACTGCATTCAACTTAGATTTCTTGATCGTATTGTAGGTACCAGGGGGCAATATCCTTACCTTGTAAATAGTACAAATGACACAAAAATCAAAAAATGCAAATAATGTCTTAGTATTATTGAAAATAGTTTTGACTTTACAGGCTGCCTGAAAGATTCTTGGATCTACAGACCACACTTTGAAAAACACTGGTATAGACAAATTTAACCAACATTTAGTGAAACTTGTTATGTGCAAGGCACTCTACTAGATTCTAGAGAATATTAAAAAAAAAAAAGATAAGATAGGCACTGCTCTGGGGGAAAGTACCACTGCCTCAGTTTGGGAGACTGACTGGACTCTTCAGTAAATACCTAGAACAGTAAGTATCTGCCCCTCTTCCTTTTGGATCCTCTAAAACCAAGCCTTTTGGAATAGTCATAGATTGCATAAATCCTACGGTCTTCCTATGCCACATTTCTATTTCCTGGCAGCTCTAGAAATGTTCTGCTTCCCACAGATCCACATTTATATTACACTTCTACTCCTTATACAAACCTCTTTTCTTTACCATGACAAATTTTATACATAGTAATGTTTCTAATGTCTGACACAACATTTCATAGACTACCTCTACATCTTTGTATTCCCAGGGCAACAGAAGACAAATCTAAGCAAATAAATGAATACATTCCCTTTCAGCAAAGTCAGGTCCTTGAGGACAGAGACAGTCATATTGAGGACAGAGACAGTCATAGACATCTCTGTATCATTAGAGATTAGCCCAGGGTTCTCAATAAATGTTTACTGAATGGAAAGGATACGAGCTACATCAAAAGTCTGATTTGTAGTTATGAAGGTGTTAAAATGATCATTATGTTCCACCCTCACTCTCTCCCTTGTCCCACCCATTGAGCATGTAGTCACACATGCGTTACTTCTCATGGATATCACTGCAGTAAAACAAACCAAGGGGAAATGTCAAAATAGCAAAACAAAAAAAGTGAATTACCAAGTATCTCAAAATCAGTGTACTTTAATTATATGGAGACAGTTTTAATAAAAGACTAAAATATCAAACTGAACTTGGTTAAGCCAATGAAAAGAGAACTTTTATAATAAGGCAAAATCCTGTTAATATCACTTAAAACATTTCCCAGAAAACTCAGTTATTTCCTTGCATTCCTAAATATCTTATTAAAAAAATACTGGTTTAAAAATGCCGTATTTCACAGTTCACCTTACCACAGGCTCGAAACTAGTGAGGGAATTAATAAACTGAACATCTCATGTAAGACTTGAAAATTAAAAAAAAAATTTCAGAGAGAAGATTTCAAAAGTTCAAGAGGGGAAAACAAAAACTTCTCTGCTTTAGATTGGATTCTGGGGGAAGGGTCTCTGAATGCAGTGAGTGAGGGTAGTAAGACTGGACAGAGCTGCAATGCTGTTGTTACATCATAGGCCTTGGCCAATCGTATATGGAGCACTGAAGCTGAGATGGCTCTTTAAAGTTGTTCCAAATTAAGGGAAGGGGGCCAGGCCTTTGTACCCCCGCATCCCTACCCCTGGTTATTAGATTCAGGCTATCCCCTGGATAGGGATATAATCGTGCACAAGGCAGTACTCTTTGGCAGAGGCAATTCCTGGGGAGACACAGCTATGAGCCCTCAGCAGGCATCACTCCTGGAAGGACAGCCCTGGTCCTAAAGGAGGTAACTGAGCCCCTCACCATAGCATCCACTATATCTTCCTTATTATTATTCTAAAGCAGTATCTACTTTAAAAGGATTTGAAATGTCTTATTTAAATTATATCTGGCTACTTTTATGCATATATTTACAGACTTTCACTGATCTCTACTAAGACAAACTGTCTCTTTCACAGTCCCCAATTAAGGGGTGGCCCCTGATTGAACCAAAGAAGAACCCCTGACACAAAGCCTCGCAAGCTGCAGGTTTCAAGATAAGGCCGGGTTAGAAAACCACTGCCCAACAGAGGAAAGAGGAATTTCCTGAGCTAATCAGACCCTTTCTGAAGGTTTGAGTTGGGGATGCTGAGCGAATCAGTCAACTAAGGTACTGGGATGACAAATGAAAGCACAAGAAGAGCAAAGAGTAGAATTATTTTGATGAAAAGTCACAGCTTAAAAATTCACAAACTCTACTTGACAAGTGTTATCAAACTCGTCAAAGTTTGTTGACAAAGTGTTATCTGTATCTAGATCTTCCTCTGTTTCTAAATTATGACCTTATGAAAATCTTTTTTTTTATTATGGTAAAAAACGTGTAACGTAAAATTTACCATCTTAACCATTTCTAAATGTATAGCTCAGTAGTGTTATGTATAGTATTCTCATTGCTGTGCAATCTCCAGAACTTCTTCATCTTGCAAAACTGAAACTCTACACCCATTAAACAACTCTCCATTCCCCTCCCTCACTCCCCCAGAGCCCTTGGCAAGCATCATTCTACTTCCTATTTCTATGAATTTGACTGTTCTGAATACCTCATACCAATGGAATCATATAGTATTTGACTTTTTATGGCTGGCTTATCTCACTTTACATAATATCCTCAAGATTCATCCATGTTGGACATATGTCAAAATTTCCTTTCTTTTTTTTTTTTTTTTTTTTGCGGTACGCGGGCCTCCCATTGCCGTGGCCTCTCCCGCCGCGGAGCACAGGCTCCGGACGCGCAGGCCCAGTGGCCATGGCTCGCGGGCCCAGCGGCTCCGCGGCATGTGGGATCCTCCCCGGACCGGGGTACGAACCCGGGTCCCCTGCATCGGCTGGCGGACTCCCAACCACTGCGCCACCAGGGAAGCCCCCAATTTGTCTATTTTTACTTTTGTTGCCAGTGCTTTTGATGTCATATTCAGGAAATCTTTGCCAAATCCACTATCATAAGCTTTTCTTCTAAGAGTTTTATAGTTATAGGTCTTACATTTAGGTCTTAGATACATTCTGGAGCTGGTTTTGTGTATGGTATAAGACAGGGTCCAACTTGCATGTTGATATCCAGTTTTCCCAGCGCCATTTGTTGGAGAGACTTTCTTTTTTCCATTGAAGGGTCTCAGCATCTTGGCTTCTTTTGAGATCCCTATTTTGCTCACTGCCACTGCCTCCTTACAATATACCCAGCTTACCTGAGGCTACTGGAGTTAAGTTTCTGCTCCTTGTGGTTAAGAGTTGTACAGACACTAGGTCTCTAATCCAATAGGAAGATTAAGATCTAGCTATCTAAATAATCATCACTCTTCCAAATTGTAAAATATGCTCTTACTTTCTTCCTCCTAAAAATAGCTGGTGATTCAACAGGTATTTACTATCTTCTATGCAATATGCATGGGATGAAATAGAAACAGAAATCAGATCTTAGGCTTCTAGGAACTAGAAGTATTGGTAAAAAATAATTACAGTACAGTGTGGTGAGCACTCAGAGGGAAGACTTAATCAGAGGTGATATTTAAGCTGAATCTTATAGGATGACAGATGGGGACACAGTAAAGGAGAGATTCTAAATAGAAGGAATAACAGGAGAATAGAGTCTAGTATATTCTAGAAACTGCCACTAAAGCATTTGGGTAGAATGGTGATGATTCATGCATACATTCATCGGCTCTACTAATTTATTGAGCTCTCTCATGTGCCAGGCACAACCAGATGCTCAGGGTAGACTGGTGAACAAAACAGACCAAACTCCCTACCCTCAAAGAGCTCATATCCTAGTTGGGGAAAACAAATAAATAAATACACATGTTATACAGTCATAAATGCTAATGGGCATGTGTTCATGAATGTGCTGCTTTAAATAAGGTAGTCAGGGAAAACCTCAGGAGAGGTATCATATTTTTGTGAGAACTGAATAAAGTGAGGGAGTGAGCCATAAAGATATCCGGGAGTCCAGAATCCCAGGCAGAAGAAATAGTAAATACAAAGACGAGGAGGTGGGAACATGCTCAGCTTTTCAAGGAACAAGAAGAAGGCCATGCAGCTTGAGGGCCAGAGGAGAACAGAAGGAAATGTCAGAGAGGCAGCGAAGGGCAAGAACATGTGCAGCTTTAAAGACCATAATAAAACTTCGGATTTTATTCTTAGTGAAATGAGAAGCCACTTGAAGGTTTGAACGCAGAGTGAAATGACCTGACTTATGTTTAAAAAGAATCACTTTTTTCCTGCTGTGTTGCATTAAACTATAAGTGAGCAAAGGCAGAAGCAAGAAGAACAATTTAATGGAATAATCTAAGCAAGAGATAATGGTAGCTTGGAGAAAGGTGACAGTGGCTGAGGAGGTAAGAAGTGGTTAGATTCTAGGCATATTCTGAAGGTAGAACCAATTGGAATTCCTTACAGACAGACGTGAAAGATGGGAAAAAGAGAGGTGAAGGACAACTACAGAGGTTTTTGGCCCGAACAGCTGGAAAGGTGGAATTGCTGTTAATAGATCTGGGCAAGACTTGGGGTGGAGCACAACAGAGAGAAAATAGCTAAAGTTTAGTGTAGGACATATTAAGGTTTATGTGGATAAGGTTACTAGGCTCTTGGATATATGAGCCTGAGTCCAGAAGAAAGCTTGAAGCTGGGGATAAGAAATTTAGAAGTCATCAGTGTGTAGATGACATTTAAATTCCTTGGATTGGATAAGGTCACCTAGAACAGGGGTCAACAAACATTTTCTATAAAGGGCCAAATAGCAAACATTTTAGGCTCTGTGAGCTGTAAGGTCTCTGTTATAACTACTCAACTCTGCTGTTATAGCCCCAAAGCAGACACAGGCAATACATAAATGACTAGGCATGGATTTGGCTTGACCTCTGATCTAGAAAGTTGATGTAGATAGAAAAGAGAGGTTTTTAGACTGAGCTCTAGGACACCCCAATATTTGGACATGGGAGGAACTAGCAAAGGAAACTTATAAGGGATGGCAAGCAGGGTAGGAGGAAAACCACAATAGGAGGCTTCCGAGGACAGGTTTCTGCTTCTGGAACTAATGGACTAAGCCCCTATACTAAACCTCCCCAACCCTGCACAGAAAACAACTGTAAAAGCTGAACACAATTTAAAAAGCAATTAATTGAAACCACTGGAGAGTAAAGAGACTCTGGTGGAGAGCACAGGCTTGCTTGGAGGAGGGGAGATAGGGAGCTATGCAAGCAAGTTTCCATCTCCTTGGCTTTTAGCCTAAAACTAAATCCTATCTATGCTGTGCACCCGGAAGCTGCCAGAGCATCCAGGGGAAAACTAGTCCTTCTGAGTCGGGGAAAAGTTAAGCTCACAAAAGTAAAAGGTATAGGGGAATCCTGAAAAGGAAAGATCCAGAAAGGGGATTCCCAAACTCTGTCTACTCACATCTCTAACCCCTCAAGGTACCTGCACAGAACAGACTCGACTGAGCTCACCTAAAGCCAAAAGACCTGAATTGAGACCAGAGCTGCCACCCAAGAAACAGTTTGTAATGCAAGTCCAGCCAAGAAAAGTATCGGCCAAAACAAAGGAAGCAATACTCACTGGAGAAAAATAACAGAATCCAGGATCTTCACATCTCAATGTTCAAAACGTTCAGGATACAATCCAAAATTATCGGGTATATAATGAACCAAGAAAATGAAACAGAATTCCCAAGGGAAAAGAAAATCAATTTAGTCTGGCTCTGAGATGAACAAGAGATTGGAACTAACAGATAAGGATTTAAAAGACACTATTATAATACCTTCAATTAAGTAAAACAAAATATTTTCAGTGAATCAAAAATATCAGTGAAAAATAACAGGAAATCTCAGCATAGTAAAAATGAAGCAAATGGATTCTAGAATTGAAAACTACAATTTTTCAAAGAAAATATTCACTAGATGGACCTAGCCAAATGAAGATGACAGGAAAGAGTAAAATAAAACTAAATTAAATCAACATAAACTATCCAAGGTAAAGAACAGAGAGAAAAAAAGACTAAAGAAAAAGAGCTTCACAGACCTGTAAGAAAATATTGAATATTCCAATTTATGTGTAAGTAAAATACCAGAAGAAAAGGAGAGAGAAAAGGGTAACCTCAAAAGCAGCAAGAGAGAAAAAAAATATTACTATCAGAGAACAACAATCCAACTAATGTCTGATTTCTCATCAGAAACTGTAAAGGCCAGAAGAGAGTGGGACACCGTGGTAAAAAGAAGAAAACTGTCCACCTAGAATTCTATATCCAGTGAAAATATCCTTTAAGAATTAGAGAGGATATTAAGGATATTTTCAGATAAAACTAAGAAAATTCATCACCAGCAGACCTGAACTACAAGAAATGCTAAAGGAAGTTCTCAGGCTGAAGGGAAATAAAACCAGACAGAAAAAATAGATGTTCAGAAAAGAATGAGAAGGAAATGAAATGGTAATTCCCTGTGTAAATGCAAAAAACATTTTTTTTTCTTTTTGCCTTTTCATCTCAATCCTTTATAAACCATAAAACTGCTTAAAGCAAATGTTACAACATCATTTCTGTGGTTTACAATGTATCTAGATGTAATATATATAAAACAACTGTATTAAAGAACAAGGGGGGAGGTAAGGGAAATATGGACCTAAAAGGATACAAAATTTCTATGTTTTAGGAGAAAAGCAGTACATTATTAATTATAAGTAAAATATGAAAAGTTTAATATATATTCTATAATCATGGCAACCACTAGAGGTATAATGCAAAGAAGTGTAACTAAAAAATTACCAGGAAAATAAAAGTGAAATTCTTTAAAATATTCAGATAATAAATAAAAAGGCAGGAAAAGAGGAGAGAAAAAATACAGAGGAAAGAAGTAAAAAACAAAGAAACTAAGAGGGTAGATACAAAATCAACCACATCAATAATGGCATTAAATATTATTGGACTAAACATTTTAGTTAAAAGTCAGAGATTGTCAGAGTGGAATTTTTTTATTATTATTATTTTTGGCCATGCCACACATCTTGCGGTATCTTAGTTCCCCAACCAGGGATTGAACCTGGGCCCTCGGCAATGAAAGTGCAAAGTCCTAACCGCTGGACCATCAGGGAATTACCTGGATATTTTTTTTAAATGACACTACTATCTTCTATCTATGAGAGATGCACTTTAAAGCCAAAGGTATAAATAGATGGAAAATAAATGGATGGAGAAAGATACACCACGCAAAGAGTAGGCATAAGAAAGTTGGCATGGTTTTACTACTATCTGATAAAATAGGGTTTTTTTTAAGTATTACCAAAGATAGAGATGTTTCATAATGATAAAATAATCAATTCATCAGGAATATGTAACAATCATAAATGTGTATGTTGGTTCCAATAATAGAGCTTCAAAATAAATGAAACAAACATTGACTGAATTAAAAGGAGAAACAGACAACTCCACAATCATCTTTGGAGACTTTACCACCACTCTTACAGCAACTGAAAGAACAACTAGACAAAGAAAACTGGCATAGACATAGAAGATCTGAACACCATCAGCCACCCTGACTAATATTTATGGAATAGGAAACTTAATAATGGCAGAATACATATTATTTTCACACAAACATGATGTATTTAGCAAAACAGGTCATATTTGGTGCCATAAAACAAGACTCAATAAATTTTAAAAGAGTGAAATCATATAGAGAATGCTCTATGACCACAGTGGAATTTAATTACAATCAATCCATAGAGATATGCAGGAAACCCCCAAAATTTGGAAATTAAATAACACATCTAAAAAATTAATGTGAAAAGGAAGAAACCACAAGAGAAAGAAAATATTTTGAACTGAATGATAATGAAAACACAACATAGCAATATTTGTGCGATGCACCTAAAGCAAAGCTTAGAGAGAAATTTATAGCTTTAAATGCTTATATTTGAATAGAAGGAAGATCTTAAACCAACAATCTAAGATTGTACCTTAAGAAAACAGAAAAAGAGCAAATTAAACCAGAAGTAAGACGTAGGAAGGAAATAATAATAAAGACCAAAAATCAAGGAAATAGATGGTAGGCAGTAGAAAAACTGGCTCGCATACTTCAAAAAGCTTAAGCTCATGAAAAATAAAAGTAGATGAACTGTTGCAGATAAAAGGAGACAAGATAAATGCCAGCTAAATACAATATACAATATGGACTGGATCACAAAATAGGAAAAAAATAGCTATAAAGGATATTACTGGAACAACTGTGGATTGAATAATAGTACTGTATCAATTTCCTAAATAATTTTCTAATTTTGATAAAAGTACTGAGATTATATAAGAAAAAGTCCTTGTTCTTAGGAATAAAGGGACACGATGTCTGCAAATCACTCTCAAATGGTTGAAAAGAGAAGAAACTATATATATATATATATATATATATATAAAGAGAAAACATTAAAGTAAATGGGACAAAACAATGACTGGTGAATCTGGGTAAAGAGTTTAAGTTTTCTGTATGAAATTTTATCAAAATTTAAAGTTTGAAAAATAAAAATAACAAAAGAGGCTAGAAAAGTATGCAGGAGACTATCATGATGGACTTTATAAATGCCAGACCAAGAAGTGTGGACTTCTCCTAAAAGGGATAAGGGAGGAAGAAGCAGAAGAATCTGATCAATTTATTTTAGAGGACAGTCTGGTAGGAGGTTAGACTGAAGGGAAAGAAGGAAAGACTAGAAGTAGAAGAAATATTTAGGAAGTATTTTACAGTCCAAGTAAGAAATAATAAAGATCTAAATTAAGGTTGTGGGAATGGAAAAAGGTAAATTCAAGAGTTCTTTAGGAGGTAAAGTAAGAGACAGAGTGACTAGATTGTGGGGGATCAAGAAGGGGGAGGAATGTAGGATAACCCATGCCCCCTCCCTGCCCCCTACCCAATTTTTGGCTTGGGAAAGGAGGAAGACGAACATGTCACTCACCAAAGGGTAGAGCAAAGTCCTGAGAGGCACAGACTGTTTCATCCATAAATGCCAATGATTTTCAACCCTCTCTGAATCTTAGAACTACCTAGGGAACTTAAAGTTTTAAAAGTTCACCAGGTGATTCCAACGTGTAGCTAATTGAGAACCACTGCTATAAGCAGGCACTAGACTCTTTAAACAAACAAACAAACATAAAACTTTAGTATCGGGGAGGATCTACAAGTCATTCAGTTCAACTTGTCACGCAGATTAAAACCACAAATCAGATACTATGGTACACCCATTAGAATGGCCAAATTTAGAAAGACTGACAAAACCAAGCGTTAGCAAGTATGTGGATTCTCATACACTGCTGGTGCAAGTAAAAATTGGTAAAAGCACTGTGGAAAACTTTTTGGCAGTATTTTATATTAAAGTTAAACATATGCCTATCCTATGACCCAGCAACTCCACTCCTAGGAAATATCCCCAAGAAACATAGTGCATGTGTCCATCATAAAACAAATACAAGAATATTCATAGCAGCTTTATCCAAAATAGCTAAAAACTGGAAACAACCCAAATGTCCATCAACGGTAGAATGGATAAAGAAGCTGTAGCATAATCATACAAAGGAGCACTACACAGCAATAAAAGAACTGCAGCTATTAAAAACAAAAAATCTCACAGACAATGTTGAGCCAATGAAGCCAGGCCCAAAGAGTACATACCATACGACTCAATTCAAAAAGAAAACCAATAAGGAACGATGACTGTAGGCAGAACAGTGGTAATCTTGGTGTGAGGAAGTACTCAGTCATGACCTTGACTTCCGGTTTCGTTTCTGCATGGAAGGAGCTTGGGAGTCACCAATTCATTCTAACAACAAGTAAGAAGCTGAAGAGACTAAAAAGTCAACAACTCTTCTTGGATTCTTAAAAGGGGAGACACAGGGCACACTGCTACTCCCAAAACTGGAGAGACAGGCAAATGCAGGGAGCCATGGCTCACCACAGCAAAAAACACCTCAGAAACCAGTGCTGGGGTAGGAAAACCTGAACTGTAATCGATGAGCTGCTGGAGGCTCAGTGTGGACAACTGTGAGAACTAAAGACTCCAGGGGGACCCAGTCATAAGCAGGGTCCCACAATATTGAGTTTTGCTTCCACGAGCCAGACCAGGTTACCCCTGCAAATACCGCAGAAAAACCCCCTCATCCTTCCAGCAAGTGGTGGAGAATTGAAACCATTTTGAAATACACCAAGCACTCTGTTCTTAACAAAGCCTACCCTCAGGAGAAACCAGAACCTAACCTGCTTGGGTAAAACCAGCACCTAACAGAGATGAGGAAGGGAAATACCCAAACCCAGCACACTCTAACTATCCTGTCCCACCTAAGGGGAGGACAGAAAAACTGAGAAACGCTTGTGAAGTTCATAATCCAGAGGCACAGGCTCACTAAAAGACTGAGACCTAATCATAGGACTATACAGTGCTTCCCTCCTCCCACACCTTACCCAGATATTGCTAAAGGCCTATTTACAGCAGTTCCTTTTACCTGATACATCATGGCTGACTATAAAGGAAAAAATTACAAGGCTTCCAAAGGCAAAAAAACACAATTTGAGATCACAGAGCAAGCATCACAATCAGAAATGGCAGGGATGTTGGAATTATCAGACCAGGAATTTAAAAACAACTATGATTAATATGCTAAGGGCTGTAATGGATAAAGTAGACAGCATGCATGAACAGACGAGCAACATAAGCAGAGATGTAGAAATCCTAAGAAAGAACCAAAAAGAAATGCTAGAGATAAAAATCACTTAATAACAGAAATGAAGAATGCCTTTGACGGGCTTATTAGCAGACTGAACAATGACCTTGGGGTAGGCAAACATTTCTTAGGAAACAAAAAACATAAACAATAAGAGAAACACTGATAACCTGGACTTCATCAAAATTAAAAACTTCTTTTCAAAAAGACACCATTAAAAAAATGAAAAGGCAAGCCACAGATAGGGAGAAGACAGATGTAAGATATGTATCTGACAAATGACTGGTATTCAAAATATATAAATAAGTCTTAAAATTCAATAAGACAACAAACAACCCAAATAAAATATGGCCCAAAATTTTAACAGACGCTTCACTAAAGAAAACAAATGAATAGCAAGTAAGTGCATGAGAAGATGTTCAACATCACTAATCATCAAGGAAATGCAATTTAAAGCTACAAGAAGATACAACTATATACCCAATACAGTGGCTAAAGTTTAAAAAGACTGACAATACCAAGTGTTGGTAAAGAGTAACTGGAATTTGCATACACTGCTGGAGGAAATGTACAAAACTACTTCACTTTGGAGAACTGTTTAGCAATTTCTTATAAAAGTAAACATACACTTGATCATATCACTCAGTCATTCTGTACCTAAGCATTCACAAGAAAAATAAAAACAAATGTCCCAAAGAGACTTGTATATGTGTATTCATAGCAGCTTTACTCTTAAGAGCCCAAAACTAGAAAAAAAAAAAAAGCCCATTAACAGGTTAATGGATAAACAAATTATAGTACATACATATAATGGGATATTCCTCAAGTGAATTACTGATGCATGCAATAACTGTTGATTAATCTCATAATATTATGCTGAGCCAAAAACAGCCAGACACAAAAAGAATACATGCTATATGATTCCATTTATACAGAACTCTAGAACACACAAAATTAATTTATCACAACGAATCAGTTGTTGCCTGGGGAGAGGGGTGGATAGGGGAGGACTGATGGCACAGGGGCACAAGAAACTTTATCTGTATCTCGATTGTGATTATGGGTTTCCCAAGTTTATACATTTGTCAAAACTCATCAAGGAGGGGAAGATGCCGGAAGAGTAAGACGTGGAGATCACCTTCCTCCCCACTGATACACCAGAAATACATCTACACGTGGAATAACTCCTACAGAACACCTACTGAACGCTGGAAGAACACCTCAGACCTCCCAAAAGGTAAGAAACTCCCCACGTACCTGGGTAGGGCAAAAGAAAAACGAATAAACAGAGACAAAAGGATAGGGACGGGACCTGCACCAGTGGGAGGGAGCTGTGGAGGAAAGGTTTCCACACACTAGGAGCCCCTTCGCAGGCGGAGACTGCGGGTGGTAGAGGGGGGAAGCTTCGGAGCCGCGGAGGAGAGCACAGCAACAGGGGTGCGGAGGGCAAAGCGGAGAGATTCCCGCATTGAGGATCGGTGCCAACCGGCACTCACCAGCCCGAGAGGCTTGTCTGTTCACCCGCCGGGGAGGGGCGGAGCTGGGAGCTGAGGCTCAGGCTTTAGGGAGAGGTCGGAGTGCAGGGAGAGGACTGGGGTTGGCAGTGTGAACACAGCCTGAAGGGGGTTAGTGCACCACAGCTAGCTATGAGGGAGTACGGGGAAAAGTCTGGATCTGCCAAAGAGGCAAGAGACTTGTTCTTCCCTCTTTGTTTCCTGGGGTGCGAGGAGAGGGGATTAAGAGCGCTGCTTAAAGGAGCTCCAGAGATGGGCGCGAGCCGCGGCTAAAAGCGCGGACCCCAGAGATGGGCATGAGACGCTAAGGCTGGTGCTGCCGCCAAGAAGCCTGTGTGCGAGCACAGGTCACTATTCACACCCCCCTTCCAGGGAGCCTGTGCAGCCCGCCACTGCCAGGGTCCCGGGATCCAGGGACAACTTCCCCGGGAGAACGCACGGCGCGCCTCAGGCTGGTGCAACGTCACGCCGGCCTCTGCCACCGCAGGCTCGCCCCGCACTCCGTGCCCCTCCCTCTCCCTGGCCTGCGTGAGCCAGAGCCCCCGAAGCAGCTGCTCCTTTAACCCCGTCCTGTCTGAGTGAAGAACAGACGCCCTCCAGAGACCTACACGCAGAGGCGGGGCCAAATCCAAAGCTGAGCCCCGGGAGCTGTGAGAACAAAGAAGAGAAAGGGAAATCTCTCCCAGCAGCCTCAGAAGCAGCGGATTAAAGCTCCACAATCAACTTGATGTACCCTGCGTCTGTGGAGTACATGAATAGACAACGAATCATTCCAAATTGAGGAGGTGGACTTTGAGAGCAAGATTTATGATTTTTTCTCCTTCTCCTCTTTTTGTGAGTGTGTATGTGTATGCTTCTGTGTGAGATTTTGTCTGTATAGCTTTGCTTCCACAATTTGTCCTAGGGTTCTATCCGTCCGTTTATTTTTAATAATTATTTTTCTTAATAATTATTTATTTTAATAACTTTATTTTATTTTACTTTATCTTCTTTCTTTCCTTCTTTCCTTGCTTCCCTCCTTTAGACAACGAATCATCCCAAATTGAGGAGGTGGACTTTGAGAGCAAGATTTACGATTTTTTTTCCCCTTTTCCTCTTTTTTGAGTGTGTATGTGTACGCTTCTGTGTGAGACTTTCTCTGTATAGCTTTGCTTCCACCATTTGTCCTAGAGTTCTTTCCGTCCATTTTTTTTTTTAATTTTTTTCTTAATAATTATTTTTTATTTTAATAACTTTATTATATTTTATCTTACTTTATTTTACTTTATGTTCTTTCTTTCTTTTCTTCTTCCCTCCTTCCTTCCTTCCTTCCTCCCTCCTTTCCTTCTTTCTTTCCCTCCTTCCTCCTTCCTTCCTTTCTTTCCCCTTCCTTCCTTCCTTCCATCCTTCCTCCTTCCTTCCTTCCTTCCTTTCTTCTCTCTCTTTCTTTCTTTCTCTTCTACTAATTCTTTCTTTCTACTTTATCTCCTTTTATTCTGAGCCATGTCGATGAAAGGCTCTTGGTGCTGCAGCCAGGAGTCAGTGCTGTGCCTCTGAGGTGGGAGAGCCAACTTCAGGACACTGGTCCACAAGAGACCTCCCAGCTCCACATAATATCAAATGAAAATCTCCCAGAGATCTCCATCTCAACACCAACACCCAGCTTCACTCAACGACCAGCAGCTACAGTGCTGGACATCCTATGCCAAACAACTAGCAAGACAGGAACACAACCCCACCCATTAGCAGAGAGGCTGCCTAAAATCATAAAAAGTCCACAGACACCCCAAAACACACCACCAGACGCGGACCTGCCCACCAGAAAGACAAGATCCAGCCTCATCCACCAGAACACAGGCACTAGTCCCCTCCACCAGGAAGCCTACACAACCCACTGAACCAACCTTAGCCACTGGGGACAGACACCAAGAACAGCGGGAACTACGAACCTGCAGCCTGCAAAGAGGAGACCTCAAACACAGTAAGATAAGCAAAATGAGAAGACAGAAAAACAAACAGCAGATGAAGGAGCAAGATAAAAACCCACCAGACCTAACAAATGAGGAGGAAATAGGCAGTCTACCTGAAAAAGAATTCAGAACAATGATAGTAAAGATGATCCAAAATCTTGGAAATAGAATAGACAAAATGCAAGAAACATTTAACAAGGACCTAGAAGAACTAAAGATGAAACAAACAACAATGAACAACACAATAAATGAAATTAAAAATACCCTACATGGGATCAATAGCAGAATAACTGAGGAAGAAAAACGGATAAGTGACCTGGAAGATAAAATAGTGGAAATAACTACTGCAGAGCAGAATAAAGACAAAAGAATGAAAAGAACTGAGGACAGTCTCAGAGACCTCTGGCACAACATTAAACGCACCAACATTCGAATTATAGGGGTTCCAGAAGAAGAAGAGAAAAAGAATGCGACTGAGAAAATATTTGAAGAGATTATAGTTGAAAACTTCCCTAATATGGGAAAGGAAATAGTTAATCAAGTCCAGGAAGCACAGAGAGTCCCATACAGGATAAATACAAGGAGAAACACACCAACACACATATTAATCAAACTGTCAAAAATTAAATACAAAGAAAACATATTAAAAGCAGCAAGGGAGAAACAACAAATAACACACAAGGGAATCTCCATAAGGTTAACAGCTGAACTTTCAGCAGAAACTCTGCAAGCCAGAAGGGACTGGCAGGACATATTTAAAGTGATGAAGGAGAAAAACCTGCAACCAAGATTACTCTACCCAGCAAGGATCTCATTCAGATTTGATGGAGAAATTAAAACCTTTACAGACAAGCAAAAGCTGAGAGAGTTCAGCACCACCAAACAAGCTTTACAACAAATGCTAAAGGATCTCCTCTAGGCAAGAAACACAAGAGAAGGAAAAGACCTACAATAACGAACCCAAAACAATTAAGAAAATGGGAATAGGACCATACATATCGATAATTACCTTAAATGTAAATGGACTAAATGCTCCCACCAAAAGACACAGATTGGCTGAATGGATACAAAAACAAGACCCATATATATGCTGTCTACAAGATCTTGACCCACTTCAGACCTAGAGACACATACAGACTGAAAGTGAGGGGATGGAAAAAGATATTCCATGCAAATGGAAACCAAAAGAAAGCTGGAGTAGCAATTCTCATATCAGACAAAACAGACTTTAAAATAAAGACTATTAGAAGTTACAGAAGGGTGGGAGGGAGGGAGACGCAAGAGGGAAGAGATATGGGAACATATATATATGTATAACTGATTCACTTTGTTATAAAGCAGAAACTAACACACCATTGTAAAGCAATTATACGCCAATAAAGATGTTAAAATAAAAAAAAAGAAGCTACAAAGAAGGACACTACATAATGATCTAGGGATCGATCCAAGAAGAAGATATAACAATTGTAATAACAATTACAATTGTATAACAATTGTATGTTGCTCCCAACATAGGAGCACCTCAATACATAAGGCAAATACTAACAGCCATAAAAGGAGAAATCGACAGTAACACATTCATAGTAGGGGACTTTAACACCCCACTTTCACCAATGGACAGATCATCCAAAATGAAAATAAATAAGGAAACACAAGCTTTAAATGATACATTAAACAAGATGGACTTAACTGATATTTATAGGACATTCCATCCAAAAACAACAGAATACATATTTCTCTCAAGTGCTCATGGAACATTCTCCAGAATAGATCATATCTTGGGTCACAAATCAAGCCTCGGTAAATTTAAGAAAATTGAAATTGTATCAAGTATCTTTTCCGACCACAACGCTATGAGACTAGATATCAATTACAGGAAAAGATCTGTAAAAAATACAAACACACGGAGGCTAAACAATACACTACTTAACAACGAAGTGATCACTGAAGAAATGAAAGAGGAAATTAAAAAAATACCTAGAAACAAATGACAATGGAGACACGATGACCCAAAACCTATGGGATGCAGCAAAAGCAGTTCTAAGAAGGAAATTTATAGCAATACAACCCTACCTTAAGAAATACATCTCAAATAAACAACCTAACCTTGCACCTAAAGCAATTAGAGAAAGAAGAACACAAAAACCCTGAAGTTAGCAGAAGGAAAGAAATCATAAAGATCAGATCAGAAATAAATGAAAAAGAAATGAAGGAAACGATAGCAAAGATCAATAAAACTAAAAGCTGGTTCTTTGAGAAGATAAACAAAATTGATAAACCATTAGCCAGACTCCAAGAAAAGAAGGGAGAAGACTCAAATCAATAGAATTAGAAATGAAAAAGGAGAAGTAACAACTGACACTGCAGAAATACAAAAGATCATGAGAGATTACTACAAGCAACTCTATGCCAATAAAATGGACAACCTGGAAGAAATGGACAAATTCTTACAAATGCAGAACCTGCCAAGACTGAACCAGGAAGAAATAGAAAATATGAACAGACGAATCACAAGCACTGAAATCGAAACTGTGATTAAAAATCTTCCAACAAACAAAAGCCCAGGACCAGATGGCTTCACAGGCAAATTCTATCAAACATTTAGAGAGGAGCTAACACCTATCCTTCTCAAACTCTTCCAAAATATAGCAGAGGGAGGAACACTCCCAAACTCATTCTACAAGGCCACCATCACCTTGATACCAAAACCAGACAAGTATGTCACAAAAAAGAAAACTACAGGCCAGTATCACTGATGAACATAGATGCAAAAGTCCTCAACAAAATACTAACAAACAGAATCCAACAGTACATTAAAAGGATGATACACCATGATCAAGTGGGGTTTATTCCAGGAATGCAAGGATTCTTCAATATACACAAATCAATCAACGTGATACACCATATTAACAAATTGAAGGAGAAAAACCATATGGTCATCTCAATAGATGCAGAGAAAGCTTTCCACAAAGTTCAACACCCATTTATGATAAAAACCATGCAGAAAGTAGGCATAGAGGGAACTTTCCTCAACATAATAAAGGCCATATATGACAAACCCACAGCCAACATTGTCCTCAATGGTGAAAAACTGAAACCATTTCCACTAAGATCAGGAACAAGACAAGGTTGCCCACTCTCACCACTCTTATTCAACATAGTTTTGGAAGTTTTAGCCACAGCTATCAGAGAAGAAAAGGAAATAAAGGAAATCCAAATTGGAAAAGAAGTAAAGCTGTCACTGTTTGCAGATGACATGATACTATACATAGAGAATCCCAAAGATGCTACCAGAAAACTACTAGAGCTAATCAAAATTAATGCACAGAAATCTCTGGCATTCCTATACACTAATGATGAAAAATCTGAAAGTGAAATCAAGAAAACACTCCCATTTACCATTTCACAAAAAGAATAAAATATCTCGGAATAAACCTACCTAAGGAGACAAAAGACCTGTATGCAGAAAATTATAAGACACTGATGAAAGAAATTCAAGATGATACAAATAGATGGAGAGATATACCATGTTCTTGGATTGGAAGAATCAACATTGTGAAAATGACTCTACTACGTAAAGCAATTTACAGATTCAATGTAATCCCTATCAAACTACCACTGTCATTTTTCACAGAAGTAGAACAAAAAATTTCACAATTTGTATGGAAACACAAAGGACCCCGAATAGCCAAAGCAATCTTGAGAACAAAAAACGAAGCTGGAGAAAGCAGGCTCCCTGACTTCAGACTATACTACAAAGCTACAGTAATCAAGACAGTATGGTACTGGCACAAAAACAGAAGGATAGATCAATGGAACAGGATAGAAAGCCCAGAGATAAACCCACGTACATATGGTCACCTTATCTTTGATAAAGGAGGCAGGAATGTACAGTGGAGAAAGGACAGCCTCTTCAATAAGTGATGCTGGGAAAACTGGACAGGTATATATAAAAGTATGAGATTAGATCACTCCCTAACACCATACACAAAAATAAGCTCAAAACGGATTAAAGATCTAAATGTAAGGCCAGAAACTATCAAACTCTTAGAGGAAAACATAGGCAGAACACTGTATGACATAAATCACAGCAAGATCCTTTTTGGCCCACCTCCTAGAGAAATGGAAATAAAAACAAAAATAAACAAATGGGACCTAATGAAACTTCAAAGCTTTTGCACAGCAAAGGAAACCATAAACAAGACCAAAAGACAACCCTCAGAATGGGAGAAAATATTTGCAAATGAAGCAACTGACAAAGGATTAATCTCCAAAATTTATAAGCAGCTCATGCAGCTCAATAACAAAAAAACAAACAACCCAATCCAAAAATGGGCAGAAGACCTAAATAGACATTTCTCCAAAGAAGATATACAGATTGCCAACAAACACATGAAAGAATGCTCAACATTATTAATCATTAGAGAAATGCAAGTCAAAACTACAATGAGATATCATCTCACACCAATCAGAATGGCCATCATCAAAAAATCTACAAACAATAAATGCTGGAGAGGGTGTGGAGAAAAGGGAACACTCTTGCACTGCTGGTGGGAATGCGAATTGGTACAACCACTATGGAGAACAGTATGGAGGTTCCTTAAAAAACTACAAATAGAACTACCATATGACCCAACAATCCCACTAGTGGGCATATACCCTGAGAAAACCATAATTCAAAAAGAGTCATGGGGCTTCCCTGGTGGCGCAGTGGTTGAGAGTCCGCCTGCTGATGCAGGGGACACGGGTTTGTGCCCTGGTCCAGGAAGATCCCACATGCCGTGGAGCGGCTGGGCCCGTGAGCCATGGCCGCTGAGCCTGCGCATCCAGAGCCTGTGCTCCGCAACGGGAGAGGCCACAACAGTGACAGGGCTGCGTACCGCAAAAAAAAGAAAAAAAAAAAAACCAAAAAGAGTCATGTACCAAAGTGTTCATTGCAGCTCTATTTACAATAGCCCAGAGATGGAAACAACCTAAGTGTCCATCATTGGATGAATGGATAAAGAAGATGTGGCACATATATACAATGGAATATTACTCAGCCATAAAAAGAAACGAAATTGAGCTATTTGTAATGAGGTGGATGGACCTAGAGTCTGTCATACAAAGTGAAGTAAGTCAGAAAGAGAAAGACAAATACCATATGCTAACACATATATATGGAATTTAAGAAAAAAAAATGTCATGAAGAACCTAGGGGTAAGACAGGAATAAAGACACAAACGTACTAGAGAATGGACTTGATGATATGGGGACGGGGAAGGGTAAGCTGGGATGAAGTGAGAGAGAGGCATGGACATATATACACTACCAAACGTAAAATAGATAGCTCGTGGGAAGCAGCCGCATAGCACAGGGAGATCAGCTCAGTGCTTTGTGACCACCTAGAGGGGTGGGATAGGGAAGGTGGGAGGGAGGGAGATCCAAGAGGAAAGAGATATGGGAATATATGTATAACTGATTCACCTTGTTATAAAGCAGAAACTAACACACCATTGTAAAGCAATTATACTCCAATAAAGATGTAAAAAAAAAAACTCATCAAACTGCATATTTTAAATGGATGCATTTTATCATATGCAAAATTTACTTCAATAAACTGTCAATTTTTTTTAAGGGTGAATTCCATTCTACTATCTCTAAGGACAGAGGATCTGTTTTGCCTGAAAGCCCAAAATCCACCCTCAGGAAGACCATACCAGTCTGATGGGGGGAGGCATATGGCCCTGATCATGATCTTCCTTGCCCACCTACAAGAAGATCAGACTTGCAGCTCTACAACCCAGTAGCAAATAAAGTTTGTCACCTTCCAAAATATGTGTTCATGACAAAAATAAATTAGGTCAATACCCTCTCACTATAAAAATTACTGCAGAATCCTTAGTGTCATTTACAGACATATATTCTGTTTGATCCAGAGTCTGAAAATTCACAAGCACTCGCCTCTAAGAGAATATCTAAAAAATGGCAGAGCATTAAAAAAAATCCCTCTGTTCCTCAGATCCAGTGTCCCTCATCCTAGATCTTTTAAGGCAGCCATAGAGGCAATGACTGGTTTGCCAAGTCAGACTTTTAGCCAAGTACTGTGTATATCTCATTCTCCTGGCTGCCCAGCCACAGTCCCCCACAATGTTGGGGAAAGCCTCCACATAAGTCTGGGGAAAGGCAGAGCCTGCTTCTTACTATATAAAAGCTCAAAACACCATATAATCAAGCAACTATCTGGAGCCAGATTACTTGAGTTCAATCCCTGGCTCCTCCACATACTAGCTATGTAAACTTCCTAAAATTCTCTTTCCTCATCAGTAAAATGATAATAGTATTGTGCCTACCTTACGATGTTGTTGTGAGGATAAAATAAAATATAAAGTACTTAGAAAAGTATCTGGCATATAATAAGTGGTATATAGGTTACATTATAATTATTTGTTTCCCAAGCTCTGGGGGCACTGCCATATGACCTTGGCTCTGCCAAATCAAAGGCACTTGCCCCAGACCTGGAATCAGAAACTAGCGATAACAAGAAAGAGGAATGATGAGGAACTCACTCTGGGGCAGCCACAACTGTAGTGAGACCAAATGCCTTCAGCAGTGGCCACAGCACCAGGGGCAGAACCCAGTCACCAGAGCTAGTCACCAGAGTCCTGGCAGTGCGAGGTGCTAGGGCCAGTGCTAAGCAATGGCAGCGACAGTGCCCTCACTGAAATCGTGCTGAACTGTGATTTGGAGCATACTCCCAGATAGGAGCATGCATACTGGTTTTCCAACCTTCCAGTAAGCTACATCAGATCCTCTTAGCAAATGTCTTTTCTATGTAAGTGAGCTGGAGTTGGTTTCATTTGCTTGCAACATAAGAGCCTGACAGCTGACCTGCAAAAAGTGGATAAATGTGAAAAGGTCTTATATTATCTTTATGAGTGCTTCTGCATACCAAGTGATAACTATGAAATGGTCTAGAAACTTTTGAGAATGTTAGTGAACAAGTTAGCTATGGCACTTGTTTGATACCTTCATGATTCCCTAATCTAATATGCCAATAATAACCAAAAAGCTGACCTTAATTAACTACCTTGTACATGCCAGGCACTGTGCTAATAATAAGCACATTACAGGAAATATTTCATTTAACCCTCACAACTGCCCTGTAAGGTGGATAAGATTTTCCCAATGTTACAGATGAGAAAACTGAGGGCTAGGAAGGTTAAAGAATTTAAATAATGTATCCTCTTGCAAATGGAGCCCTACCAGAATAGTAAGAGCTAACAATGAGTACATACCAAGTGTCAGGCACTGTTCTATACGTTTTTCACATACTAACTGATTTAATTCTAATTATGCATTAACTCATTCAAACCCACCACAACTCGCAAACCTAGATACCATTGTTATTCCTGTTTTACAGGTAAGAGAACACAAAGATTAAGAAATGTGCTTAATGACATGCAGCTAGCAAGTGATGAACTGGGATTCAAATCTGGCAGTCCGGCTTCAGAGACCTTATTTTTAACCTCGACATTATACTGCCTCCCTAAAGGTGACTGAAATACATCAATGGGCCATGCCAACCAATATATATGCCTTCAGATATTTATGAGTCAAACATACTGCTTTCTTGATGTTGACTTGTACCGTTGTTCCTTCTGTTTCCATATCAACCTGCGCTACTCTAACTGTGCTACTTGTCTTAATCTGACCCTTCACTTCCAACAATTCAAGATGGAAGCAACAGCCTCCAATTATATCATTATTGCTGCCTTTTGCTAATAACAGAGCCCTAGAGACAGCTGTGACCAGGAACTTCCTACTCCTAGCTGTGGGAGGTTGCAGAATTAAACTAGGACATCTGGGAATCAGGAGCTTCAGGATATGGACTAAGCCTGATGCTGCAAATGGCATCAGCTGCCAGAAAATATGCATGTTATTATTGATCCTGATAACTCCTTGGTTAGCAATTGGGGTCAATTTTAGTACCCATCCCCCCAAACAACATCTAGGGACATTTCTGGTTGTTATAGCTGGGGATGGTGTGCTACTGGCTTCTTGAAGGTACAGGCCAGGAATGTTGCTAGAGGTCCTACAATGCACAGGATAATCCCCCACAATAAAAAATCATATAGCCAAATATGCCACAGAGTCAAGGCTGAAAAACTCTGTAAATAGCCTGATGCTATAAACTGCTTCTTATAATAGCAGGCCCAATGGGTCTTAATACTTACTCATTTTATCAAATTACCCAAGACATTTTTCACAGAAGTAGAACAAATAATCCTAAAATTTATATGGGACCACAAAAGAACCAGAATTGCCAAAGCAATCCCAAGGAAAAAGAACAACGCTGAAGGCATAACCCTCCCAGACTTCAGACAATACTATAAAGCCACAGTAATCAAAACAGTGTGGTATTGGCACAAAAACAGACACATGGATCAATGAAACAGAATAGAAAGCCCAGAAACAAACCCATACACCTATGGTCAATTAAGCTTTAACAAAGGAGGCAAGAATGTACAGTGGAGAAAAGACAGTCTCTTCAGCAAACGGTACTGGGAAAGCTGGACAGCCTCATGTAAATCAATGAAGTTAGAACACACCCTCACACCATACACAAAAAAACTCAAAATGGCTTAAAGACTTAAATATCAGACATGACACCATAAAATTAGAAGAGAACACAGGCAAAACATTCTGACATAAATTGTACCAATGGTTTCTTAGCTCAGTCTCCCAAAGCAATAGAAACGAGAGCAAAAATAAACGAGTGGGACCTAATCAAACTTATAAGCTTTTGCACAGCAAAGGAAACCATAAACAAAATGAAAAGACAACCTACGGACTGGGAGAAAATATCTGAAAATGATGTGACCAATAAGGGCTTAATTTCCAAATTATACAAACAGCTCATACAACTCAGTAACAAAAAAACAAACAACCCAATCAAAAAATGGGGAGAAGACCTAAGTAGACATTTCTCCAAAGAAGATATACAGATGGCCAACAGGCACATGAAAAGATGCTCAACATCACTAATCATTAGAGAAATGCAAATCAAAACTACAATGTGGTACCACCTCACACCAGTCAGAATGGCCATCATCAAAAAAATCTACAAACAACAAACGCTGGAGAGCGTGTCGAGAAAAGGGAACTCTCCTGCACTGTTGGTGGGAATGTAAATTGATACAGCCACTATGGAGAACAGTATGGAGGTTCCTTAAAAAACTAAAAATTGAGTTGCCATATGATCCAGCAACCCCACTCCTGGGTATATATCCAGAGAAAACTATAATCTGAAAAGGTACATGCACCCCAATGTTCACAGCAGCACTATTTACAATAGCCAGGACATGGAAACAACCTAAATGTCCAGCGACAGATGAATGGATAAAGAAGATGTGGTGTATATATACACAGTGGAATACTAGCCGTAAAAAAGAATGAAATAATGCCATTTGCAGCAACATGGATGGACCTAGAGATTATCATACTGATGTAACTCAGAAAGAGAAACACAAATACCATAAGATATCACTTATAAGCAGAACCTAAAATATGACACAAATGAACATATTTATGAAAAAGAAACAAACTCAGAGACATAGAAAACAAACTTATGGTTACCAAAGGGGAAAGGGGGTGGGGGAGGGATAAATTAGGAGTTTGAGATTGACAGATACAAACTACTATATATAAAATAAACAACAAGGTCCTCAGTATAGCACAGGGAACTACATATAATATCCTGTAATAAACCATAATGGAAAAGAATATGAAAAAGAATATGTATCTATATGTATAACTGAGTCACTCTGCTGTACACCAGAAACTAACATAACATTGTAAATCAACTATACTTCAATTAAAAACAAAACTTACTTTAATGTCATAAATGTAACCCATTTCAAAGCAAGACCAACTGCACTGGGGGAGGATAACTCCCCCATGCCCTCCTTGGGTGCACCACTTAACACTATCCATCACTCCAGAGAACTTTCTCAACACTGCAATAGCTATAACATGGCTCATAACACTGCTGATAGTCTGACCCCTACCCACTTCTCCAGCCACTTCTCACACCATATTCTTCCCTAACTTTCTCCGTACTGGCCAACTAAACGTCTGCTCACTTCATGGTGCACAGTAACCCTTCTCCCTGTAAATTCAACTCCTAGTCTATGGTCTTTTCTGTAGCTGCCCAAGACCAAAGCTAAAAGAAAAAAGCTCACGTAATTTTTCCTGGCACTACTTATGTTTTTCAAATCCTGAAAATATACCTTGACATTAACATTATAAAAGGCTTTACATTTGACAATCAGCGTCTATGGGTGAACACTTAATGGAAAATAAAAGATTCAACATTAACAAAAATTCGCCCAAAGACTAAGAATCTATCTTAATAATGCAAGAGAAGGATACTGGAAATAAGTTTCTTGATGTTATCAATATATTACATTATGAATGGTAAAACCTAATTTCTAAAATGCTTATTAGAAAAAGATAAAAACTTTCTAGAAAGGATGTAAAAGAACTTGTCTTAGCCTTAATCAGACTTCTGAAACAATACAAGGCATCACATCTTCTAAAACACACATATTTAACATTGTTCGTTAATCCAATTTACCACTGAGCTGGTAAAAATAAAGTAGTATAATAATAAGCTTAAAGTTTTTCCAATTGTTTCTTACATCTACCATTTTTTTAAAAAAGTTATTTGAAAATTCATTGAAAAGCACTATGAAATATTTCTAATGCTCAGTAAGTATTTTGTTCTGCTATCAGGTAGTTCTTCTAATTTAAAGGACTGAATTCTTAATTTCAGTCAAATCTAGACAAAAGAGCAGTGAATAAACAGTGTGGGGAAAAAAAAAGAAAAGAAGGGAAGCTACAAATATTCAACTCTAATTGTTCTAGTTATGGTTTCAGACAATGAAGGTCGCAGTGCTTAGTGAACTAATTATGTATGTCAACAGAGACCATATTTTGTTCTAAAACCAAAAAGCACAAATGCCTTCTGTGTCAGATGAAATTATTTAGATTTTTGCTTGCCTACAAAAAAAGAAAGCGATTCCATTAAACTCATAATTCAGTCTTTGAAATTTCCCCCTATATTAGTAAAAATATGACCTTTAAAAACTGGTTAATGTATTTATAGCAAAGTTAATTTAACATGGTTCAAAAGTATTAGGTGAATAAGCCTACCCGTGAGGTCTCAAGATAACTAACCAAGGTGTCAGGAGACACAGATTTAAGGGCCAGCTCTGCCACTTTTTTATAAGTTTACAGAAGTCACTGTACTTCCCTAAGTTTCAATGTCCTCATTTATAAAATGAGATTCTTAACTTCACCTATATATCATACAGCTATTATAAGAATCAAATATGAAACTGCTTGGCAAACTGAAAACGTTATAAAGATGTTATAATTATAGCACACTGATTTCGGCTAAGGACAAATATTGGAGTGGTCCCATCAACACTAGCATTTACCAGCATAGCTACTCCTCCTAACTGTCACTATGGGTACCCTAAATACATTTCTCTAAAACAGAACAATATCAAGACAGAGCTGAAATATGGTTACAAATGTTATCATCTTTGGCCAAGTTCTTTTTTTTCCCTTCTTGGCAATTTCATGATGTTAAAAGGAAGATGATCCTACATAAGGATGGATAAAGCAATGTGGTCAAGTCCAAATAATTACTGAATCTGGATGATTAATATATGGTAATTCATTTACCACTTCACCTTTATTTCATACGTTGCAAATTTTTCTTAACTGATGTTTTAATCTACTAGTATCAACACCTATTTGTCTTAGATTTTCAACCGCTTGCTACTCGAATACTGCATTTCAGGTCTCCCAAGTTTCTCACCTTCTGCCTGTCATTCTCATTTCTGGGTCAAGCCAATCTTAGCCACTAGCTACCACTTGAACCGCATTTCCTCCCACTCTTCCCTCACTGACCCTCAGTTCCAGCCAGAGTTCTCACTGCTATTCCTCAAACATACCAATCTTATTTTTGCCCTTGCCTTTGCTCTCTCTGGAAGGTTCTTACTCCCAGATTTTCACATGACCCTTCCTCATTTCATTTAGGTTTCTGCTCAAACAGAAAGGGCCTTCCCTGACCAACTGATGTAAATTAGCACACTTCATCACTCTTTAGCCCCTTATCCTGCTTTACGGCAGTAAAGACTACTTTACATTATATTATAAAATAATTTATGCATATGTTATGTATATATTTAACATGTCTGTCCCCCTCCCCAATATGTTTACAACATAAAAGCCAACTCCTCCGGACACTCACAATCCTTCCATGACCTGAACTATG
Organism: Aethalodelphis obliquidens; assembly: GCF_003676395.1. Taxonomy (NCBI): domain Eukaryota; kingdom Metazoa; phylum Chordata; class Mammalia; order Artiodactyla; family Delphinidae; genus Aethalodelphis; species Aethalodelphis obliquidens. The sequence continues at coordinate 31,066,679 of NW_020837961.1, read as the reverse complement.
TTCTTCCCACTTATTATGCTTCTTCAGATACCCTATTAAATCAAACTTAATTACTCACACTTCCCCATACACGTCTCTCAATTTCCTTTCTCTACGACTCAGCCCAAGCTGTGACCATCATCATCCACATACTCAAATTCTACCCACACTGTAAGAAACAGTTTAAACACCACCTTTACTGATAGTCCTGGCTGATACTCCTCTGAACTGCCACAGTTCTTCATCGGTACCACTCTAAAGGCATTATTATTCTACATTTTATTTACTTTAAAATTTCCTCTAATAATCAACATGCAGCTTGAGTGCAGGATCTAAATGAATTCACTTTTAGACCTCTGGGTTACTTACATAAAAGAGGAATGGAAATATTTGTATTTTTTTTCTTGGATATTAGAAGTAAGTATATGTATTAGTGTTACTGTATCAAAGGGCAGACAGAAAAGGAGAATTCATGCAATAATCCTAAGATACACTAATAAATACCTAACACAACTACTTTGCTTTCTTTCCTTTTTTATTGTTGTTAAAAATACACTTGTTTTCCCAACTTCCTTGCTTCCATCTTTACATAATTTTTTCTTATTAAGTTTCTTACATTTACTCATCTTTCCCACTTTTCTTTGGGTTCAAATCATAGCTCTTTTCCTCATCAGCCATGTTAACCCTTCCAGGTCTCTGTTGCCTAATCTATAGAATGAGGGAGAAAACCTCAGCTGCAAGCAGGTTATTATAGTATTAAATGAGATAATATATCTCATAAAACCCAGTATAGTGCCTGGCACCTAACAGGCTCTCAGTGAATGGTGCCTATTTGGCTATTGTTTCTTCTACAGATATAGAAGCTGCAGATTTTAAACACATTTCAGGGTGTAAAGTTTGAAATTTAAAAAAACAAAATCCACCTTTTTCTGCTCTAATCAAGACTGGAATAGAGTACAAAGCAAGCCAAGCTCACGTTTTCTTCTTTTTAATTCAAAAAGAAAACAAAACCCAAACAACTGATGTCATAAAAAAAAATGAGAAGAAGAAAGCGTTTTTATAGTCACTGATAGGATGGATATCCTAATGAAAACATCATTTGATTGAGAGGAAATCGCCTGGATTCTGCAATTAACTAGCTGAGTGATCCTGCACAAAGGCAATTCACCTGACAGAACCTAAAATGAACCTTAAGTCCCTTCTTGTTCAGGGTTGATACTGTTTTTGGCTCAGTTCAAAATGCTGGAGTTTTTGTTGTTGTTGTTTTGTTTTGCTCTTAAAGAAATGAAAATTATCATCCAGGTCATCATATTCTATTCCTAAGAAACCAGTATCCATATATCATTTATACTAGTGGTGTGAGGATTAATTCATTCTTCAAACTGACCATCAGTGATGTGCCAACCTCTGCTAGGATTAGCCTGAATTACTGAAAAGTCCAATGTATAGAACATTTAATTAAGAGTTAATGACCATAATATATAGAGAGTTATAATAGATTAAAAGAAGGGACTTCCCTGGTGGCACAGTGGTTAAGAATCTGCCTGCCAATACATGGGACACAGGTTTGATCCCTGGTCCAGGAATATCTCACATGCCGCGGGGCAACTAAGCCCACATGCCACAACTACTGAGCCTGCGCTCTAGAGCCTGGGAGCCACAACTACTGAGCCCACGTGCCACAACTACTGAAGCCCGCACACCTGGAGCCCGTGCTCCGCAACGAGAGAAGCCACCGCAAATGAGAGAAGCCCACGCACCACAACGAAGAGTAGTCCCCGCTTGCAGCAACTAGAGAAAGCCTGCACGCAGCAATGAAGACCCAACGCAGATAAAAAATTTAAAAATATAAATATATATACACATATATTAAGAGAAGAACTCTTATAAGCAAATCTGACCCCAAAATGTTTTCATCAAGGATACTGAAAAACGAAGATTTAAGTTAGTAGAATAATAATACTGATAAATGGGGAATTTTTAAGTTACAGAATATTCCTAAATCCTACTTTGGTTAACTGCAAACTCATACAATGCTTTTAAATTTGGGTATAAATTCAGATTATACTCATACACCTGGCCCTTTTTTTTTATTATTACAATATTCCCTGTGGATGCTGCACATTTGGGCATGGCTAAAAACACAGGGAATGCCTAATATGAATTATAAGGTTAATTTACAGACAAATTTGAACAATTATTTGGCAGTGGATTCCTTCAGATCACTGTCATCAGCCTTAACTCTCCTGAGCAGATTTCTAGTTTAGCATCTATTGGTGTGACATTCACATAGAAGAAACTCACAGTGGTAAACCACAAAGGGAATACTTTCATTTATTATGATGAGTCCATCACTGACAGGGCTGCCAATCCTTCCTGTAGTTCACAAGCATTAAACTTCCTCTGACCATCTCTCAACAGTATAGATTCAGAGATCTGATCATAAAAAATCAAATCCATGAGTTAAGACAAATACGGTATACATAATTCCCTAGGTTCTCAGAACTAAATATAACTACAACACTGCTTTGACAAATGGTAAACAGCCAAACTATTTTATTTTTATTTTATTTATTTATTTATTTATTTATTTATTTATTTTTGGCTGCGTTGGGTCTTTGTTGCTGTGCACGGGCTTTCTCTAGTTGCGGTGAGCGGGGCCTACTCTTTCTTGCGGTGCGTGGGCTTATCATTGCGGTGGCTTCTCTTGTTGCAGAGCACGGGCTCTAGGCACGCAGGCTTCAGTGGTTGTGGCATGCGGGCTCAGTAGTTGCAGCTCGCGGGCTCTAGAGCACAGGCTCAGTAGTTGTGGCACACGGGCTTAGTTGCTCTGTGGTATGTGGGATCTTCCCGGACCAGGGATCAAACCCGTGTCCCCTATACTGGCAGGCAGATTCTTAACCACTGCACCACCAGGGAAGTCCCAGCTAAACTATTTTAAATCACAAAGAATCCTGAATCCTTCACAGATAATACATATTTTGCCAACCAGAACTCATCTTTGACTTTTGGGCGAAAAATAAATTATCCAGCTCTAAACCCTACATTAAAGTCTGTCACACAGACTCAGCATCTTGGAGTGATGATGAAACACTGTGGCTAGCACTATGCCCACATACACAGTCGGCAAACTGGTTCAGAAACACTGCAACTGGAGCTGGAAGAACCCATGTTGTGTTCCAGCCTTGCCGGCTACTCTAACTCAGGCACTACCTCTGTGAAAGTTAAATATGATCAACAAATAAATGGGGGAGATAATGGTTGTTCTACTTGCCTAACTGAATTGTATCAAATCAGTCTAAGGATCAAGGCGGGACAATTATGAAAGTGCTACTCTGTAAATCTTTAAGCACTATAAATTTGAGAGATGTTACTAGGATTAGGTGTTCAAAAAAGCATCTGATGACTTGAATTCAATATAAAATTAACTTCTTAACATCTTTCTACTCTAATGAGCTAGAACAGTGGTTCTTAGGTGGTATATATTAGAATCACCTGTAGAATTTCCAAAAAGAACACACACACACACACACACACACACACACACACACACACACCTTGGTGTCTATCACTACAGACTCAGATTTAGTGAGTCTGAAGTAAAGTCCAGAACTCAGTATTTTTTTTAAACACTACATTTGGATTCTGATGCATAATTAACTAGAGAGAGAATATGGGAGTAGGTGAGCGCAAATGTGAACCAATTACCACTGTTATTTCAACAGAAACTTCATTTCATATTTAAACTTAAAACTATAGTTCGACCAGACTTTTACGTTGATTTTTATGGGACAGGTATACTCTAAAATTTCATATGCCCAAAGGCAAATGTTAACTTACTTCCAATTATGAAGAAATAGCTCTCTCTCCTCCCACCCCTTTCCTGTGTCTATGTGTGTAGAAGAGTTTATTTAGAATGGCACATATTTAGACAGACTAAGTTAATTTGGATAGTCTAAATTTGATTGATATGGGTTGACTTTAAAAAAAACAATATAAATACCACCCATTCACCTCAGAATTAGACTTGACTTCTTCTGTGGCTGGTTTAGATGTACCAAGAGTTGTAGTATCATTGCTGCAGTCAGACATACCTAAAAGTAAAATGTGTTAAGCACACATTAAATAATTTAGTTAAAAGAGCTATATCACCTTACCGATATTCTTACAAATATTCCACAACATAAATCATTTATTTGCAGTCAGAATTTGTTTTGCAAAACTATCTATAACCACATGAGTATCTATTGATTATAACAGATAAACAATTCTAAGAACAGACAAAAATTCAGGAAAAATTTTTATGCAAAATGTAAAAACACATACCTCAGTGACTAAAAAATAATTTCATAAAATCATTTTAGATATGAAACAATTTAAAAGATCAGAGTGTCAACTTGATTTGCTAGATGAAAAAACTGAGGTCAAAAATGTCAAAATATCCAAAGATAAAGCCAAAATATTAGTTATTCATGGCCTATATAAAATCAAAGTTTCAGAACAGAACTCAGACATCTTCCAACTCTCTGACCAGTGCTCTTTAGTACCGATAACAGATGTGACTGCTCATTGTTAAAGTCAAACACTATACTCAGATTTCATTCAATAAAACTTTAATGTGCTATTTCTGCTTCTAACTTATTCAACAACATTTAGAGAATGCCAACTACATGTGAAGAATTCTGCTAGGCACTAAGGAGAAAGAAAAGTAAAATCTAATTCAGGTTATAAGAGCATAATGCCCTCCATATCTGCAGGTTCCAATAAAGATCAAAAATATTTGAAAAAAGAATTCCAGAAAGTCCCAAAGAGCAAAACTTGAATTTGCCATGCACCAGTAACTATTTATATAACACTTACATTATATTATAAGTAATGTAGAGAGGATTTAAAGTATATGGGAGGATGTGCATAGGTTATATGCAAGTACTATACCATTTTATAAGGGACTTGAGCATCTGCAGATTTTGTTATCTGTGGGTGTACTAGAACCCATACCCCATATATAGAGAGGGCGACTGTACTCTGAATCTAATCAAGGAGACAGATAAATAAGTACAAAACACCATATTAGGTACTATAATGTACAGAAGCAAAGTTTTACTCATGAAATACAATGGAGGGAACAATTTTATTGTTCACAAATCAAATCCAATACCCCATTAAGAAAATAATACAACATGAACAAGTGGGATTTATTCCAGGAATACAAGGCTGTTCAATTAGGAAAGCTATTAATATATAATATATTCATAAATATAAGGGGAAAAAACATGGTTTTCTATGTAGATGTTGAGAAATCTATTGACAGAATTCAATACCCATTCATAATTCAATACTCAAGGAAAAAGGAATTAAGGGAGATGTCTTCAACATGATACACGCTTTAATCCTACAACCATTATTTTATTTAATAAAGAAATAACAGAGGCATTTCCACTACAACAGGAACAATGCAAAGGAACCCACCATTTCTGCTACTATTCAACACTGAACTAGAGGTATTAGCCAATCCAAGTAGACAAACCAATTAGAAGAATAATAGGTAAAGAAGTAAAACTATTTCTTTTTGCAGATGATATGATGGTACACCTGAAAAACTCCAAAGACTCAACGGTAAAACTAACTAAAAATTAAAAGAATTCAGTGAAAAAGTAGGATAAAAAATTAACATACAAAAGGAGTTTGGGATTAACATATACACACTACTATACACAAAATAGATAACCAACAAGGACCCACTGTATAGCACAGGTAACTATACTCAATATTTTGTAATAACCTATAAGGGGAACGAATCTGAAAAAGAATATATATAATATAATATATATATGAATCACTTTGCTGTACACCTGAAACTAACAGAACATTGTAAATCAACTATATTTCAATTAAAAAAAACTCAACAATTTTTGAACTGTTATTGAAAAACAATAATCAGCGGACATAAAGGCAGAGAAAAATCCCGTTTACAATTACAACAAAGAAGATTAAACACTTAGGAATAAATTAAACAATGTATAAAACCTATATGAGAAAAATGTTTAAACACAACTGAGAGACACTAAAGACTGAGCAAATGAAAAGACATCCTGTTATCGGCTATGATGACATTATAAAGAAGTCATTTCTCCCTTAGTTAATTTACAAATTCAGTGCAATAGAGAAAAATATAACAAGCTAAATTATACAGTTAGATAAGTTATACTAAAGTTGATATGGAAAAATCAAACATGCAAGAGTAGTCAGGAAAACACTGAAAAAGGAAACTCACAAGGGGACTAACTTTGTCAGATGTTAAAACATACCATAAAGTATCTATACTTAAAGCACTATGGTACTAGCACATGAATAAACAAAGAGACCAGAATAAAAAGTCTAAAGTTAGACCAAATATATACAAACATTTAATATATAACAAAGGTGACATTTCAAATTGCTTAATTAAAGATGGGCTTCTCAGTAAATAATGCCAGGAAAACTAGGTAGCCATTTGGAAAAATAAAAAATTAGACCACCACACACAAGAATAAACTCCAAATAGATTAGGAATCTAGATGTAAAAAAATGAAACCATAGATGAACTGTTAAAAGAAAACATAGATGAATTGTTCTTTAAACTTTCTAATTCTAAGAATCTAGAGATAATTTTAAAAATTGATTAATTTGACTAAATAAAGATATTTTAAAAATTGTATAACATAAGCACTATAAACAAAGAAAAAAGACAACTGAAAAACTAGGATAAAATATTTACAACAGGGGCTTCCCTGGTGGCACAGTGGTTAAGAATCCATCTGCCAAAGCAGGGGACACGGGTTCGAGCTCTGGTCCGGGAAGATCCCACATGCGCAGAGCAACTAATCCGTGTGCCACAACTACTGAGCCTGCGCTCTAGAGCCTGTGAGCCACAACTACTGAAGCCCATGCCCTGCAACAAGAGAAGGCACCGCAACGAGAAGCCTGTGCACCGCAACGAAGAGTAGCCCCCGCTCACCGCAACTAGAAAAAGCTGGTGCTCAGCAATGAAGACCCAGTGCAGCCAAAAAAAAAAAAAAAATTTACAACATATGCCACAATAGGTTAATATCCCTAATATATAAAGAAGTCTTAAAAACAAAGGGGAAAAAACCAAAACCAGATAGAAAGCAGGAAAAAGACATGAACAGACGATTGACTAAAAAAGATTAAAATGGTCTCCAAAATATAAAAAATGATCAAATTCACTCATAATTAGAGAAATGCAAGTTAAAACAACACTGAGATACCATTTCTCATCTATTAGACTAGCAAAAAATTTTTTAATGTAACAAAACATTCTGTTACTGAGGATGTAAGGAAACAGGCACTCATATACATTGCTGATAGGAACACAAATTTGTACATCCATTCTGGAAGGAACTTTGGTAATGCCTAACAAAATCACACATGTACTCACCTTTGAAACCAGCAATCCCATGTCTAGAATCCATCCCAGGAATACATCTCCAATTAATACAAAAATACTTACACATTGCAGCATTCTGCATAATTGTAAAATTTTGGGAAGAGCCTAAATGTCTTTACATAGGAAAATGGCTGAATAAACTATGACACATCCAGACAATGAAGTACTGTGCAACTGTTGAAAAAAATGAAGATCTCTATGATATACTGTAATTTCCAGGACATAGTGATAAGTGAAAAAAGCAAAGCCCAAAAATACCTATGGGTATGCTGTCTCCATATAAAAACAAAGAGGATACATGAAAATACATGTTTCTGCTCATTGGAACAAAAGAAATACAAGAAGAATAAACCAGGAACTAAAGAGATAGGTTACCTACAGGGAGAGGTGGGAAAAGAGTGTAAAAAAAAGTAGGAAATGGGAACAAAGTAGCAGGAATATGGAAGGAGTGACACTTCTCTGAATATATAGTTTTAAATAATTCTGACTCTTAGAACCATAGAAATTTTCACATACCCTTCATAAAAAAAAAATAAAACCAACCAGGATTTGAGAGGAATTCAAACAGTAAAAAATCACTAACACATGAAACCAACTGTATTAGAAATGAATAACCCAGGAAAGGGAAGGGGGAAGCAGGGAAGGGGGAAAGGGGAAAGTGGGGCAAAGGGAGATGGGGGCGGAGAGAGAGAAGAAGGGGAGGGGGAGTAGAGGGGAAGGGGAGGGAAAGGAAGAGCAGGAGAAAAGAGTATCTTGACTGGACACCATGAGGCTAAAGACAAAAAGAATTATACACAAATTCTGTTAATATAGTTAGTAAAAGTATTTCTCACGGGGTATAGGTTAGTAATTCTTAAAGTACTTTATGTATGTAACAGAACAGAACAAATACGTAAATAGAATGTAGATATTGAGAATTTGGTTTCTCACTGCTAGAGAAAAAAGTAATAAAGAAAGGAGAAATGCTAAATAAACCCTGTGGTACTGGACTGGAATCAGAGTTATCAGTATAAACACATGGTTTTTAATATGTGTGTGTCCGTATTCATGTATATATATTTGTTATACACATACATATGCATGTATGTATAGGTTTCCTAGCTTTGTCCACTGAGAGGACCTAGAAGCAGTGATACCCAGTAACTATGAGTACACTTGGTGCTCAAATCTTGGTCTCTAAACACCATTCTCCAATAAAAGGAACCACAACTCTTAAGGAAAAGTGGTTGATTCTAATACTGGGGCAAGGAAAATACAAGAGGAGCCTGGGACATTTTTCTGGTGTCAGAAAACAAGAAAAAATTCAAAAGAGGACAGGGGATTGTCGAAAGAAAAAAGGACCCAACCTGAAGGCCCCTAATGGCCAATCCTGAGACATCTTGAGCAACAAATAATGACAATACTGAATTGAAACTCCTAGAATAAAACAAATATTAATGAATCCATACTGATAGAAATAAATAATCAAATAAATAGGTAAATGGGGGTAAAGTAACAATTCCTCACAACAGAATCTCAATTAATAAACACAGAAAAGAAAGAGAAAACCAGAACTCTCCACCAGGCAAACATCACAGTAATAAAGTGTTGCAGAAAGATTCACTGATGGATGCTAAAATTAGAGAGCAAAAGTTTGACGAGAAACAGCATTTACATAATCTCCAATATCTCCCACAAGGTACTTAACTGAAAAAAGAAAGACAGTTAAGTGGAGAAACTCACAGTTCACAGTGAAGAGACTCAGCAGATCTAACTTAACTAAGTGATTAATTAATCACCAGTAGTAAGACATATCAAGAGCATAATCCCTGATACATTGCACTGAAAAGGACAACATTGTTTTTTGTGGTATTCTTCCCCCAAATGCATTAACTCAGTCCAATCATGAGAAAACACTGGACAAACCCAAACTGAGGAACATTCTACAAAATAACTGACCAGTTCTCTTCAAAGTGTCATGGTCATGAAGACCAGGAAAGTGTGAGAAACGTACAGATTGAAAGAGACTATGGAGAAATAACCAAACTCAATATGGGTTCCTAGTCAGAATCCTGCAGCAGAAAAAGGACAGTTAGTTGAAAATTTGGTGAAATTCCAATAAGGTCTGTAGTTCAGTTAATAATATTATACCAATGTTAATTTTCTATTCTTTTTTTTTAATATAAATTTTTTTTTTTTTTTTTACTTTTGGCTGCGTTGGGTCTTTGTTGGTGCACACAGGCTTTCTCTAGTTGCAGTGAGCAGGGGCTACTCTTCACTGTGGTGGCTTCTCTTGTTGTGCATCATGGGCTTCAGGCGCGCGGGCTTTAGTAGTTGTGGTGTGCAGGCTCAGTAGTTGTGGCGCACGGGCTTCATTGCTCTGTATGTGGGACCTTCCCAGACCAGGGCTCAAACCCGTATCCCCTGCGTTGGCAGGCGGATTCTTAATCACTGCACCACCAGGGAAGCCCCTAATTTCTTATTCTTATAATTATATTATGGTTATGTAGGACGTTAGCATTATGGGAAGTAGGGTAAGGAATATAAAGCAACTCTCTGTACCATTTCTGCAAGTCTAAAATTAGATCAAAATAAAAGTTTTTAAAGAACAGTAAGGAATGCTGAGCAAAGGTAGAGGAATTACCCTTAGATAGAAGGAGGAAATCTCTTCCTTAGATAGAAGGAAGAGTGAAAGAAGGAAGGAACCCATGGAAATAGTGAGGAACGGAATGGAAAACAGAAGAATGTTAAGGCAGTTCATTTTTGCTGTCTTCTACTTTCTTGTGAAATAGTTATCATCTGCTCCCCTGTATTCATCAGTAGCGCCAATTAGCAAAATATATCATTATCATCCAGCTCAAGAAAAGACCAAATGATAGCTTTAGAATGGGGCTGGTCACCAGGAAGACCAAGCCATGATTAGAAGTTTGGAACTTTCAGAGGTGAAAGGGGCTAGAGGAGTTAATAACTGATAATGCGTCAGTGAGGAAGCCTTCACAAAAATCCCCGAACTATGGGGTTTGGAGAAATTCTGTGGTGAACACATCCATGTCCTGGGATCATGGAACACCCCAACTCACAGGGACAGAAGCTCCTGTACTCAGAATGCTTCCAGATCTTGCCCAATGTCTTTTCCATCTGGCTATCTATCCTGTATCCTTTATCATATCCTTTACTATATAATAAACCGATAAGTATTAAAAAAAAAAAAAAAGACCAAATAACTCCAAGCAGATTGGGAAACAGGGAATCGAATTTCTGAGAATTACGGAGTCAGGTACTAAGTCTGTGTTTTATTCATATTATTTAAATGCTCTTACCTTCACATTTTTTAAAAGTTTATTTGTTCATAACTTTAATAATGGACACACATAGGGAATGACAACAAGATTTAAAGTTAATGACTTACTCACTGAACTTACTGTGATAATCACTTCATGACGTATGTAAATCAAATCATTATGCTGTACACCTTAAATTTGTATGTGCTATATGTCAATCATATCTCAATAAAACTGGAAGAAAAGAAAAACTTATAATTATGGGAAACCAAAAAAAAAAGTTAATGACTTGCAGAATGTGCTGTTTAAGATACATGTGTTCTGATCTTTACACGAATTTAAAGTTATCTTTAAATTTGTCTTCAAAATAAAATGATAAATCATTATTACAAAACTGCCATCAATGTTGAGGCTTCACAGACTGGTTTATACTTGAGGCCAAATATGCCTCAAGTCATCTCTGGGGCTCTACTTCCATAAATCAGCCAGGGGTATTCATTAACTAATGAGTGTAAGAACCAATGACCAATAAAGTGAATTACTAATTAACATTTGTAAAAAAAAAAAGTATAACTAATATTACCTGAGGTTTATAATTTATCCAACTTTTTGGAGTTGTTTTTGATTTATTATCAAAATCACATTTTGTTTTCTATAAACTGAATAGACTAGATCTATTCAGTTTATAGAGGGAAACTATATAAGAACTTTAACCAGAATTTAATGAGGGAGAATTTTATATCCTACAACTGTTAAGTGCATTTAACGTCTTTCCAAGGACCCAGGAAAGAGAGGGCAGGAGGTAAGAGACTTGCCAGGATCCTAGAAGATAAGAAGAAACAAAATACTCCATGGATACCAGAAAAGAAAAAACTGCATTTACAATCTCCATGAGTTAAAGATTCAGAATTATAATACTAAAGGATGAACGTTGAATAGAAATTATAACATGAGCACATTTCAAATTAAGGTACTCACATATCACAGGGGATCTGAAATGGTATGCTCAAGGCACAGGAGAGCAGATACAAACAGGATAAACAGAGCACATCATAGTGGAATGAGAATTTACACTTCTAAATGAAAATAAGTATGCTGTTATGGAATCTAAAACAAAATTCACTTGAATAGAAGACACATAAGCCGTCTAAGAAATTTCTTGAATTTTTATGATGAAATATGAATCTCCACAGGAATATCTGAAGAGTTATTCTTTCTAGGGGTACTTCAGTAAAAAAGCTGGAGAAGTACTATAAATAACTTTGATGTATGGGAGTAAGGAGCTCTGACTGGAACTCAAGGACAATGCTAGGGAGGTAAATACAGAAAACTGAGGGCAAAAAGTAGCAAAACTTGGGCTTGCTTTGGTCTGAACTTGTTTAGCTTCTCTAGACTGGGTATATTACTGATTTCAGAGACTGGTTAGAGATTAAAGAAAATGGCTCTATTTCTTTCACTCAAATATGTCTATCTTTTCTTGCTCATAGATAAACAGGAAGAGAATGGTAAGATTTGTTTTAATTTCATAATTCAATATTAATTTTCAAGTTGAACTGACTTGTTTACAGTAAAAAATTTAGAGTTAAAATACATAGTGACTACATTAAATAACTATATATGCTGAGTGAAAAGTAGTATCCAAAATACATTAGTTTTCTGTTTTGGTCAAAACAATTTAAAATAGTGGGGTTTTTTTATGATGGTAGTTTCCTTAACATGGAGGAAAGATCCTTTTCCCTATTGTCAATGCAAATGATACTAAACTGAAAATGGTTTACCACACAATATGTTCAAAGTATATTACATTTTCTTTCATAAGTAGAATAATCAAGAGTAAGATAAAGAATCATCCACATTATACTGCTGTCTTTATGTCAACAACTATCTGGTATCTGTAAAAGCTATTTTGTTAGATACTCCTAAATCCTTTTAGACAGTGATAAATTAAGTTCACGTTGCTCATTAAGATAAACACATCAGCCTAGATAATTCAAAAGTAGAAAGCTCTGACAAAAAAAGGTTAATTCTCAATTATATGCAGTAATGAGAAACAATTTAAAAATCAAGAGATATTCAACTATTCTCATCCTCACCATTATACCACCTTCTAACCAAGTGACAAAATTAACAGTTTGGAGAAGTCTTTTTATTTTCCCCATTCAGATTGTGTTACAGAGAAACTAATGAGAAGTAAAATGATAAGACTCTCAAAACTAAATTACTCCCTGAAAAGAAAACTAGCTGTAAATAAACTCTAAATTATTCAGGGTACTGTGGCCTCGTTCTTCACAAACGGCTAGCTAAGGTCCAGAACATCAGCAATGAAGCCAACCAAGAGAACTGGAGAGTTACTTTAAAATTCTGTATTAATTCCCAAAACCATATAAAATAAACCCCTCAATATTCTCAGGTAATTTTTTCAATGGGAAAAAGCTCAGAGGAAATAATCTAAGAAGACAGCTTAATAATATAGATAGTTACACACAGAAATATTTATAGATATGTGTACATACATGAGTTAGTGTATGTTTCCTAGAAGCAACTCCAGCAACAATGAGCACACATAGTGCCCAGATCTTGGTTTCTAATACCATTCTCCAATAAAGGGAACCAGTGCTCCTTGGAGAAATGGCTGATTCTAGGACTGAGGCAGGATTACATACAAGATGAGCCTGGAGTATCTTGTAGTGCTGGAAAGTAAGAACATGCTGTAAAAAAAACCCACCATAACAGAACAACAAAAGCTCAAAAGAATATAGGAACCAACTGAAAGAGCTTCCAAAGCTGGAACAATTTGAGCAATAAAATAAATACTGGATTATAATGCAAAGTATAAAATAAATAACCATGAGTCAATGCTGATATAAATAAATGACTGAATAAATTAATAAATGGGAGAGAAGAGGCAAATCTCCCTTGCAGAAGAATTCCAAAAAATTTATGTACACACTCCACTGTTACGGAGGTAGAACATAATTCCCCACACATTAAGTGTGCACTTCACATAATGACTTTCTTCTAAAAAGTACAATATGAAAAGGGAGGAGAGGAAAAGTAACTTTACAAGGTACAAACTTGACAAACACTGTCTTAAGCCAGGTGATCAAGGTTAACATCAACAGTGGTAAGGCATATTGATAGCATTTACTCTTGATATACGATTAAGAATGGCACTTTACCTCTGTTCCTTTCTCCCCAAAACACATTACCCAGCCTAACCATGAGAAAAGAATCAGCCAAATCCCAACTGAGGGACATTCTACAAACACCTGACCAGCAATCCTCAAAACTATCAACTTGTCATTAAAAATGAGGAGTCCGAGAAACTGTTAAAGCTAAGAGGACACATGATAACCAGGATTTATTCCTGCATAGAATCCTGGTATAGAAAAAGGTCATTAGGAGAAAACTGAGGCAATCTGAACATATGTTATCTAATAATGTATAAATACTGGTTCATGAACTGTGACAAATGTACCATACTAATGTAATATGTTAATAATGTGGGAAACTGGACATGGTGTATATAGGAATCTGTATACTATCTCTACAGTAATTCTGTAAATCTAAAATGATTCTAAAATAAGAGTTTATTATAAAATAATCTAAGAATACTTTGCTATATTATTTTATAATTATTGTTTTTAATAATTAATATTAATAATATAAATTTATATTATTAAAATATTTCATTCTTTTACATGTATGCATCCCAATGTTCATTGCAGCACTATTTACAATAGCCAGGACATGGAAGCAACCTAAATGCCCATCAACAGATGAATGGATAAAGAAGATGTGGTACATATATACAATGGAATATTACTCAGCCATAAAAAGGAATGAAATCGGGTCATTTGTAGAGACATGGATGGACCTAGAGTCTATCATACAGAGTGAAGTAAGTCAGAAAGTGAAAAACAAATATCGTATATTAACACATGTATGTGGAGTCTAGAAAAATGGTACAGATGAACCTATCTGCATGGCAAGAATAGAGATGCAGACGTAGAGAAGGGATGTGTGTACATGGAGGTGGGGAAGGGGTGTGTGGGATGAACTGGGAGATTGGGATTGATATATATACACTATCATGTGTAAAACGGATGGCTAGTGGGAACCTGCTGTATAGCGCAGGGAGCTCAGTTCAGTGCTCTGTGGTGACTTAGATGGGCGGGATGGAGGGGGGAGGGAGGTCCAAGAGGGAGGGGATATATGTATACATATAGCTGATTCACTTTGTTGTACAGCAGGAACTGACACAACATTGTGAAGCAACTATACCCCAATAAAAAAGAAAAAAATTTATTTTCATGCACTTGGAAAAAACAGCGTAACTGGAAGTTTAACTAATATATTTATAAATATTTATATTTAAAATCCTATATGGCAAAACTCCATGAACTGAAATCTTTAATACTATCAACCTGGAAATTCAATCAATATTTAGGTATCAGGCACTGGCCTAGGTCCTTGGGAGTCAATAATGAGCCAAAAAAGAAAATAAGATGTGGTCCCTATCTGCATGGATATGACGGTAGCGGAAGAGAAAGACAATCATACAGTCACACATATAAATGTAAACGGCAACTGTGGAAAACGTATGACATCACTACCTCATCTGGGAGGTCAGGATATTTCCTCAAGAAGCAAAACTTCAGTTGAGGTGTGAAGGATAGCTAAGAGCCAACGAGTGAAATGGAAGAAAAGAAAGAGTGGTAAAGACAGGGAGAAAAGCATGTGCAAAAGCCATGTAATGCAAGGAGCAAGACAAGTACAAAGGGAGAAACGAAAGCCAGCATGGGTGAAATGGAGAGTTAAGCAGAACATGATAAAAAATAAGGCTGGACCATTGTGAAGGATTTTTGTTTTTATCCTAAAAGCAATGAGAAGCCATAAAAAGACTGGTGAAGAGGAGGGAAGAGTGACAATCAAACGTGTGTTTCAAAATAAATCACTGTGCCTTCAGGATGGATACTGGATTAGAGACGGGTTGAAACAGAAGTGGGTAGACAAGAATGAAGGCTGCTGTAGAAATTTCAGGCAAGATGATGGTAACAAACTAAAGTGGTGGTAGTGGAAATGGGAACTAGTTGACAGATTTAAGAGGTATTTAGAAAGTAAGATTAATAAAACTTGTTGACAGACTAGACGTATAAGGGAGAGGGAGATATTAAGGATCACTCCTACTGTCCTGTATTTTCCAACTGGAAAAATAATGGAGTCATTCACTGAAATAAAAAGCAAAGAAAGAGGACCAACATTTTGGGGGGTTTTGGGAGTGAGGGAAAAATCAGTTTAGTTTTAGACCTTGTATTTGCGATATCTCTAATATATGCAAGAGAGGTGCCAACTGGAAAGCAAAATATATAGATCTAGAGCTCAGACGAGATAGAAAACACTCACGTCCTTAGAAAAGCTGACATCTTTATCCTAGTAAAACAGCTAACTATAATTGCCAAATATCCAAGAAAAACGTTAGACTTTGACCATCTGTATGTAGTTAAAACAAAAAGCTGAGACAAAACATGGCAGTAATATTTCATCAACTACAACAAAAACGGCTAGGCACCATGCGGAACACAGAGTTTTAAAAATCTTGTTTCAACAGTATATTTATTATGTCACTAATCATACAGTATTTTTAAGTTTTAGCAGGGCTGGCCAATGTCCTTGGAAATATTCAATACCTGCACTAGTCAGTAAAGTAGCCACTAGCCACATGTGGCTACTGAGCACTTGATATGTGACTGGTTTGACTGAGGAACTGAATTTTTATCCTATTTTATCTCAACTAATTTAAATAGTCACATGTGGCTAGTGGCTACTCTATTGGACAGGTGCAGTTTAGAGCTTCCTTGTATATTTCATCTAATCCCAAACAACCACCTTATGAATTAATTGAGAGCCAGTGTGGGGGATAGAGGGAATAAAGAAGTAGAAGCTTTCATTCAACCTGCTTATTGTATTATTTGAATTTTTATTTCAAGAATATATCTTACTTGTAAAATTTAAAATATTTTTAATTTTAAAATTAATTAAATGCTGCACAGAAAAATTAGGAAATACAGAAAGAGGAAAATGAAAATAATCTGTAAACCTCCTTTAAGAAATAATCTATAATTAACATTTAGCCATATATGAAGAGGATCTACATTTTTAACCCTTTTGTTAAAAGGCGCACCAATGGCCCAAGTTACTCTCTATGAGTTTTATCATATTTCTCTTCTACCCCATCCCCATCCCAAACACCTTGAGAATCCTATTAGAAAGCTATCATCTCTAGAACTCTACCTCAAGGCTGCCAAAAATAAACAATAGTCCTCTTGCTTATCTCCCTTTCACCACCATCACGACCACCCTCTGCCACCAGTGTCATATACTTTAAGTGGAACCCAATCTCTACCCCACAATATCATGGAATCATTAGTCACTATAGTGAAAAAGAGTACAAGCTTTGGAGTCAAGCAACTTTATGAGTCTGTGGTTCTCCTTTTACTATTTGGATGACCTTGGACTAATTACTTCTGCTGGTTTCTATACCTGTTTCTTCATTTGTTTATAGAAAATAACAGTACCTAATACACAGATAGCATCTATAAAGCATAATGCCTAGCCAGAGTAGCACTCGATAAATGACAACTATTACGGACTTCTATGTGCCTGGCGCTGCCCTAGATATTGAAGGGGAGAGCTCTGAAACAAAACAGAATCCCAGCCATCCTAGAGGTTATGTTACACTAGCTTAACCCCAGGGACTCTTTCCATCTGGGATGTGAATTCCTGATCCATCCCTTATTAGATGTGTGACCTTATGCAAAGTACTTCATCTAAAATCTAAATTTCTTCATTTCTAACACAGTAATGTTATCTGCTCTTACCTACTTGAGATGGCTGGAGTAAAAATAAAATGAGAATATATGGGAAAATGCCTTGTAAATTATTATATGCTAAATAAAAAGAAGGTATTAAAGAGTAACATATTCCTCCTCTCTTGGACAAAGCTTTCCAATCAATATGCCAAGAATGGATTACAGGGACTTCCCTGGTGGGAAGGCAGGGGACACAGGTTCGAGCCCTGGTCCGGGAAAATCCCAATCTTAGTTGTTGCTCCGTGGCAACTAAGATCTCTTAGTTGCCACACAGCAACTAAGCCCATGCACCACAACTACTGAGCCTGCGCTCTAGAGACCGTTAGCCACAACTACTGAGCTCATGTGCCACAACTACTGAAGCCTGTGCGCCTAGAGCCCATGCTCTACAACAAGAGAAGACACCGCAATGAGAAGCCCGCGCACCACAATGAAGCGTAGTCCCCATTCACTGAAACTAGAGAAAGTCCATGCGCAGCAATGAAAGACCCAGTGCAGCCAAAAATAAATAAATTTTTAAAAAAAGAATGGATTACAGATGTGCTGAAAATATTGACACCCCCTCTCCCTGGCCCCCTCGGCCTACAGGGAGCTGGGGAATCTGCCATACAAATAATCATTTTTATGTGTGCCATGATGCAGAAGTTTGGAAACTTTGCTCTAACACACTATCTCATGTCGGCAGACACTGGAGATGGCCAAATGACTCCCTCCTCTGGATAATTTAGGTCTCACCACCAACTCTGTTATTCTTATGATCCTGCTTCAAAGACAGTGATGTCACAGTTCTCCAAAGGATCAAGCCCGAACATCAAGGAGCTGCTAGTCCAATGCCATCATGCATATACAAAAAATGAAACAAAATAAAAACTCTCAGGTGACAATATGGCAAAGATGTTACCATACTTTCACAAAAGATTTGAGCAACTTCCAGCAATATCTGCCTAGAACCATCTTAAGACAAAAGTTTAGAAGTAATGGAAGAGAGGGAAATAGGGATGGAGGGAAGATGAAAGAGAAAATAAACAAAGAGAAAAAGAAAATGTAGACTTTTGTCTTGTAGAAAATAGCTGAGAATCCGTAAGAGCTAATCACTGGCTTCCATGACTGCCTAAAGCTAATCTAGAGACTAAAGAGAATAAGATTATTTTCAGGTTCCTTTGTTTTATAGTCTTTTTCATACATCCTAGAACTAATGCTGGTGTATATCTGACTTTTAGACTGTTATGGTCCCTACGTCATCATCATCCATATTTTGTGGGACTGCTGTTTCCAATCTGCACATATATTGTTAGTTTCTCATCCACAGCCATATTATCTTAAATTCCCTATTAAATTTACTCCTTCCTCCATCCTGAATTTATTCCTTACCCCATCCCAAGGTTATCATTCTGGAATGTATTTATACCTCCAGACTCTTACAATGCCAAGTCTATTACTTAAAACCTTTATTTTCACATTTTCCACTCCTCATATGTCATCATACATACACACAAACACACACACACACACACACTCACTCACACACACACACACACACACACCCGACAAACACATACACAGATTTATATCCGCTCTGTGGGAAAACTATCAAATAACACTCCATAGGCCTCCTCCGAATTCATTTCTTTTTGTCATACTTTTTGGTGTGATATTCAACCAGGTGTTCAACTACTGAAGATTAATAAAGGAAAAGACCTTCTTTACTTAATGTCTGATAGAAAATCAGGTGAGATACCCCAACACATGCCAATAAAAGATGTAAAGAAAATATGGTAGAAGCAGCCTAGAGTAGTAGTTAAGAGCTCACAGTCTGGATTCAGATAACCTAGGTTCGATCTTGGCCTGACCAGTGAATTCTGAGCAGATTACTTCAGCTTCAGTTAATCATTTAGTTTCAATTTCTTCATCTACAAAAATGAAAAATTTAGCCACTTTATAAGGTTGCTGTGAGGGTTGGATGACATAATCATATTAAGCACTTAGCATAATGCCTGGCACACAGTAAGCAAACAAGTGTTAATTGTTGTTATGGTGTCAGATATAATCAATCTTCTGACTTTGTCATTACCTTAGAAGGAAACTAATTTAGCATAATTGACTCTTTATAAACTTATGTTTTCTGCCCCCCAAAGTGAGGATGCTAGACAGAGGGAAAATTATTTTGTGCGCAGAATACACTGGTTACTCCATATAGACTATGATGAGCTGTATAGGTCTCTTCAAGTTCTAACATTCTATGAAACAGGTGTCAAACATTTTAGAACGTCAACCCTTGATCAACAAACACTTTACCATCAAATCCGTAAGTTCAAATATGCGCTCTAAACTTACATTAAGTTTGGAAGGATACTAACTTAGTCACAAAAGAGAACGATCATTAAATTCCTAATATAGAGGTAATATGGAGGGAAAGGAGATGTCGAGATGAGCAGCAACATGCCAAAGGCTTACAGATCACACCACTGAAGCATCATTTGCCCTTCTGAACAAAGCCGAAGCCCAAAGTAGATGCCTCAAGTGAAAAACAAGAAAATGAAAACAAAGTACACTAGAAATTTAAACTTTTACTCTGAACTGTACCCAGTAGGTTGGTGATATTAAATATGTATAAAATAATAATAAATGTATCAATTTATAAATCCACTGGATCGCCACAACATTGGCCACAAATACTTATCCCTAAAGAGAAACCTCGAAACCACAAATCAGGAACTAAATAAAGAGGCGGTCTTACTTCCTTCTCTAGGTCTAGGAAGAAATTTAGAAACACTGAAGTTTTGAAGTAGCTAGAGATTTCATCACTATAAAGCTGGAATCTCTGCATTCTACTCTCCTTGGTGCCCAAACTAGCTATGTACAGTTTGAAAAAGTAGTAGCTCCACAAAAAAAGTTTTCATTAACTTCAAGACACTGTCTAAGGAGCAGCTTTTAATCTACCTGGAGGTTATATATCTCCTTTGAGAATCTGATAAAAAGAATGGACATTCTCCCCAGAAAGGAGAAAATGCACTGAAAACAAAACTGTGCACTTAATTTCAGGGGTGGGGATGAGGAAGTCCCCTGAAAGTCACTGACCACTAGACCACAGTCCCCAAAGGCATGACCCAGGATTAAGGCAAACTAATTTATCAATTTGAAACGGAATGAAAGTAACTGAGACCGAGGTTTTAATCCAGAAAATAAAACAAGATTAGAAATATTTTGTTTTCTCAGCTAATGAGTGTTAGACGTGGTGGCTGGGAGAGGGTGTTGGCCATGTTGAGTGGGGAAAACAAAAAAACACAGGACTAACAAAAGAAAAGTGGAATTAAAACAGTGACATGTAGTCTGTTGCATTCACTCTGAGACAGCAGCAATAAAATGGCCAATTCCTGCTGCCTTAACAAGGAACGATTTAAGGTGACCAATTCTGGTGCACATTCCCACGCCAGTGAAGTTAATTAAATGGCAAATGTGAACACACACCTGCCACACTTGCAGGTGAAAGCACAAGTTTAACCAAAGTCCTGCAAATCTTCCATTTTTTCCTTAAGAACCGACTGAGAGAAATTATATGCTTTAATCTAGGAGAAAAAAGGAAGGGAGGGGGCCAGAAATCCTCAAACGTGATGGCTAAAGGATCTGCAGGAAGTGTTAACTACAAACCTTTTGAGATCAAAGGGCTCAAGAGGGACATGAGAATAAAACAAGGGAAGTAATAATAAAATAAAGTAAAAGGGAAAAGCGTCTAGAAACTGTTCTTAAAACAAAACAAAAACCTCTTTCCTGTTTCCTAGACACGTAAACAGTAGTAACTTGGCAAAGAGGAACGGATGAGACGACGGCACAACTTCCTTCCCAAACTCCAGCATTCCTTGGACGTCCTCGCAAGCAGTCAGGCTTGGGACATGTCACAGGCAAGGCTCCTCCCTGCACCACTGCCCGAGGAACCTCTCGCAGGGACTATCGCTATCTCCCTTCCTCTCACTGCGGGAGAGGAGAAATAGGGGATGCAGGGAAAGGAGAGCAATGAAGGCTGGACACCAAACCTGAAGGTGGCCCGCTCCGAGGCTTAGTCGAGAAAGACCTGGATCCTTCAACCCCTTTCTCCGCTCAATACATGCAAAACCGGGAGGGTGCCGCCCTGGGAGGGCCAGTCTTACCTCTTCACCCGGATGTTTCGGGGGTACACTCAGGGGGGACAGGAGGAACGAAGGGACAGAAACCCAAGGCCGAATGCCTGGACAGAGAGAGATGGCACACACAGACTAAGGACATAAGTGCCCTGTGGAAGTCCGGAACTGCGAGCTCCAGAGGCAACGTGTCCAGCCCCGCCAACCACCTCCGAGAAGCATTCCCCCGCCTCTTTCCCAGCCGGCCAGCTCCGCCCTCACCTGTCTGCAGGGAAGCCGGCAGCTCGCACGTCGAGGATTATCCCTGCCTCTGCTCTCCGGAGTCGCCTCAGCCCTGGCAAGAAGTGAGCGGAAACGCGACCCGGGCCTTTTCCTTCTTCCCCTTCTCCCACGCACCTAGGCTCCTCGGGGGCGGGGAACAACAGCGGCTGTCACAGCCTCACACTGACCAACCGCCGAGGACACTCAGACCGGCAGCAGCTCCACCAGGCCTACAGCTCCAACACCGAGAGCAGCGGAGCCGGAAGTGAGGGGACCGGAAGTAGCGTTGTCCGTAGCCCTGGACGGCCTCTCTCTCCCTCAGTCTGGCCGGCCCAGCCACGTCTCGATGGTGCCAGCGCGCTTCCCCCGAGGCCCCCTCCGCCCCACTCCAGGAGGCGGGCTCCGCCCCTCCCGCTGCGGCCCTTAGCAACCACATCCGGGACTCAGCCGGCGCCTTTGCCCGGGTAATTTTCTGGCTGCGGCTAGATTGCTGGGGGGGCTGTGAGCGCGGGTCCAGATGCACCTGCCAGAGCTGGGGGCTTGCCGAAGGGCGCGCTGGCCTGGTCTTGAGTGGTCGGAGGTCCAGGAGCCCTCGGCATCCTTTTCTCACCCACACACCCCAGCCTCACGTATTAGGCGTCCCCCCAACAGACGGTGAGCCGGTGGCGGGAGGGTGGAGGTGGACGTAGCTCACCGCCTCGCAATCACAGGAGAGCCAAGCTTCTTTCTCAGCTGCCAGAGAGCACGTAGAAGGTTATTTAAGCCCCGTGGGAGGTGGGAGGGTAGAGGGAATGCGGGGTTTAGGGAGCAGACGGGATGCGGGCGCCTCACTCTCTTTCCCCAGTGCCTGGAAAGCCACCCTCTGGCCACGTCACTCACGCCCACCCGCTTCAGGAAGACCAGACCTCCTCGCCCGGCACCCCTGAGTTCTTATGATTTGCTCTATCTTTATGATCACCTTCTGCTCTGCTCGCTCGCAGACAGTGGGTCCATGATACTGTTCTTTCCTGTTACTGTTTATCCAGAGGACTGATTTCTGCTTTCTTTGCTCGCCCCGTTACTTAAGTAGATCACTGCCCTGTCTACAGAAACCGACGAACAGTCCTTCTCTAAGATCCCTTTGTAGTTTCCTAAGTGGAGGCCCCAATCTGTACTTCGGATATTCTCGCTGTCCCCAGCACCGTATGGCTCTGCAGTGGTGCTAGACAAACCTGAAGCTCAGTTGCATACAGTACCTACCGGTGATCCAGCCGAGCGCATCTCCCTTCAAGGTTTCGGACTCCGCTTTTACTTTGACAGCCTTGGGTGCTCATTTTCACCACCATTTCACTTGCAGGAATGCCAAAGGCAACAGTGCACTCCGTGGGACCTACCCCTCTTTAGACCATAATTCTCACCTGCCTTGTCACATTAGTTGACAAGACATTTTTAATGACTAAGTGCCCGAAGGCAGAACTCTGCTTCTCCAAATTTGTAGGGAGTTTCAGCGTAGTGAACTGTACATCCCTGTACAGATAATCTTTCCCATATCTGTGAAGAGTAGATACCCGTGACACCACCAATATTTCAAAAGTAAATAACAATATTTATTGTCTGAAATCTCCAGGACACCTTCTCTGACAAAAACCGTAATGAAATCCCAAAACATAAATCTGTGGTTAAAGGGCCCTTATCTTAAATGGGTGAATATATATGCCGATTCATTTAACTTAAGTTCTACAGTTTACTGTGGATTTTCCTGTTCAAAGCCATCCTGTTAGGCTTCTCAATTATAAGAAAAGGATTCCAATCTAGGATAATTACTGCTCTTATTATATAGGAACAGAATGGAACTTAGTAGTAGATGGAAAACAGTGAAAGTCTATGCACTTTCTTTGGGAAAAAGGAAGTAGTAGCCATTATTCTTGGGTTTGGGGAAAATTTTTCATACTAACTCAAAGACTATTTTAAACCTAACCTTGCTTAGATGGAGACTTTTTTCATCTCTCTCTCTCTCTCTCTCTCTCTATCTCTATCTCTATCTCCCCCTCTCCCTACAGCTTGGGGAATTCTGCCTGCCCATTCTCCTTAGGAAGAACAGAAGATTACTACTTTTCTTTTAATTGCCATTGTGTTTGGAGAAGTAAGACAAAAAGGGAATAGCTGCCTGTCACATATGCTTATGACATGGGGCTTATCTACTCATTTACCTTTGCACTGCTATTGGCTATTATTCAGCTTTAGAAAAATCAGGTACCATTTATTCACTTGGCCTGTGGGAAACTGTGGCAGCCTATCTTTTATTTATTGATCGGGAAGGAAAGGAGGCAACGGGTTAAAGGATATTGTTACTTTTCCTTTCTGAGTGAATTAAATGTGCATGCAACCTTTTCTCTTTGCTTTAGATGTTGAATATTGTATTCTGCTTATCAATATCTCCTTGGAAGAAGAAGGTGCTAGTTTTCTTTTCTAGGGGAATTCTGGTAGTGTCACAGTAGTTTTGTCACTGTTTATTGACAGCTTCCTTTTCATGAAGAGATATTTAGTTACTGATTGCACAGTGTAATTCTCTGGAAATAAACCCTTTATTAGGGGGTACTGATTAATGGAACATTTAAACAAACCCATGTATAGTAGAATGAGTAGAACATCAGAGTAGAAATTGTTTTAACTAAAAGAAAAGAAACTATTCATAATTCCATTTTCTGGAGTTAACATTCAACATTTTGGTCAGTATCTTTTATTTCTGTGAGTATTTTTTTCTTCATTTATTTAACAGATCGTTTTTAAGAACTTACTGTTTCCTGGGCACTAAGCACTGTAGGAATAGCCATGAGCCTTTGCCCTCATGTAACTTTCAGTGTATGTTGTATTTGTTGGCATACAGTGGTTGCTTTTTCCACTTAATATATCATGGAATTTCCATTTGGAAATTCCAATTTCCAATGGAAATTCCATTCCATTAAATATTCTCCTTCAGTGACTTCCATATCCTGGCTATTGTAAATAATGCTGCTATCAACATTGGGGTGTGTGTATCTTTTCATATGAATGTTTTTGTTTTCTTCAGATATATATCCAGCACTGGAATTGCTGGGTCATATGATAGCTCTGTTTCTAGTTTTCTGAGGAACCTCAATACTGTTTTCCACATTGGTTGCATCAATTTACATTCCCATCAACAGTGTACAATAGTATTTTAGCATATAGATATTCCTTAATTTATTTATCTAATCCTTTTTGTTACACATTTGGATTATTTTTAGTTTTGTCTGTAATTATAAAACAACAACATGAGGAACAGTCTTGTGTGAATTCTTAGATGACTTCCAATGACGTTCACCTTGTATAATTCCCTCCTCTGTGCACATGATAGGATATCATTCCTATGATTATATTATATTACATACAAAACGAATCTTGCAGATGTAATTTAGGTTACTAATCAGTTGACTTTGAGTTACTCAAAAGGAAGATAATCTGGGTGGTCCTAAACTGACTACATGAGCCTTATATTTTATTTTATTTTATTGAAGTATAGTTGATTTACAATATTATATTAGTTTCATATGTACAACATAGTGATTCAATATTTCTATGGATTATACTCCATTTAAAGTTATTACAAAATAATAGCTACATTTCCCTGTGCTGTACAATATATCCTTGTTGATTATTTATTTTATAAATAGTAGTTTGTATCTCTTAATCCCATACCCCTATCTTGCCCCTCCTCCTTTCCCTCTTCTCAGTGGTAGTTACTAGTTTGTTCTCTATATCTGTGAGTCTGTTTCTGTTTTGTATATACATTCCTTTGTTTTATTTTTTGGATTCCACATAAAAGTGATATCATAGATTATTTATCTTTCTCTGTCTGACTTATTTCACAAAGCATAATACCCTCTAGGTCCATCCACATTATTGCAAATGGCAGGGTTTCATTCTTTTTTAGGGCTGAGTAATATTCCATTGTATATTTATACCACATCTTTATCCATTCACCTGTTGATGGACACTTAGGTTGCTTCCGTATCCTGGCTATTGTAAATAATGCTGCTATCAACATTGGGGTGTGTGTATCTTTTCATATGAATGTTTTTGTTTTCTTCAGATATATATCCAGCACTGGAATTGCTGGGTCATATGATAGCTCTGTTTCTAGTTTTCTGAGGAACCTCAATACTGTTTTCCACGTTGGTTGCATCAATTTACATTCCCACCAACAGTGTACAAAGTTTCCCTTTTATCCATATCCTCGCCAACATTTTTTATTATTTTTGATGATAGCCATTCTGACAGGTGTGATGTGGTATCTCATTGTGGTTTTAATTTGCATTTCCCTGAATATTAGTGATGTTGAGCATCTTTTCATGTGCCTGTTGGCCATCTGTGTATCTTCTTTGGAAAAATGTCTAATTAGGTCTTCTGCCTATTTCTAATTGGGTTGTTTGTTTTTTGATATTGAGTTAATGGGCTGTTTATGTATTTTGGATGTTAACCTCTTCTTGGTCACATCATTTGCAAATATTTCCTCCCATTCAATAAGTTGTCTTTTCATTCTGTGTATGGTTTCCTTTGCTGTCCAAAAGCTTTTAAGTTTAATTAGGTTACATGAAACTTAAAAGCAGAGCGTTTTCTCCTGCTGGTGGCAGCAGAGGAAATTAGAGAGGTTTGAAGCATGAAAGAGATTTGACATGAGGAAGGTTCTCTGTTGCTGAAATAAAGAGGTCCACAGGCAAGTACCTGAGGGAGGCTTCCAAGAGGTGAGAGCAGTCTCTGCTCACAGGCAACAAAAAACCCAGGGACTTCAGCCCTACAACCACAGAAGTTGAATTCTGCAAATAACCTGAATGAATTTGGAAACAGATTCTCCTCCAGCCTCTAGATAAGAGCCCAGTCTGACTGACATCTTGATTTCTGCCCTGTAAGACCTGAAGCAGCGGACTTAGTTAAGCCCACCCGGACTTCTGGCTACAGACTGTAAGATAATAAATGGGTGTTGTTTTAAGCCATTAAATATGTGTTAATTTGTTACACAGCAATAGAAAATAAATATATTTTGTAAGCTAGATTATTTTTACATCTACAATTTTTGGGGGAGGAGATAAAATCCTCAGTATGGACTTGCTGGATAAAACCTATGCACATTTTTAAGGTTGTTTTTTATTTATTTATTTATTTTTGGCTGCATTGGGTCTTCGTTGCTGTGCGTGGGCTTTCTCTAGTTGTGGCGAGCAGGGGCTACTCCTCGTTGCAGTGTAGGGGCTTCTCGTTGCAGTGGCTTCTCTTGTTGTGGAGCACGGGCTCTAGGCACGCAGACTTCAGTAGTTGTGGCTCACAGGCTCTAGAGTGCAGGCTCAGTAGTTGTGGCGCACGGACTTAGTTGCTCCGCAGAATGTGGGATCTTCCCAGACCGGGGCTTGAACCCGTGTCTCCTGCATTGGCAGGCAGATTCTTAACCACTGCGCCCCCAGGGAAGCCCCTTTTTTAAGGTTTTTGTACTGTATTGCTAATTTGCCCTCCATAAGCTTTGTACCAATTTATTTAACATAGGTTCCTAGCAACCTATGTTACTGCATCCTGGCAAACACTAGATACTGCTGTTCTGGTAAATAAAAGCAAAAACAAAAAGGTATCTCCTGTTTTGAAGGAAGATTTACATTTCTCTTATTACTGAACATTGTTTTCTTCATTTGGAATTCAGTTGGTAAGTCTTTTTTAGTGAATTGCCTGTTCTTAGTCATTAGTTAGCTTTACTGTTGACATAGAGAAGGTTGTTCCTAACATGTAGTACAGCATTTCTCTTGTAATATTTTCAAGGGGTAGAATGATTAATTGAGAGAATGATTAATTAATTGATAGAATGAATATTCTAAGACATATTAGCTGCTGCCATCACTCTCTGCAAAAAAATATCCCAGCCATTGTACTGTGGGAGAATGGAAAATGTCAGCTTCGTTAATCAGGCAGTATTGGTGCCTTATTCTTTGCTGGGGAAAAAGTTTAGCATGTCTGGTTTGTCATTAGAAGTGTGGTTGTTTCAGGAATAAAGATATATTGCATCTTACCATGGAAAATTGTAGATCTGACTACTGTTCAAGAAGGAAAAATATACTGTTAACTTCAGAAAAAAACTATCTTCCTAAACAAACATATCACTATTTTCAATTTGATCAAGATAATCAGTAATCTCTGATGTGTATATTACATTGCTTTATTTGGGATGGGGTAAGGGAGAAAATTCAAGTCACTTTTCTGTAATCCTTGTTATTTGAGATGATAGGGTTTATTTCTGACAAATGAAATAAGGCAGAAGGGAAAAAAGGAAGGAAAGAAGAAAAGAGGAAGAAAGGAAAGAACAGAAAGAAGAAAGAGATTCCCTCTTTCTTTTGGAGAGTAGTTTTGCTTGATTTTTCTTAAGAAATTCGTTCTTGCTACCTACATTTCTGAAGATTGGTGTCTTCCTAATGAGAGCAAGATATTTTTAATTTTTTATTTTGAAATAATGGTAGATTTATAGGAAATTGCAGAAAAATATACAGGGAGGTCCCATATATGAGTAAGATTTTTTTTTTTTAGTTGAATGGTCAAATCTTATTTACTTAGAAAGGTCAGACCACCCTAACAGTTGGATATGGAATGTGGTTGCTATTTGTGTCCACAGAATTCATAATGGCTATTCTCCTATGGAGGCCTGATATTGCTTCTTGGGGTGGGGGGTAGGTTTGGATAGGCATTGGAAATGCTGAGTTGGCTTGGTGCTGGGAGCACAGAATGTGCCCCTGTTAGAGGAGCCACACCATGTAATTCAAGGACACTGTAATATAGTGAAAAGAATGTAGACTTGACATTAGAAAGCCTGGATTCTGGACTGCATTCAACCACATTATAACTGTATGAGCTTTGAATCCACTTTTACCTCCCTCCCGCATTGTTTGGAATACAGGAAATAAAGCAGTTTAGAAACTAACACTCTAGGCTCTCATAATTATTTTTAAGACCTTTTTTTTTTGCAATAACAGCAACAACGAAAACTCCTTTACTGGTTGTGTTTCCTATAATAAAAATTACGTCTTTGATTTTGATGACAAAGGCAGAGGAATTTTAACAAAGTTTTGTGCAAAAAAAAAAAAAAAATGCATGTGTCATCTTGAAACCTCGGAGGACAGAGAAAAATTAAAGGAATGGAGTGCCCACACTCTCACAGGGAAGTAACACGGGTTCATCAAATTAGCTTGTTTCCTTGGCCTGCAGGAGGCCCAAAGACTGTGGTTTCCGGTAGGGGAGATGCTACCTGGGAAGGTAGAGGCGAGCCCACCTGGGGCCCTGTGACTGTTCTCACAGTACTATTTGGCTTAAGAAGAGCTCTGCTTTCAGTATATGTTTTAGGTGGGATTCTTGCTTCTATTCGAAGTACGATTTCATTAAATCTCTGAATTTTATAGATTGACACAGATGAAAGGAACATTAGAGAGAAGACAATGATGCTGAGATCATCAAACATTTATTGAACACTCTGTAAGGTGCAAAATACTGTGCTAAGTGCTTTACACCATCTCACTGAATGTTCAATTACCCCACGAGGTACGTGCTGTAGTTACCCTTATTTTACAAATAAGGGTGCCAAGGCTTCAGATGGTTAAATAAACTACCCAGGATCACATTCGGTACTAAATGGCAGAGTCACTTGTCAATTCGGGTGTGTCTGGCACCAAAGCCCATCTCCTTACACTATGATAAGCCCTTTATTTTACAGATAAAGAAGTGGAAGTCCTGAGAGGTTAAGACCATGGTCACTCTCATTCTAACTCTTCGTTTAGGTCTTTTTCTGCATTATATCTTCTCAGTAATTTGTTTATTCCTATGCATTTTGTCAAGTATTTTTGGCCTTTGTGCATCCAGCTAATGTGTCCAATTGATTTAAAGTTACTAGATTTTTAAGCATTTAGATAGAATAAGATTTCGATTTTTAAAATTTGTAATGGAATCCCTTGGTTTGATTTTTAGTGAAGCATTTTGTACCAGACTCCTATAAAAGAGACACTGTCTCCCATGTGCTATTAAAAGTTGGACCTTGTGACCACTGTCTGACTGTGTTTTTTCTTTTAGAGAAGTCAGAGGGGGCAGTGTGTGACTTCATGGAAAAAATAGCCACCAAAGATCTATCCAGCAGCATTTTTAGTTCTTTAATTTTGGTAAGCTCACACTTTCAAAACAGATTAAATTTGTCCGATTTATTTCAGAAGTATATATTACAAAGCATTCAACGGCAAGTGAGAATTCAAAGTCTCAGAGCAGAGCTAGAGAGCTTTTCACAGAGACACCATTTAGGAGGTAAGCATTTCTCCTGGAAGCTTTAGTTATTGTATTTTTAGAAATATGTTCCCATTCTTTTCATTATTATCAAAAGCATAACTAATTAGTATAAATATCTTTTGATATTCAGTTGACATATCATTGTTAAAATTGTTTTTTTTTTTTTAATATTTCAAGACATGGAGGATATCGTCAAGTCCTAGAAGGGTTCTACCATTTTCTTCTCCATCCTAAAGAGACTTGGAAATTAATGGGTAACATTTTGCATGAAATTACTGGATGCTTTTCTTCTTATCTCTGAGGCCTTCTGTGGAGAATTAAGAGGAGGTTGAATGCACGCATGGATAAAATGGATCATCTTAAAGGATTGACGTTCCAAAAATACATCAGCAGGACTGGACAGGTTTGACATAATGAGATTTCTATTTTAGCTTGACTTCTGGAACTCCGAATGAACTATAAACTGAGCTACACAAGGTCCTGGGGAGGAAGTTTCTCTTCTAAAATATTCTAGCTGCAGATAACATTTTTCTTATTCAGATCCTTTGAGGAAATTATTTACTCATCCATTTTCTGAGGAATACGACTAATAGACACTTACCGACTTTTAATACATGAAGTGGAATAGAAAGCAGCAACTTGTATCATACTGGAAAATAAATTTTCATCAAGAAACAGACCCAGAAAGAGAAGACACCTCTACATAAGCACGGGGTGAGATGGCAGAGGCTCCTGTGGATGCCTCAACTCTGCCCGTAACTGTGAAGAAAAAGAAAAGTCTATCCATTGAAGAAAAGATCGACATCATAAATGCAGTAGAAAGTGGTAAGAAAAAAGCAGAGATTGCAGCTGAATATGGAATAAAGAAAAATTCATTGTCTTCTATTATGAAGAATAAAGACAAGGTTCTAGAAGCCTTTGAATCTCTGAGATTTGATCCAAAGAGAAAAAGACTGAGAACTGCTTTTTACACAGATCTGGAAGAGGCACTAATGAGGTGGTATCGAATCGCCCAGTGTCTGAATGTACCAGTTAATGGTCCAATGTTGCGTCTAAAAGCTAATGATTTTGCCCAGAAACTGGGACATAATGATTTTAAGTGCAGCAATGGTTGGCTGGATCGCTTTAAATCCAGGTATGGTTTAGTATTCAGAGCTCAACCTGTAGAAGCTACAGGTGTATCAGTAGACCCTTCAGATGTCTGGCACCAAAACATACTTCCTTATTATTTAAATGATTATCATCCTAAAAATGTTTTTAATGTAAAAGAGACTGGGCTGCTTTATCGAATGTTGCCTACAAATACATTTGCATTTAAAGGAGAAACATGCTCAATTGGCAAGTTATGCAAAGACAGAATAACTCTGGTGGTTGGGACAAACATGGACGGCTCTGAGAAGCTTCCTTTGCTTATCATTGGAAAGAACAGAAATCCACATTGTTTCAAAGGCGTAAAATCATTGCCTGTGTATTATGAAGCTAACAAAATGGCACGGATGACCTCAGTTGTATTTGAACAATGGATGCGGAAGCTTGATGAGAAATTTCAAGCCCAGCAAAGAAGAGTGGTGATTTTTGTTGAATCGTTTCCTGCACATCCAGAGGTAAAAAACCTAAAATCCATTGAGTTAGCGTTCTTTCCGTCTTGTTTATCTTCCAAACTTATAGCCATGAAACAAGGTGTTATTAAAAGCCTTAAAATCAAATATCGACATTGTCTCATTAAGAAATTTTTAAGCTCTGTTGAAGGCAGCAAAGAATTTATGTTTTCCCTGCTAGATGCAGTTGATACCTTGCATCTCTGTTGGAGGGCTGTCACCCCAGAGACTATTGTTAAGAGCTATGAAGAGGCAGGATTCAAATCTCAAAAGGGAGAAAGTGACAAGACAAATGCAGAGACGGACACTGGTCTTGATTTGGTTGTCCATGCCCAGGCGGCAGGAGTGGAATTTCCTGAAGGCTTATCCATAGAAGAGTATGCTGCCCTGGATGATGATTTAGAGACATGTGAAGCAGCACCAAGTGACGATGCTGTATGGACCAAAGAAAGTAAAGCAGATGAAACTGGATTTTATACTTCTGATGAAGAGGATGATGGTGGATCTCTGGGAACCGAACTCCCTTTACCATCAAAAAATGTGGCAATAACCGCTTTAGATACTCTGAAAAGTTTTCTTAGAAGTCAAGATATGAATGATGAGCTTCATAATTCTTTAGCAGACCTTGAAATTTTTATTAACTCTTTATCATGTAAGTGATTATTTATTGTACACCATCTGAAGATAATAGCTTTTTGTAATACATTTTACTATTTAAGGTATGTAAAGGGAAAATACTACTTAAACCTAAAAAATGAAAAACTAGTAATCTTTGGTTTAATTGCAAATGTCTTTAGTCTGAAGAGCAAAGTTCCCTAGGTAGATTAAATAATGAGTAAGTAAATGAAAAATATGAATTTCAATTTAGTGAGGTTTGGGGGAGCAGAAAATGAATTTCAGAGGCCTTGTACTTGAAACATACAGCATATATGTCAAAAATAAAAAGAATTCTCCAGCTGTTTGATTCATACAGGTTGAACTGGTGATTGCTATTTTCTGGGTTTTTTTAAGTTCAGGTCATGTTCTAGGATATTTTAATTTATCTACCTCATCTAAGAAACAAAATATCTATCGGTTAGATATTTAGTTTTATGAACATATATATTCTAACTAGACTTAAATATTGAGTGTTAATTTTAAATTATTTTTCTCATAACTAGCTAATCGTCCTAATAAAAACTATGAAAAATTACTGAAAATAAAATCTGACCCAATTATATACCGATATGATTAAAAATGTGTCTAACTTTCAAGTTATTTCTATATAAGATCAAATAAAAGACTATGACCTTATCAGATTTTTTTTAATCATCTCTAACCAGAAGGTGATATGGGTTCTTCCTAAATATTTGTATGTATATGTGTGTGTTTAAATAGAAAAGTACATTATTGAAACATGTATTAAACTCTTACAATATTTATATTTTAATAAGATTACTCTTAAAAAGTAAATATGAATATACATATGCAGTTACTAAAAAAGAAAATGTCTTACGTAGTTCTTAGATAGTTTTCCGATTTTAAGAGCTGAAACTTTTAATCTGTAATGTTGAATTTTTTGGATTTTACTTAATTTTATTTTCAGAAAAAAACTGTTCTTTCAGCATATTTTGATGTTTGTTTTTTTTTTTCAAATCCAGTGGGTAACATTTTGGATTAGCTTTCTGTTTGGGGAAGTTTTGTCTTCAGAATGTTTTAAAATGTTGTATGAAATTATTTATATTCCATCCATAAAATAGTCTTTAACCAACAGAAAAATATAACAATGTGTCAGACTTTTCTGTTGTTAAATTTTAAATACTACGTTTATTTAACTTATTACATCTAATTTAGTGTTCCCTTTGAAAAGTATTTTGAAAAAGTATAAAACATTATACAGATGATTTTTATTCTGAATTATCATTAATCTGCCAACACAAGACACATTTAGAAGGAAATATTTATAGAAAGTATTTTTATTTTCCACTGTTGATTTACTTTGCTTTTGAGATTTAGTTACAGTAGGCCTTAAAAATATATCAATGTTAAGAAAGTTTCTTTTAGAGTGAAATACGGATTATTTAAATTTAATTAAAAGCACTTTTATTAATGATTTGATTTAAAATTTTAAAGTGGTGGAATCATGGACTTAAATCATGGACGTTGATCTCTCTTAAGAGCCCCACCTGTAACCAAAGTACTTGGTGTATACTGAGCCCTCAATAAATTTTTTCTCTTTCTTTCTTTACTTCATACCATTTTGATATCAAATATTTTATTTAATCATTCCAGATATTTTATGACATAAGAATTATTATCTCCATCTTTACAGATGAGGAAATTAAAACCTGGAAAGATGACTTGGTTAAAATCTCAGGACCAAAACTAAAATGCAGTAGTTCCCCATCACCTCGTCCTGTGTTCTTCTAACTATATACCACAATACTAATTTTCTATACTCTATAAAAGAAAATTCTGTTGTTTTTTTCCCTTGAGTTTAGGGCCCCGAGGTCAAAGTATTTCAGAAAATACCCTGCCTGGATCTTTGCTGATAGCTGTATTCATTAACATCTCTCCTGAGAACATTGTTGCTAATGAAGTACCAGGACCTTTTGATTTGGTAATTCTGTACCACTTTAACACAGAGGTTCCAGTGGAGTTCTAATGAAAATATTTAGAACAACTTTAATATTCCCAAAGTGTTGAAAGTACCTACTCTTTTTTCCTCTGTATGACATCATCCATTTTCTACTTCTGGGGCATAATAAATCTAAAGGTGATAAAATAAGACAAGGCTCCTATAAAGAATAAGCAAAAGATGCCTGCAGATTTAAATTCAAAGATAACTTGTAAGTTGTTGATGACGTGCATGCTTCTGTGTAGTTTACAAGATATATAGATTTAAATCATTCTCAGAACAAAAGTTTTAAAAAGTCACTTTTCCTAAGACAGTCACTACTGCTTGCCTCACTCCTGATTTATCTTCTCTATACACAGTCAGTACAAAGTTGGGACTAAATGTCACTTGCCTTTTCAAAGAACTGGATTTACAATTCACTCATTTTTCAATTAAATGTGGCATTATTTTCATTATTCTTCCTTATAAATTCCTACTGTTTCAACAGTGTTTTTGCCTGTTTCTACTTCATCAAGCAACAAATCTTGTGTTGAATTTGGGACATGGTTTCACTCCACTAGTAAGAGGATAAAGCAGGACAATGAGTAAATCAAGGCCTGTGGGTTTCATGTTACTTGCCTGGCTTCTTATTTGGACCTAATATCAAATGTTAAACCTCCCTCTTAGTGTATACAAAGCAGTATAATTGGAAGGGGGAGTAAAGTAGGAGAGGAAGAGTCGAAGGAGAGCTTGCCATGCAGACATGTCAGATGTCAAGAGAAGCCCTCTCGATCACTGGCCCAGCAGGGGCATGGTAGAGACAGGCAGATAGAGGTTTGCCTCTAGGAAAGACAACACCACACATCTGCCCAGAGGTTCAGAGTCCAGTGGTGGGCTGGATCTTTGGGGGCACTAAAAGCTACTTGGGCCAAGGACAGAGTGGTATAAGGCAGCCAGACAGCTACCCTAGCTGCTGAGAGAAGATCCCATGAGAGAAAGGCCTAGGTTAGGGGCCACAATATGCATACAATTAAGTTCTCAGAAAACATTTCATTCGCTGGAATATATTAAATCTGGCCCTAGTTCTATGCTACCTTGCGAAAGACATTTCATTTCTCTGAATCTCAGTTTCCTCCATCCATAAAATGAGACTGACACTTCATTTGAATTTATTTTGAAGATGAAAGAAAAATTTGCATGTGAATGCCTTTAGCAAACTCTGAAGTGTTCCAGAACGATAGAGAATGACCAGAAAGGTGCCTCTATGTTGCTACTCCCAGATATGCCCAAGTATTAATATTGTAGTCGCTAAACACCATTGACAGTTTTCTCATTGAGATTCTTCTGTGCAGTAAAACAGAAAAGCCAACACTTCTAGAAATACAGAATTCATCTGTAGAAATAAAAAAAATTATTTCCTTTTTGAATGAGGGAATAAGGAGACTTTGAAACCTTCACTTTTAAAAAAACGGATCCTCACGGAAAGCAATTCAATAAAATAAGTACTCATTGTGAAGTAGCCCTTTCTAAGTAGCCCCTTCCATCACCACGCTAGCTGATTTGATTGTACTATTTCCTTGGCCTGTGATTAACTTGTGTAGCTGAGGGTAACCCCGAGTCGGGCGGAATACTAATATACACACTGCTAGTGTAATCTGCTTGGGTTGCCATAACAAAATACCATTGACTGGGTGGCTTAAACAACAGAAACTTATTTTCTTACCATTCTAGAGGATGGAAGTCTTGAAATCAGGGTGCCAGCTGGTCAGTTTATGGTGAGGGCTCTCGCCTTGGGTTGCAGACCGTTGTCTTCTTACTGATACTCATGTGACCTCTTCTTTGTGCCAGCACAGGGAGAGAGAGCAAGTGCTAGCTCTCTGGTGTCCCTTATAAGAGCACTATCCTGTCGCGAGGACCCCATCTTCATGACCTCATCTAACCCTAATTACTTTCTTAAAGCTCCATCTCCAAGTACCATCACCCTGGGGAGTTAGGGCTTCAACATATGAATTCTGAGTCATTCGTTCTGTCCATAACAACTACCTCGTACCGAAGAAGGTACAGTTGACCCTTGAAAAACACAGCTTTGAATTGCAAGGGTCCACTTAGATGTGCATTTCTTTCACTAAATACATACTACAGGACTACACTGGCCCCCAGTTGGTTGAATGCATGGATACAGAGAGGAGACTGTAAAGTTATACGCATATTTTCAACTTCCTGGAGGGTCGGTGCCCCTAACCCACAAGTTGTTCAAGGGTTAACTGTTCTCACATATTAATTTAGTTTTCGATCTGCTATAAACTAAAAAGGCATGCATATTTCAGAACTTGTTAATTAGCTGTAGCTATTAGCAAAGACTTTAAAGTTTATGAAACCTTAAAAAGAAATGGGAACATATTTCATGTCCTTGAACAAATGGACTCAACTTTGAAATATGTCCGTTTTCTCCAAGTTAATTTTAAAACAAAATCCCAATGCAGGTTTGCTGAAAAGTTTGCAAAATAATTCTGATTTTTATCTGGAAGAATAAAAATGTATCAATATCTAAGGAATTCTTGAAAAATAAAAATAGGTAGTATTTGACCTATAGCAGAAGTTTAAACGGTATAGTGTTGGCAAGGGAATTAATAGGTCAATCAAAGGAATAATGTATGCTGTCTAGAAAAAGACAAAGAATTTGCATATGATAAAAATAGTTTTTAATCAGTGGTGAAAAAGATGGATTATTAAGTAACTGGCACTGGGGCAACTGGTTAACAATATAGGATTTTTTAAAGTCATATTCAAAATGAATCCTAGAAGGATTAAACTCTTAAAAGGAAGGAAAGAAAGCAAAAAAGGAAGAAAGGAAGGAGGAGAGGAAAGGAAAAAGAAAAAGAGAAAGGAAGAGAGGAAAGAAACTTGCAAACGCCAAGAAAAATATAGGTAAATGTATATATTTTAATATTACTTCAACAGAGATCTTTTAAAAAGTATGACACTCAAGAAAAGTAGTTGAGTATTAAAATACTAATAAAGTATGAAAATATTTTCAACGTAACTAGAAATCAAAGAAATGCAAGAAAAAATGGGGTATCTTTTGGGGGAGGGCATAGCACATTAGAAAATGTTATAAAGAAGGATAATACCAAATGTAGACAAGAGCACAGAAAAATGGGTGCACTGTTGTTGGGAATATAATTTGGTACACTGTGTTAAAATTATAGCTGACATGTATTAAATGCTTACTAATTACCCAACTGTTCGAAGTGTTTTGCATATGTTGTCTCACTTAATCCTCAGAATACCTCCAATTATTATCATTTCCATTTTACCACTGAGAAAATTTAAGTACAGCTACAGCTAATAAATAACAAAACAAGGATTTAAACCCAGAAAACCTGACTTGGAAATATGTTGTACATGATATAAATTCATCCTAACAAAACAAAGATATTAAGAATATTTGTTGCAGTGTATACAGGACCATAGTTCCTTATCCAAAGCCTTGGGGGTATATATGTTTCAGAATTAAGAATTTCTCAGATTTGAAAAAGATAATAATGCATATACTTCATATTATATAACACCCCCTGGGAATACTATGGCAGCATCCCCAAACAATAATTTTGCGGTGAATCATAGTCACATATCACATAGTCAGATATGTAAAGATTATAAATAGCTTAGTAGCTTCCTAGTTTTTACTGCCAAATAAGTTCACGTCAGGCCAGCTTTTACCACCACACAGGTTACAAAAAGATTTTCAGAGCTTTTCATGTTTCAGGATGCAGATAGCAGATTGCAGTCCTGTAATAGCTTAAAGCAAAAACAAAAAAACAAAAACTATTTGAAGGTTTTTAAGAAAATTGATTACGTATATGTTTACGTTGATGAAACATCAAGGTCTAAACTTCTTTAAAATTTCTTTTACTTGTGTGTATATGCAAATTTCCTTGCTTGAACTGAAGTGGATATTTTCTAAATTCAACTTGCAAATTCTGGAACTAAAATCTCCTCTGATTCTCCTTTTTGAACATCTTACTGTTACCACAAGGCTAGGAAACTCCTTGCCAAGTGAAACAGAAACTATACATAGTATCGAACTGGTGAAAAACTAGACTTGCTGGTTTAAGGTACTATAAATTACACGTTCATCTTCGCTCCTTAGTCCAATACAAGTCCAAAGAAGTCAGCTTCCTGACTTCTTTGATAGGAAAACTCTTAGCCAATGTGTCAGGGAGAAAAGTCAGAAGAATAGGAGCCCCATTTCACTCCACTTTTACTTATTTTTTTCTGAGTCATCAAATCCCAACAACATCATGTTTTGCTTTTTAAAGGTGGACT
Organism: Aethalodelphis obliquidens; assembly: GCF_003676395.1. Lineage (NCBI taxonomy): Eukaryota > Metazoa > Chordata > Mammalia > Artiodactyla > Delphinidae > Aethalodelphis > Aethalodelphis obliquidens. Next base: position 31,027,927 of record NW_020837961.1, on the reverse strand, counting down.
CATATAATCCCTTTATATCCTTCCAATAGTACCTATTAAATATAGGCAGCTTGTTGATATGATTAAACATTTGCTCAATTGGGGAACTCAATGACGTTACAGATAGTCTTGTTTCCTGTATTAGGAATAAAGACCACGTTTTTTTTGTTTTGTTTTCCCCTAACTTCCTCTTTGTATGCCACTAAACTCTCCTGTTGTTAATGCAAAGTCATAACAGCATTGCTGGCTGGTGCCACGCGTTATTTTCTATATCGCAAAATAGATAACTCAGCACGGAGATAAGAGTCATTTTCATGTTATTACCTGCCCCACTGAGCACAACTGCTCCCATAGAAAGATCCAGAATTGCATCTCTCAACACTTGGAGTGGTTTGCAGAGAGATATTTGCCCCACCCCGACACTCTAAATATCTACGAGAATTTCATACTGTTTATTGCAATGAACAGTTAATTCCCAAGTAAAATTAAACCAAACAAATTAGTTACCAAAAAAGTAAGAAAGAAAATAAAGCAAATAACACCAAAAAACTCACACCTATGCACTGCAACCATTTTAATTGTTGTAAAGTCACCCAACAATAAACTCGGTAAAAGAAGACTGATATACAATATCACAAGAGAATAATCATTAATTTGACATACTCTAATTTTTAATTTAAAAATATGGGGAAGTATATACAATAAAAATATCTACCAATTTACATAATATGATGTTTGCTTCAGGTTACCATATATATCCTTTATTTTATTAATTTATTCCTAAATATTTTATAGTTCGGTTGCAACTGTGAATGGAATAGTTTTTTAATTTTTAATTTTCTGATTATTACTAGTATAGAGAATAGTGAATGATTTTTGACTATTTTATATCTAGTCACATCATCAAAGTTTCTTACTAATTCAAGTATGGTTTTTAGTCAGATCATTTCATTATTTAAAATTGGGATCACTTAATCTCTGTGTTTTTTTAATTTATACTAATTATTTTATTTTTCTTGTCGCTACTTCAAGGCCGTGAAATAGTCCTCTGGATTTTCTTCTAGTAGCTTACAAGCTTTGTTTTCATATTTGGATTTATCCTTTGTGTGGTAGAGGCAAGGATCTAATCCTGTTCTCCTAAAGGGAAAGTTATCACCCTATCTGACTAGTTTACTCTTTTGTAATGTCTTTTCTATTTATAACAAGTTCCTGCACCTGCACTGAGAGGTCATGCTGAAGAGTTTAAATCCCACAATGTCTGAGTAATTTCTAAAGTGAAATTAAATTTTAAACCAGAAGACAATTGATATTTAAGTGGAAAGATTGTTGTTTTTCTGCTGCTAAATGGAAATGGGGGCTTGTGGACAAGTAAAGTTTAATTTTTTTAATTTTTGTCTGCGTTGGGTCTTCATTGCAGCACACAGGCTTTCTCTAGTTGTGGCAATCGGGGGCTACTCTTCATTGCAGTGTGTGGGCTTCTCATCGCGTTGGCTTCTCTTGTCACAGGCTCTAGAGCACAGGCTCAGTAGTTGTGGCGCACGGGCTTATTTGCTCTGCAGCATGTGGGATCTTCCCGGACCAGGGCTTGAACCTGTGTCCCCTGCATTGACAGGTGGATTCTTAACCACTGCGCCAGCAGGGAAGTCCCGTAAAGTTTAATTTAAAAAAAAAAAAAAAGTATATTTTTGCATTCCTGAATTGTAGTTGTACAGTTAAAGTCTACAACAAGGCTAATAACCTATTACAACATCCACTTAGGCTGTGGAATTTCAACTTTATCTTTTTTCTTTCCCTACATTTGATCATTATCTGCCATATTCAGTTATTCTGTTAGAGAAATAATACAAAATCCTAGGAAGTCCAGATTGATATTGCCTAATTGATTTTGTTGCTCAGAGAATTTTCCAGATAGACTTGATTCAAGCCTAGTGACTCCAGAAGATTATAGTGAGGAAAAAAAATGGCTGGTTATTCCATAAGAGCCTATCACACTCATTATGCGAGGGACTGCGGGTTGAACGTGAGAGTGAAAAAAAAAGTCCCCGCTGTGATGGAATTGACAGGCTAGTGGCGGAGGCAGACGGTACTCAATAATGACATGAAGAAATAAAAAATTACGACCATGCTGAAATATCTGAAGGAATAGTACCTGCTTCTATAAAACCATATGATATGGGAACCTGACCTAATCTCAAGGTCAGGAAGGAAGTGTCGGGAGCTGAGATCTGAGATTTGACTGATAAATAAGGGTCAACGAGTCAAAGGAGATGAAAAGAGAAGACGTTCTAGGCAAAGTTTCTCGGAGGGAAGGAGACTGAATGGGTTAAAGAACTGGAAGAAAGCATCTCAAGTGATGAAAAGTGGGATGAGGAGGTAGAAGCCAGGCCTGCAGGGACTGGCCTATAGTCAGGATGGGGTAAGCATTCGCTCTCTTATTTCCAAAACAAAAATAAAATGGAGGAGGAAAAGGAGAAGTCCTCCCATCTTTGTTTTCCAAAGCCTGACTTGGAACATAAGCAAAGCATTAGAAAGGAGAGTTTGAGAAAAGTGGAGGCTCCTCTCAAGAAGAAAAAAAATTTCCTCCAGGTGTGGGGAGAAAAGAAAGGCCGTGGGAGCCACACAGGAATGAGGAAGATTATAGCCAGGGTCACTGAGATGGACATTGTTCGGAGGTCAAATAACTACTGGAGCTGAGTTGACTCTGCAGATGGCCCAGTGCCCCCTGGGATGGGCAGTGTCCGTTGCCCCTCCCTCCTCATGGCATCCAGGGGAATCCTCCTTCCACAGCAGCCAGTACTTTGTTTGGTGACCACCTTGCAGAGGTGGTTCCAATCTTAGCCCCAAGACCTTGGCAGATCTTGTCCACTTCCCCATGTGAGCAGCCTGCCTTTCAACTGCCCAAGAGAAGGGCAGGTGGACTTTGGATGCCTCTGAGATGGCAGCGGGGACGAGGAAGAGAAATCTTCCCATTCCTGAAATAAGACCTAAACGGAGCTCATTTAAGATCCCTGTAAACTGTCCCCCCCTCCTCCTGACATACTCTCCCAGTGCTGAAACCATTTCCTTTATGTTAAGATAAATTATAACCTGGAAGGAAAGAATGTGTCTATGGAACAAATAGATAAGGTCATGCTGTAAGACATACATCTTTACAAGACAATAAAATAGATTTGAACAGTCTCATATTAACATTTTTTAAAAATTGAAGTAGTGATTTACAATTTCTGCTGTACAGCAAAGTGATTCAGTTATACATATAGATACAATTTCAAAATATTCTTTTCCATGATGGTTTATCACAGGATATTGAATATAGTTCCCTGAGCTGTACAGTAGGGCCTTGTTGTTTATCCATCCTATATGTAATAGTTTGCATCTGCTCACCCCAAACTCCCAGTCCGTCCCTCCCCCACCCCACATATTAACGTTCTTGATTCCCTTTCTGCCACTTCTCTATAAATATTATGACTATTGTGTGTAATTAGGAACCACAGGTTAAATAATAACCAGGGTTCTCCTAATTCTCTGTTTATCGGGGGCAGCTTGCATTATGTTAGGCCAGTGCGCTCAAGTGGTCTCATTGGGAATGAACATCCTCCTTGGAATAAAACATCCTCAATACTACTGGGAAAAAAAGTAAATAATCCATCTGAAAGCTATGTCTTTTAAGATTCAAGCCTCAAAAGGAGGATCTGAAAACACCTGAGGAGGGAAAAATACAACACGACAAAAGGCAAAATTAATGTTTAAAAACAAATGATTCTCTAATAAATGATTTCCCCCTCCTTTATTTTTTTTCTTATCTAGTATAGTAACAAGATGTGTTGGTCTGTGTAACAGGCTGGAGCTCAAGAAGGAATAATAGAAGTATATTTTAGGAGACGGAAAGCACAACAGATAAGGTTCGTTCTCTAATTTTTAATTCTGGCTCTTTGGTGTGTCAATCATGTTCTGCAGCTATCCTTAGCATAAAAGATAGAATATATATTTTTAGAACTCTTCGCTGTCCTCTCCAAATTCTGTTGTCACTTGAATGACCACCGTGCTCAGCTCCAGTATCATTCACTGCTTTGTGATGAGCACATGAACAGGAGACGGTGTCTTTAAAATTATTCACTGACAATCCGTTTTTCTTCTCACACTACTCCACCTCCCCCTATTTCAAAATGAGAAGCCAGACTTCTAAAAAACTATCTTACATAATGCCCCTGGTTAGAAGAAGTTTCTTTGGATTTTTAGTTTCTGTAAAAACCTTCTCCACAAATTCGGCAATTTTTTTTTTTTTTTTTTTACTTTCAATAATGTGTGGAATAGATACATCGTACTGATCAGTTCAAAAAACATCCGAGTCTAGGGAAGACCTGGTTCCTAATTAACTGCCCAGAGAATGGTTTCACTGTGTGGAAATCCGTTAAGTACTTATAGTGCTTTTTGTGGGGCCTGAGGGAGATGATACATGTTTTTAATCAGGCAAACTAAAAAGCTAACACTTTTTAATGACTTAGCAGCCCACTGCTATGAGGACTCCAGATGTTCAAAGCTCTGGAGAGCAACTCTAGAAATCCTTGTCAAGTTCCATGGGCCCATGGGATCATTGTATAAGCTTAGCCTTTGAATAAATACTACCTGTACGGTTTTTTTTTTTTCTTTTTAATTTTAAGATTTGTTAAGGGTACAAGATTTTTTGGGTTGTTGTTTACTTTAAAAGAACTGAAAAACGCGTTGAAATCTGAGATGTACTTGGAATAAAGGTAATTTAGAAGTGTCTACATCTCTCCTACTAAACTCAGAGTAGTATGGAGGAAGGTTACCTATGTTTTTAAATCTCTTCTGATTAACAGCCTCTTCTGAGAATTCAAATAAAGCTTTGGATTTTTTTCTCCAGAAAAAGGACGTGCACATAAAATTTGTTTAAGATTTCACTATTAGGAAACCCTACTTCATCTTTCCACCGTATATAAAGTATTCAGTATTAAAAGTTATACAAACTGTTAAAAAAGAACTCTCACTCTCTGAGGATATTAAGCTAACATCCCACCTCTCCCTCTTCTTTTTCAAACTCTTCAATGTTACCAATAAATACTTAAAGAAATTGTAAGAGAATTATTTTTCTAAACTTGTATTTGAGTTAAGCAGTTTGGTCTTTTGCACATTATTTTTAACTTTCTTCTTTGTTACTTTTAAAAGCTTGCTTGTGTACTTTCACAAGGAATTAACTCCCCTTGCCAAATCCAATTAATAAATGGAACCGTGTGAGGGCTTGGCTCTCTAAAATCTGAACACAGAGTCCGAAATTAGCCCCCAGCTGAATCTCCACCACCAGGACTTGGTCATTTTGACATTCAGAGATATTATCATCTGGTGAAGCATCTGAAACACAATGTTTAAAAAGTGAACCCTACAGACCCCAAGCTAACCTCTTCAGAATGACGTATTTTCTGTTTTCAGAGCAAAGAAAATAAAGATTCAATCATAGGATCACTATCAGTTGAGCTATTTCTGAAATGGGAAGAGGACTGTCGCATAGGGGTAAGATATTATTTCGAGAGTTTTCTCTGCCAGTGCATCGCGTTAGGTAGTGAGAGGGGATAAAGACCTCATCCCTACCTTGGATTTTGCCATCTGGTTGGGAAGACAGAATAAACACACGGGGTAATAAAAGCCATCGTATGCTAAGTTTCAAATCAGTGTGGTAAAGGAATTCCTAGAGTATAGAGAAAAGCTTGGCATGAGCTGCTCAGGAAGCTTTCCTGCAGGGGGTCCCAGGCCTGGACAGGTGAAGTGCAGGACAATAAAACCAGGTTGGAAGAATTCAGAGGTTTTTCATTTGATATTTTCTGCGCTGTATATAAGGAAGAAAGAGTGTACATCTATAGTATCTCCAAATGTAGATTGTAGAAAAGTCCATGAAGTCACTTGGGGCTTCATACATGTTGCAGATAAATCTACACAGCGCCACCCTTGAGTACATAAAGCTCTGGAGAGAAAAGGCCCTTGCGTTCCACACGTGCACGGAATCTTCACAGGAAACCCAAAATTGACTAAATCAATTCCTGCCCTAGATATGCAAGAAAACGTTAGAGGGGCCTAAGCTTGGGCTTCTGTAGGACATCTGGGGTAGAGTTGGCTGAAAGATCAAGTAGGGAAAACCCGAGTCCAAAAGACCGCTGAGGTCAGGGAAATTATTCTGGGAGCTCGAAGTTCATATCAAGTATGTGAAGGAGTGGCTGGAAAGGCATCTGGCTCATGTTACTTCTTCTTCCTGCCCCAGCAGCAGCAAGGTGACTTACAAGGAGCACGAGTCTGCCTGCTTGCAAGGGTGTGAAGAAAGAACAAATCACCTCCCCACTACCTTGCTATTTGGTTTACTTTCCAGTGATTCAGTTTCTCAGTAACTTTAACCTTAACCAGTTTAAGAATGAAAGATATTCTAAGTAGTCTATTCAAAATCAGGTCCCACTCCCCATTCCCCAATTCCAAACCATTAAAACTTAAGGCTCCACTTAAACCAGGTTTGTGCTATTAATAAGGTCTTATGTAGGTGAAAACGTCACTAAGTTAATGATAGAATAGGGGAGCCAGTTCTAGATGGAAGTGGTTAGTTTCCTCATAGTCTCACAAACTTCTATTTCTGCCCTTCTATTCTATGACGATAGTAACACTAGCTACCTACATTGGATGCTTACAATGTGCTTGGCACTGTGCTAAGAATTTTATGTTCGCTATTTCATAGAACATCCAAATAGCAATAACACTGTGAGGCAGATATTGTCCTGATCTTACACACGGGGAAACAAGTAAATGGTCAAGCTGGAATCCAAGCACGTTAGAGGATGACTGTAACCTCACCCCCCTACACCCTCCCTCCTCCTGGAATGCCCTTCCCACTCCACTCTGCCCACCCAAATTGAGTGAAGGCCCAGCTTAAATCCTATGTCCTCTGGTAAATGCTCCTACTGCCTACATTGGCCTTTCAGAACTTGTAAAGCACTTATTTACTGAACTCAGAACAGCACGTTGGTAAAACGTGGAGGGGTGGTGATTTCATAACCTAATCAGAGTTAAAACGTATTGAGGACTTACCATGTATGAGGAATTGTTCTAAGAATTATGTATGGATTAACCGACTTAACTCTCACGACAAGGCTATGAGGTCAGTGCTATTATTATTTCCACTTTACAGATGGGAAAATTAAGGCAGAGAGAGGTTAAGTAACTGTCCTAAGAGCACAAGCATTAATATGTGTGAACATGTAGAATAGTATCAGGTGCACGGAGTATGTAAGGGTTATCTATAATTACTATTTCATTCTACTTCCTCTCCAAAAACGTTCTGTCTCCATTCAGTTGATTCATCTTCCCAGGAAAAAAAGAATGCATCTTCAATGAGTCAGATGCTGGGTTCATAGTGGTCATTTCATTTCATTCATTTATTGAACACCCACCCTGAGCCAGGACTTGGCCAAACCCAAGCTGTAGAGACTGGGCAGTAGAACCAGAAACTGCATCTCAGGTTTCAGAAGAGCATGAAATAGTAAGAGGTCATTAAAGTTAATCTAGAATGGTGTGTGTGCATGTGTGTGAGTGATTACTATAATAAACCTAGCCAGTGTTTAATCCACAGGAGATTGGTCCCCTCACTATTCTCTTATCTAATTTCCACTCACCTTTCAATTCTCAGCTTAATATTGCTTCCTCTTGGAAGCCCTCCTGATTCCCAAGACCTGTGTTAGGGACTTTTTCCTGTGTGCTCCCACAGTGTTCTATACTTCCCAGCTTCTTTTCTTCATAGTTTTCTTGTCTAGTTCCTCAGCCAGACCGTAAGCTTGGTGAGGAACTAAGCCACACACATATTTTTCAGCCTTGCATTCTCAGCATTTAACAATATCTAATCCTGGCACATAGTGGGACCTCAGTAAATAGTTGTGTGAAAAAGTGATTCTGTATCTGGACTGAAGAGGTGCAGGGAACTTAGGTCCCCAGTGTATTTATAGGAGACGTCCAGAAAGTTGCTCTGCTAGGAATCTCTTATTATCATAAAGCACATGAGGATCACGTGCTCCTAATGTGACGCTGAGACCAGGCCAACATCCAAGGTCGCACTGTTTAAGTGCTTAGAAAATATCTTGATTTCTGATTCCTACAGGCCACAACAGTGAGAGGCCGGCGTACCGCAAAAAAAAAAAAAGAGTTAAAAAGGAGCACTTCTCCCACCTGTGCTCAAATCCCAAAACTGGACTTAAGCCTTCATTACAGACACACACCATCAAGGATAATCTATCCCATGAAGGTCTTTAATAGGCTAGTGGGCAAAGCCCAAGAGGGCAACTTTTTGTTGTTCTGTACCTTAAAAAAAATTTACTGAATATGTTTTACATTTCAATGACTTATTAACCTATTGCTTTGGAACACAGAATGATTACAGAAATAGATTTCAGAATATAAAAGTATTTCACCATAAGAAAAGAAAACCTGCCATTTAAAAGTCAGATTTAAAGGCTATATTGGTTAAAATATTACTATATGTACTGTTTTGCTTTACAGTAAGAGAGTTTGCACTTGAGGGAAGGTACACCATGGAGGTCCTTTACACAATCAGCTTCTGAAGTGCATTTATAATATGATTCCATTTTATATTTAAATCCAAAATTTAAAGAGTATAGACTCTTTGCAAATCAAATTACAGCCAGCGGTAGGCACGGTGTTCTAGTTGCAGCTCCCACCTGTCCCACCCACCTGAGCGCTCCCCTGGCACCTTGAGATCAGGCAGGAAGAAGGGCTGCAGAGGTGGGAGCCACACCCAGACTGGGCATAGTCATCCCGGCCAGGACATTGGCTCTTCTTTTCCCTGGGCCTTTACTGTAATTGACCAGCACGTAACAACTGACAGTGATGGCAGGGTCCCCGGATCGTCACTCCAGTCACTTTCAAATGCAGAAGACCTCAGTCCTCCTTCAGAAGGAAACCCTCACCCCAGCCTCGTCTAAAGGAAGTTGAACACCTACTCTGTCCAAGGTGTTCCAAGGGGAGCGGCTCACGCCTAATCGTGTTTTATTGTCATTACCTCTTTGGTGTTTGTCTGTGTAACTGCTTCTGTGCTTCTTTCCCTGTACCCTTAGGGAGCAAAGTCAAAACTTTCAGATGCTTTACTAGGAATTGTTTTTGTCAGCTATTGATAATTAGAAAAGCACTAAATCAAGTTGTCATCTAGTCTTTCCAAATATTTCAAGCTTTTAGAAACCAAGGTCTTATTCATTTTAAAAGGAGCACTTCTCCCACCTGTGCTCAAATCCCAGCTTTGAACCTCCAGTTTGAATTACAACCAGAGGTTTATTTACCAATCTCCAGTACAAAGTCATATTCTAAGAGACATGTCTGTCACATGGCTGACTTGCTTTCAAATTCTAACTCGTGGTACGTGCGTATCTCTGGCTGATTCCCAGTGAAATCTCTTATTCACCTCCATGGAGATACATAGTTTAACTTAATGCCTCAAACTGCTTGGGCTTTGCATTCCAGAGAAGGAGCTGGCATAGACAGGAGGATGGCAGGAGTCTAAAAAAGATGAAAAACAATTTCTTCTTGGTCTCTCTTGTGCTTCTGCAATTCAGACATAAAATACATTATGCCCTTGGAAATGGCCCTTATTTTCTCCCCCTCCTCCCATCATGTTAGAGTCTAATAAGTCATAGTGTGAGGCAGATATAAGCATCCTTTTGGATTGAGCTGGCCGGTAAATTAACTTATGCTAAACGCTGTCTGCCCATGACTGTCAACTATGTCATCCTTGTCAGCCTCCTTTTCCTTCCCCCAGACATTTAATTTCACTGTGGGTGACATTTCATTTCATTCTCCATACCATTTCATCTCCATGCAATGTATGAAATTTTTCAGTGAACAGTGTACTCACTGACCCTTCTGAAGCTGACAAGGATACTTGTATGCCCCCTACAAGTCCAATAATACAACACTGCTTGGATTCCCTTCCAGTCTTTCTCAAGCTTATCTACACTTCAGAAGCTGAGTTCTTAAAAAGGAGCACTTCGGGCTTCCCTGGTGGCGCAGTGGTTGAGAGTCCGCCTGCCGATGCAGGGGACACGGGTTCGTGTCCCGGTCCAGGAAGATCCCACATGCCGCGGAGCGGCTGGGCCCGTGAGCCCTGGCCGCTGAGCCTGCGCGTCCAGAGCCTGTGCTCCACGACGGGAGAGGCCACAACAGTGAGAGGCCCGCGTACCGCAAAAAAAAAAAAAAAAAAAAGTTGCCCTCTTTAAATTTTGTGAGGTAGAAATCTATTTTTGCTATTATTTCATTAAAAAAATACTAATTTGACATACAGAAAGTAAAAAGGACATAGCATAAAGGTCAGTTGGTATAGCCTGACAACAAACACAGATGAAATACAATTTTACAAATATACACATAGTGTTTGAGTTGAGAAGAATTGCAATATGAAATTTTGTTTTACAATGTTACATTTACATAATTGTTAGTCTGATACACATTTATCAGCTTGTGGTTATACATTCAATGAGATATCATGAAGTAGAGCGTAAATATTCAATTTATTCTCATATTTTGCCTTTATCTTTCACTATTAAACTTTGTTTCTCATAGATTTGTTAACAAAAACGGAAGTGACACTCTTCATGGCATTTCCCTTAATTTGGAATATTCTGTGCAAACTGAAGCAAGTTCACTGACGGCGCTGATGCCACACTCATTCTCTGCTGGGCCCTGAAGAACCCAGGTGCCTATAAGAAACTCCTACTCAGTGATTCTGGGCAGCTGGAGGCCCCGGGGCCTCAACTCAGGGCCTGCAGGGTTTATAGGGAAAGATGCCTTGACCTGTGAAAACTTCCCTTGGACCAGAGCTGTGCTATCATCCAGCATCTGGGAACCACTGTCCTACACGATATAGGTAAAGGTCAAGTTTGCTTTTAATTGTCAACAATCGTGAGATAATTTGCTATAGTAAGAATAACAAGTTAATCACAAAGAGTAAAAGAATTTCCTGTCTTATAAATGCATAGTCTCCCCCTTTTGTCCATTTCCTGCAATAGGTCACACATTGTAGTGGGTCGAATAATGACCCCCCCCAAAATTCATATCCACCCAGAACTTCAGAATGTGGACTTATTTGGAAAGAGGGTCTTTGCAGACGTAATTAGTTAAGGATCTTGAAATGAAATCAGGCTGGATTTAGGGCAGGCCCTGAATTCAGTGACCAGTGTTCTTATAAGAAGAGGAAAGACTGTGCCAGGAACTGACACAGTGCTGTAGGTCAATTACACCTCAACAAACAAACAGACAAAAAGTCATAGAAAAAGAGATCAAATGTGTGTTTACCAGAGGTGGGGAGTAGGGGGAGGGAGAGTTGGATGAAGTCAGTCAGAAGGTGTGAACCTCCAGTTATAAGGTAAATAAATACTAAGGATGTAATGCAACATGATAAATATAACTAACACTGCTATATGTTATATGTGAAAGTTAAAAGAATAAATCCTTAAGAGTTCTTATCACAAGGAAAAAAGGTTTTTTTTTTCTTTTTCTTAATTTTGTATCCGTACGAGATGATGCATGTTCACTGACTTTATTGTGGTCAGCATTCCACGATGCATGTAAGTCAAATCAGGGTGCTGTAACTTACACAGTGTCAATTATATCTCAGCAAAACTGGAAGAAAAAAATTCACCCCTAAAATAATAAAAATGAAAAGAGGAGAGGTCACAAGACAGAGGCAGAGATTGAGGTGATGCTGCCACAAGCCACGGAATGCCAGGAGCCACCAGAAGTTGGAAGACACAAGAAAAGTTTTGTCTCTCGGAGCCTTCAGACGGAGCATGACCCTGCCCACAACCTCCATTTTGGACTCCGGCCCCTGGAACTGTGAGAGAATAAATTTTTGTTGTAAGTCACCGAGTTAGCGGCCCTAGGAAAGTAATACAAACATCTTTTGCTTTTTATGACTCAGTTCTCTTTCTGCTATTCCCTTTGCAAGAATGTGGTTATTAAACTCAACAAGTGAATCTTTGTGGAATCTCTTTGTTGACTAAGGAACACTTCTTCACACACCCTTGCCAGTTTTCAGGCTCCATTTCTTGGTCCTCTGTCTTGACTTCTCACCCTGTGCCATTTATCCTGTTTTTGCTTCTGTTTGCTTCCTTGTGCTCTGAGAGTGTACTTGTACAGACAGATGGATGCCTCATCTGCTATTCCTTTTTCCATGTAATGCCTGAGGAGACTGGGAACTAACTGAGAGGATTTATACTTGGAAGAATCAGTTATGCTCACAGGCCTTTTCTAAGACTTTTTTGCTTTTACTATTCATCTTCTGACATCAGCATACAGGCATTTCCCACTGATATTTATAACTACTGGCCCATTTCAGAGACTCTCTCTTTTACCAAAACAATGTCTCCCTATTTGGTAATCCCTTCCCGGCTGCCGCCTGTCTGCTCTGGAGCTACAGTAATCCCCTACTAAATGCAAGGCTGAAAGCAGACTCACGGCTCTTTTTTAAACAACTCACATCGTAATTTAAGAAAGTACACACGTACTTACGGAGGCCCAGGTAAGGGCCTGGCCCGGTATAGGAGGGCTTCACGTGTATGTATCATCGTGGATCCATCTATCAGGAAGGAGAGAGATCCCTTAGTCTTCATTTCCAGCCCTCTGGCCCTCCCCAGATGCTGGGGTCCTCTCTCCTCTAAGTCCGCCAGCAGCACAGACAGGCTTGTTTCCTTGCTCAGACACCTAGAGTTTCTCCAGGAAATGTGAAAACAAAGGAGAAATACCTCCTCTGCCGTTCCTGAGTCCTATTTTGTCTGTTAGGTAATAACGCAGAGGGGAAATGAAACCACCTATGCAGCAGACACCCCTCAGATCCTCCTGTCCTGGGCTGCCCTCTCTCCTGTGGACACCCCCTCTCCCTGAAACCCCCCTCCTGTCTCCCTGATGCCAGTTCCCAAAGGGAGCCTGCCAGAGCCGGGTGAAAGCATCATGGGAGCAGGGACCCGTGGAGTCGCCGGGCTGTAGGGAGATCTGGAGGGCTCGTAGGGGAGAAGCCTGGGCAGCAGGGGTGATGGGGATTCTTGGGGAGCCTGAGGCAACAGCACGGTCAACCCGTACAGAAAAATTTACCGTTTTAACAACTGGTATGACCGTTGGAGGGTGCCAGCGGGTACCAGCCCTGCCTCACTGTGTGACCAACACTAAGTGACTTAATCTCACTAAAACCCAAATTCCTCATGTGTCAAAGGAAGCATATTCGTCGGCCTACACAGCATTATAATGGGTCATAGTCTGTGACGGATGCTTACTGTTTGACAGCAGGATTTAGGCGGATTTTACTTTAACTTTACCTTTATATTGGCCAGGACTACCTGCAAAATCTTGAGCAAATTATTTACCCTGTCTGTGCTTCTTTCCTCATCTGTAAAATGAGAGGTGAAAATAGTCCCCACCACACAAGGTTGTTGTGAAGATTACATGAGTTGGTACGTGGCGGGTGGTTGGAACAGTGCCTAGCCCAATAATTAGGTAGCACTGAGTTGGCAGTTACCTAAGTCCCATAAATTGAAGGAGAGGTTCTGGGCTCTAATTATGAAAATGAAACCCCCAAGGATGACTGAAAAGGGAAGCTGTACTTTTGTTTTGTTTGCTAGATATTTCTATCATCAGATGCTGATAGCTACCAAAACAAACAGAAAAGATAAAAAGGATTATTTTCTAACCCTTACATGCCTTCTAAAAAAATCTGTCATAAAATACCATGCAGCCTCTTTTCTTATCAACTTCATTATTTTTCTACTACTCCCTATGGGACCTTAGGCAAATCATTTCACTTCCCAGAGCCTCATTTTCTCTTCTGTTAAACAGGGACAAGCACATGGGAATCAAGCAAGATAAGGTATATGGAAGTCCTTTGAAAATGAGAAACATTGTGTAAATATTATGAAGGAAGACATTTTTATGATTTATTTTGTAAGCACAAACTTCTTTTTAGGGTTGAAAATGTTCCCATAAGATGCATTAAAGCCTTAAGGTAGACAAAAGACCTATGGAGATACTGGAAAGGATGGGGGATGATGGTATAGCTTGAAGGCGGGTAGACCAGAAGACTGAAGAGGGACTTACGGATGGTATTCAGATACAGAAAAACAGCGAGGATTCTGTCCACCTGTTTTCCATCTTCACTGATGACAGAATAAAAGAAAATGAGGACTTCCCTGGTGGCACAGTGGTTAAGAATCCGCTTGCCAATGCAGGGGACATGGGTTTGAGCCCTGGTCCAGGAAGATTCCCACATACCACGGAGCAACTAAGCCCGTGAGCCACAACTACTGGGCCTGTGTGCCACAACTGAAGCCTGTGTGCCTGGAGCCCGTGCTCTGCAACAGGAGAGGTCACCGCAATGAGAAGTCCACACACTGCAATGAAGAGTAGCCCCCGCTTGCCGCAACTAGAGAAAGCATGTGTGCAGCAATGAAGACCCAACGCAGCCAAAACTAAATAAATAAATTGATTCTTTTAAAAAAAAAAAAGAATAAAAGAAAATGGGCATCAACAGGAGGGATTTAGACCAGACACGAAGAATTTTTCTGCTAATGAGGGTTTTAAAAAATTGAAATGCATGGCTCAGTCTGCATGGGGTTTCTTCTCTGAAGGGCCACAGATCCACGGTTTGCTAGGACTGAGGAGCGCTGGGTGAGAAATGGAAGAGAACCACCCATGCTTAGAATATCCTAGTCGTTCCCAAACTGCCATGTCCACAACCACACTTTTCTTGAACAAATTTACATTTTTTTTTTTTTTTGCGGTACGCGGGCCTCTCACTGTTGCGGCCTCTCCCGTTGCGGAGCACAGGCTCCGGACGCGCAGGCTCAGCGGCCATGGCTCACGGGCCCAGCCGCTCCGCGGCAAGTGGGATCCTCCCGGACCGGGGAACGAACTCTTGTCCCCTGCATTGGCAGGCGGACTCTCAACCACTGCTCCACCAGAGAAGCCCAAATTTACATTTTTATCCTTTGCTAATTTACTGATTCATGTGCATCCTATATCTAAATTAGCGTTCTTGTTTATTCCAGGGTTGTTGTGTCTACAGGTTAGGTTCCAATCCTGATTTTGCCCCCTTTCAGCTGTGTCACCTTGGTTCATTACAATAGCAATCAATTTTTCTATACCTTGGTTTTCTTACCTGTAAAATGGAGATCATAATGGTTCTTACCTCAAGGGTGGTTGAAAGCATACCTGGCACAGAGCAAATACTCAAAAGTGGTAGCCAGTATTATACTAAAGTCCTCTCTTCATGGTTTCAAAGAGATCTCACACTTGGAGATCTGTTCTGTTAGTTCAGTGTTTCATACGTGTCAACTTTCTAGTCTGTAGTATATTCTTCTTCATCTCTAAAAAAAAATCCATTCTCACAGAAAAGTACATTTCTCTCCTTGTTTACTCTAGTTGCCATTCTCTGAACTTTCTCAAGCTCCATTACATCTGCCTTGAAGGGAAGTGACCTGGAATTGTTCAAGTGATGTCCTCCCTAAAGGGAGAGAGATGGACTGAATAATTTATTAAGGTACATCCTGGCAATATGAATCTATGCAATGACTCTTAAGGGAATTTTCACTTTTAGACTGCCTCATCGGTTAGCAGAGATCTCTTTATAACACTAGAGGTCACTGTTCAAGCAATATTTCAAAAGCATCGGCTTTACACCAGCAATAAAATTGAGAGAAGATCCTTCAGATCACGCCAAGTGAGAAGCTGGCATGAGAAGTTGAGGGCAAGAAGTTGAGAGCAAACTACCAAGGGTAGTTTGAGGGCAACAGCTGGGATTTTATCAAGTTCCTAAATCGAAATCCACTTCTGATCTCCTCCTGTTTCTCGCCCCTAGAAAACAAATGTTTCCCCTGTGGTCGTAAGACCCCTACCCAGGGAAGATCTGGGATGGAAAGGTGTGCTCTGGCTTGGACTGCTGACTTCCAGATCAACCTCGCCTGCTCTGACACATCAGTCAAGCCTGCTTCTATGTTTCCAGTCATCTTCAACTCATTTCCAATTCCCTCTGCCTGCACCTTCAACTCAAAACCTGTTAAACAGGAATCAACTTCCCAGTCTATTCTGCCCTCCACTTTCACACCCAAGTAGCCTCCCTTCTCAACTCCCTTCTGGTGATTAAGACCAGATTCAACCTGCAATTTAAGGCCTTTGTTCACCAAGTCCTGTTGCTTTTCATCCTCCTTGCTTTTTGAATATATCTTCTTTTGTAAAATTGGAATAATAACAGTACTCACTTCACAGTGTTGTGTGGATTAAATAGGGCCCTAGAGAGGGACCAGCTCAGGGTAGACCACCCCTGTGCCAGACCCCACACCTCTCCCAACAGCCATCAGGGGGCAGCCCCCGAACCTGTCCAACTCCTATCAAGTCCCCCAGATCCCTTGCTACCTGCCTTGTGACCATCAAGACTAACCCCTCGTGTCCCTTATCCGCACCGATGCCCATCCCCACAAGACTCAGCATTCACGGGTCATCTTTCGTCCCTGGGAGTCTAACCACCACGTTATTTTCTGACCTCATTGGGCCCCTCTCCCCATCTCTGAAACCCTTTCACCTGCCCTCTGGAACTCGGGTCAGTCATCAGCATAAATCCTCCTTCCCTTCCCTCTCCTGAGCAGTCTCTTGTCCTCCCAAACTGAAACTTGGCTCTGTCCCTCAGGGACACTCCCTCCCCTGCGCCCTCTGCTGGGGGCCGGATCCCCACTCACAGAGCTTGGAGGTGGGGTGGGGCTCTTCCTTGTCGCGTCAACTCTGATGATTTTGTCCTCAGACCGGAACACCTAGTCTCCAGTCATTCGTATCACTTTTTGTTTATTTTAATAGCTGTCTCACCTTCCTTCCAGTGTTACCCCTGGCTTAAGTCTTCACAGTCTCAAGTTACACACAGATGATGTTTCCGACACCTTCCTCCTTGAAACGCTTTCTTCACTTGGCTTCCAGGACAGCATACTTACTGGTTTTCCCCCCACCCTTCTGACTGCTCCGTCTACATCTCCTATAATAACTTCTTCTTCCTCAACTCCTCAACCTCTGACCGTCAGAATGCGTGGCGACTTACTCCTTGGACCTCTCCTTTTTACTAGTTATTCACTCCCTCGTTGATCTCACCTAGCTTTAAATGTCACCTATATGCTGATCATTCTAGCATTTTTATCTCCAGCACAGACCGCTCCCCTGAAGCCCAGACCAATATATCCAGCTGTTAACTTGACATCGCTAATTTGTCAGGTCCCAAGCTGAGCCGCTAAATCCACCACCCTGCAGTCCACCCCGTAAGCGTCATTCGATTTTTTCCATCTGCTCGGCCACACACACACACACACACACACACACACACACACACACACAATATCTGATCCATCAGCAAATTTTATTGACTCAACCTTCAAATTCTAATCAGAGACGGATCACTTTTCAACATCCCTGTTGTGACCATTTTGTTCTGAGCCACCACCATTTCTCTCCTGGATGACGGTACCATATCGGTTTCTCCGAGTCTGCCCTGGTCTCTGCAATCCATTCTCAAAAATCCGCCAGGAGTGACCCTGTTAAGATTCAAGTCCCATCACGTCACTCTTCTGCTCCAGGTGCTCCAGTTCCCGAATCACTCAGAGTAAAAGCCAAAGCCCTTATTGTGACTTTCAAGGTCCAACAAGATCACGACCCCATCACTGCTCCTAGGATGTCTCCAGTTCCTCTTCCTCTCATTAGCTAAGACCAAATGACCTTCCTGCTGTTACTGGAACTTACCAGGGATGCTCCGGCCTCTGTGTCACACACTCTGCCTGCAGCGCCCTTCCCCCAGATATCTCTGTGGCTGGTTCCCTCATTTCTTCACATCTTCTATTCACATCTCACCTTATATCGAGGCCTTGCGTGGCTCTGCTCTCTAAAATCTTTACACCCTCCACAATACTTTATTTCTCCTTTCCTGCATCAGTTTTTTCTCCTTAGCTCTTAGCACTATCTAACATGCTACTAAATTGTATTTATTGTTTGTTTATTGTCTGTCTCCCCCAGGAGAATGTAAGCCCTATGAAGGCAATGATTTTTTGTTGAGTTTATTCACTGCTGTATCCTATTGCCTGGTTCTGTATCTGGCATATAGTAGGTGCTCAATAAATATTTATTGAGTGAATTCATAAAATGAAATAATTCACTTAATGGCCATAGAACAGTGCCTAGCATATAGTAATGGTTTTATTAATCTTTATTTATTTATTTTTTTTTTTGCAGTATGCGGGCCTCTCACTGTTGTGGCCTCTCTCGTTGTGGAGCACAGGCTCTGGACGCGCAGGCTCAGCGGCTATGGCTCACGGGCCCAGCCGCTCCGCGGCATATGGGATCTTCCCAGACCGGGACACGAACCCGTGTCCCCTGCATTGGCAGGCGGGCTCTCAACCACTGCGCCACCAGGGAATCCCAGTTTTATTAATCTTAACTGGAATTTTTTATTGCTATAATTATCATCTTCTTCATCACTACTGGATTTATTCCCTCCTCTCCTTCCCAGTTTGTACATAACAGTGGTTTTCCCATTTCAGGTTCTTACTATCTATTGCCTAGACTATCTCACTAGTCTCAAACCAGTCCATGGTTTTGTCTCCTTTAGACCCACACAATGCTTCCATAGTTATGTTTCTTGAAAACAAATTTGATCCTTTCATTCCTGAGAAATGTTACAACATTTTTGGTGACTCTTCACTGCTTTCAGATAAAGTCCCAGCACTTATGTGACAGACAGACAAAGGGACAACTGTCTGGCCCCTGATCATCTCTCCAGTCTCCTCCACTCGCTCTCTTACACTTAAAACTCCCCAACACCCCATACTGTGTCACAAGGCTGTGTCTTCCCTGCCTGGAAGGCCCTTCCCTCCTTGCCTGCCTGGTCAGCTTGTAGTCATCTTTTAAAACCCTCTTCAGGCCAATGTCCCCTCCTCTGCAACATTCATTTCTGCCTCATTTGTGCTGTCTATCTTTCTTATATGTATTTCTATGAGGAATTACATCATTCATATTGAAAGTCTTTATATATTTTCTGCCCACTTTCTGAGTCTAATTTTCTCCTCTTCCTGTCTACCTCTCCTACTTGTTGTAAACTCTTTTTTCTCTTTAGGGCCCAGTGTTTCTTGAACTGAGATCAACTCCATGGTCTGCCCCATCCATATTTCTCCATCTGTATTTGTTCACAACCGTCTAGAATTCACGCTTCTTAGATTGGAGTATGACCTAGACCATCACTCCACGTGGGAAGGGGCCTTACTGGTTACTACTCACTTCGCATACCTAGCATCTGGCTCATAGGAGGGGCTTAATCAAGGTTTGATGAATGAATGTTTGAAACCATGCATATCCCCCTGGAGAGTACAAGGCCAGTTTGGGTAGGGATGTGTGAAGTCACATGGATAAAATATATTTTCCTGTAATACCCATTTTACTGGAAGATTTGAGGGAAAAATATTAAAAAGTTTTAACTAGTATGGCATCTAAATCATATTATATAGTAAAACGAACCTATTAGGACCAAGAATATTAAATTCACAGCAACTTTAAATTCTAAACAGGACACTTAAAAGAAGTTTTGAGTTTGTGGCGGGTCCCTCTGAGCTGTGCCTCCTGGTCCGTCAGAGGTTAGAGCTCATTCTCCTCTGCCTGCTGGTGAAGCCGCTTTCCCTTCCACTCACTCCCTTCATTTTACTTGCTCTTATAGGCACCGTCGGAAGTTTCCATTGCACCTCCGACCCTGTGTCCATTCAATATTAGAGGCTTTCCTCTTGTTATCCCTCACCATTGAATCCTTAAAATCCATTCTGACTCCCCCCCAGACATAACACCCACATTAGTAGATATTTCATAATTGAGAAGCTACCCAAATTCTTCGTCCCCTTCCTCCTTGGGGGAACTCCTCCTCGTGTGAGTGTTGGTGGGAGACAGGACCATGCCTGTCACCACGTGATTTGGGCTGTAATTTCAGTGACCCAGCTGCCCTTGGCTTCTTGATCCAGGTTTCCTGTCTTCTGTCAATTCTTGGAGCTACCTGTAGCCTTCCAGCAAAATTATTTCCTACTTAAGTTAACTAGATTTCTGTTGCTTCCAAATAAGAACCCCTGCTGACATTGTGTGCTCACACATGCACACACAAACACACACACACACACCCTGACTTTTTTTTTAAGCTAACAGTCAGTGAGCATTTACCATGGGGCGAGCGCTAGGCTGAGACTTTCCATGCATTATCTTATTTAATTCTCATAACAACCCAAATGTAGTAACTGGATTCTACACATGAAAAAAAACAAACACCAAAAGGTTTAATGCTTTGCCCAAGGCCACACCACTTATTAAGTGCTAGAGGAAGGAGTTCAACCTAGAGACTCTGATGTCTGAGCACCTCATGCTCCCCACAATAGCATGTTGCCTTAACCTCCTGAATTTAACTCTGTCTTCAAAGCCTATGCTCTCTGAAAGCGCAGTTCCGACTTCCTTTATGAAGCGGTCCTGTCTACACCAACACACGTGAGAGGGGCCCCTTCTCAACTCCCATCGCACTCACTACTGATGCCAAGTAATTCAACTCTTGTTGCATATGTGTGCTATTATTTCAATTCAATACACTGTGCTACAATAGGTTGTGCTATTATTTAGTAGCTTCATACAGATTCATTTTTTCTTCTCAATTCGTTTCTGCTCGCCTCGAACAATCCAGTACTTCTTTTTTTTTTTGTGGTATGCGGGCCTCTCACTCTTGTGGTCTCTCCCGTTGCGGAGCACAGGCTCCGGACACACAGGCTCAGCGGCCGTGGCTCATGGGCTCAGCTGCTCCGCGGCATGTGGGATCTTCCTGGACCGGGGCATGAACCCATGTCCCCTGCATCGGCAGGCGGACTCTCAACCACTGCGCCATCAGGGAAGCCCAATCCAGTACTTCTTTGGTACGCCGCTTTAGCAACAGAGGGTTAGGCTAGACAGGGTCTCGTATGAGATCCTAGGTCTCTGTCCGTGGCATGGTAAGGGCTTAATAAAGACTAGGAACCCGGGTTTTTGAGGCTCATTCTATTACACTCCAGATGAATTTTTAGTACCTAGATCACAAGTAATAGAGAGCTCATAGGCTTTAGGGCCAGACTGTCTCAGGTTCATTCTAGACCTGTCACATTACAACCCCAAGTGGCTTGTTTACAGAGCCTACTTCTTCATTTGTACAAATGGAGAAAATACTAAAATACACGGTTGCAGTGAGCTTGACAGGTGTTAGTAAAGCCTAAACTGCTCAGTAGGACTTTCTGCTCTTCTCCCTTGCCCACCGCCCCTCCCCCCAAGATGGCTCTCAAGAGACATCTGAGAATCATTTTCTTTGAAACAAAATCAGATAAAGCAGGGTTTCTCAACTTGAACATTATGGGCATTTTGAGCGGGATAATTTTTTTTTTGGGGGGGTAGGGGTCTGTCCTGTGCATTGCAGTACGTGTAGCAGCACCCCTGGCCCCGACCTCTCCACTAAATGCCAATACACGCCCCCGCCCATCCCACCCCTCAGTCCGGATGACCAATGATGCCTCCAGACCTGGCCACACGTCCCTGGAGGACAAAATCGGGAACGTGTGATATAAGCAACATGAAGACCTTCTGCAGGGCAGGGAGTTTGTACAAATGACACCTTAGTTAGCAGTTTATACAAAAATCATTTACAACTGAAAATGACATACTTGCAACTTAGGTAATTAGACAAAACCTTGGGGATCAGGTAAGGGAAATAGACCTTGCTTCCCCTTGAGGAAGGAATTTCCTTTTGACCTTTGCCCAGACTGGCCTGCTTTCTGCAGTGGGGCCAGTTGGGGCAGACAAGGGGAGGCTGGTACAGCAGCGTCAGAGCAAATAAACTGCCTTAAAGATTGGAGATACTTCCCTCTTCCCGTTTGAAGTCAATATATAAAAAAAAGTGAAAGGATGTCTTTTCTGTTTTCTTCCTACATGCAAAATGATATAAAAGCCTTAGCCTGCTACAGTATCTTGGTAAATGCTGGAAGAAAAAAATGGCTTGATTAGTTGTAATCAATAATTAAAATTATTCATAGAGCACCTGATCAGATGCCCAAGGTGAGCATTATGAAGAAAGGGAAGCTTGTTGAATGGTTGCTATTTCTTGGGATTTGAAGAACATTTTAAATATTTCTGAATCTAGTTTAAAATTTTTATTATCAAAAAATACTTTATAGTGAAGGTTTCAATATTCCTCTGTAGAGCTGCATTCTTCCATCTTATAAAACAGCTATTTTTTTTTCTCTTGCTTCCTTTTCCATTTCAGAGAATTCTAGAGTTTCCAAACTGACAACCGCTTTGGAGGTTTTAAGGAGTTCTTTATTTTTTGTGTCATGGACCCCTTTGGCATTCTTGTGAAGCCCACTGTCCCCTTTCAGAATAATATTTTTAAATGCATAAAATAAAATGCATAAGATTCCAGAAATGTCAACCATGTTGAAATATAGTTATCAATATATATTATTATTATTTTAAAATTGTGATAAAATACACATAACATAAAATTTGCCATCTTAACCATTTTAAAATGTACTGTTCGGTATCATTAGGTACATTCACATTGCTGTGCTGCTGTCACCACCGTCTACCTCCAGAATTCTTTTCATCTTCAAAACTGAAACTCTGTGCTGATTGAACAAACACCCTCTGTTCTCTCCCCATCCCAACACTGCCCCAGGCAACCACCCTTCTACTTTCTGTCTCTATAAATCTGTCTACTCTAAATACCTCAGAAAACAGGGGAAACATATGGTATTGTCCTTTTGTATCTGGCTTATTTCATTTAGCATCATGTCCTCAAGCTTCATCCATGTTGTAGCATGGATGTAGCTTTTCACAGCCGAATAATATTTCATTGTAAGTGTAAGCCACACTTTATTTATTTCATTCATCCCTTCATGGACATTTGAGTTGTTCCACTTCTTGGCTATTATAAATAATGCTTCCATGAATATGGGTATACAAATACCTGTTTGAGCTCTTTCTTTCAATTCTTTTGGGTATATACCCAGAAGTGGAATTTCTGGATCATATGGTAATTCTATCTTTAATTTTTTGAGGACCTATCACACTGTGTTTCATAGTGGCTGCATCATTTTACATTCCCACCAACAGTGTGAGGGTTCCTTTTTCTCCACACCCTCTCCAGCATTTGTTATTTTTGTTTGTTTTTAAATAGTAACCATCCTAATGGGTATAAGGTGGAGTTTTCAACATATTTTTAAAAACAAATTTGTAGTAATAGATATATATGCTTTTTATTAACATGTTATTTAAAAAAAAATCTAGCAGCTGGTCTAATAATTACCATAACTTCAAAGTAATAATGAGCCTAAACAATATTTCAACATATTTGCAGCAATTGCCAAATGAAGATATCTTTGGTTTCTGTTGGTGGCAAAGCACAGCTAATGCATAGCTAATACAACTGTGGTTTGTTGCCTACATTCACAATGGGAGGAAATGTACTTTTTCAGTTAGAGGCGAGTGGAAATACAATGCGGTTTTTCCCCATACAAGTTTATTGACCCGAATATCATCCTCGAACACCTTGGGGGTCGTAGACCCCAGGTTAAGAACTACTGATCTGGTTTCTTCCTATTTTTATAGGTGAAGAGAGTGCGGCCTCCAGAGGTTAAGTGATTTGCCAAGAGTCACACTGTCAGTGGCAGACCCAGGACTAGAACTCAATCCCCCAATTTCTAACCCTGTGTGTCCCTTATCTAACATGCAAAATGCAAAATGAGCTACACCTGAGCCATCTCTGTATGCACCAAAGCATTTAGTGCATTTCTTTGCACCTAGTGGGTCTCAGTAAATAGAGGATGAGTGGCGTGTATCATCATAGGCAAGAGAGACCCAAGCTGAACACATGATCAGCCCTCTTTGCTGAGAATCTTAGTGTGAGGGCATTTTTCTATCTAGCAGCAATCATAAGATAGAAATGATTACTTCATTTATATGAATAAAGAAAATGAGATTTAAAAATTAAAGGTGGGGCTTCCCTGGTGGCGCAGTGGTTGAGAGTCCGCCTGCTGATGCAGGGGACACGGGTTCGTGCCCTGGGCCGGGAAGATCCCACATGCTGCAGAGCGGCTGGGCCCATGAGCCATGGCCGCTGAGCCTGCGCGTCCGGAGCCTGTGCTCCGCAATGGGAGAGGCCACAGCAGTGAGAGGCCCGCGTACCGCAGGAAAAAGAAATAAAAATTAAAGGTGTTGTTTTGGTTCCAACATACATGTATAACAAACATTTTTTTCCAAATGAATTCGTGAAAGCCTGGGCTTTTAAAAAGTTTTCTGACTAATATTTAGACATAGATCTTAGAAAATAGTTTCAAGTTCCAAACTGTTTTTAAAAACACTGTTATCATTTAAAATGTGTGTTTCAGAGGCTATCTCAACAGCATATGTCCCCGTATCAGTTCTTACCGGTTTAGTTTCTCAGACATTAGCTGGATACTGTTAAGAAAGGACTTGCCCCAGCCTGAAAGCAAAAGAAGCAGAAGTAAAGACCCAAAGAAAAATAGACAATGAACTTGGCCTTTCCTTACATTTATTTCCTAGGTCGTCTTCAGACCCTTGCTTACCATCTGAAGGGATTTGCTTGATTTTGCTAGTAGTTTTAAGTTTGTTCTTAAAACTTACGATGGCTAAGACGAAGACGTAGATGACAATTCTTCTAAAGGAGCTGTCTAATTATTGTTAGAAGCATTGATTCGTTAGATTGGTTATTTGTATGATACAAGCCCTGCTGCAATGGAATACTTAATGCCAGTTTTTCTAGTCCATAATGGGCTGGGTAATATCACCGACTTTATATTTCTTTGATTGTGAGAGAAGCTACAGAAACTTTCAAGCCGCTGTTTGCTTCAGTTTTATCCATCTGCCAACAAGGCGCTTACCTATTCATTTGCCAAATGGCTGAACAAATAAGTGTTCCTGGAAGGGAATCACCTTCATTTCTGATACGTCTGTGGACTTGGCGTGTCTAGCTTTTATCCGAGGCAAAGGGCCAAGTCTCTTAAGAAGTTTGACCTGTGTCAAGGCTAAGGGACTGTTGCTCTTTTCTCTAAACAGATGGCCTGTTCCCTAAAATATTTTAAACTCACTGACAGAGAGAAACAGTGGAATCATTTGGCATCATTTGTATTTTGTTTTCTTGGCTTTGGGGAATGATAGGAAAAAAAAAAAACCTTTATATTTTCAAACTTCTAACTCTTCAGAGGCTTCTAATTTTTACTCTCTGACATACAAGTCATATTTGGTTCGTAAATCCTGTCTGTCTGACATAACAAGTCCTATTTTTACTTTTCAGTATTTCACAATCTCAGGAAGTTTTAGGATGAATAACTGCACACATTTTCACAAGGTGAGGATGCAACCTCACAGGTTGCTCAATACCGCATATGGGGCTGTTTTGAAGAAAACTGCTGTTCTTAAAACATGTTAGACAAGAGTGCTGAGCACCGTGGCATGTAACAACTCTGGTTCTCAAGGTCCGGAATTATCATTTTATTTGATCTCCCAGACAGTTGTTTTCTTTTTTGTCTTTTCTTGGCACCAGACTAGGCCTGTCTGCTAAAAATTATTTTGAAAATGTGGCCCTGGATTCCACTGTAATTCTTCCAGATCATCAACATTCTAGGCAGGTGAATGTAAATCTCCCTTTAAATCAGTCTGCTCCTGTGTCTTGCCAGATTGAAAAATTATAATAACCACATCGCTCCGTGGGTTATGCCTTAAACCTCAGGAGATTAATTCCAAGAGGTTGTGAAGCCCCCTGGGGAGCCTGGTGAGGGGACTTCCTGGTATTTTAACCCTTGGACCTTTGAAATCCTGTTTCTGACAAGAGAGGGCTGCTGAGCAAAGATGAAATACACCGGCAGCAACTCCAGGCACACACATTTTAGGAGGGTCCACAAAGGGAAAGGGAGGGTGGAGCCCAGACTCTGTGTGGAATGATCTGAACAACAGGAAAGCTCCCCCTTTCATCCTCCTCTTCCGCCCACCCCACCATCTCTTCCACACATGTTTGCCGTTCTAGCAAAAGCACTCTCCTCTCCTTGGCTTTCTGTGAAACGTCTCATACTCCCGAGAAGCTGCAGCAGCTCTGATGGATCAGTGTGATTGACATCAACGAATCCTTTCCTCCCGTCGGGCCAACAGTGCGCGGGAGAACAAGGAGAAACGGGCCCCGGGGACGGTCTTTTTTTTTTTTTTTTTTGCGGTACGCGGGACTCTCACTGTTGCGGCCTCTCCAGTTGTGGAGCACAGGCTCCGGACGCACAGGCTCAGCGGCCATGGCTCATGGGCCCAGCCACTCCGCGGCATGTGGGATCTTCCCGGACCGGGGCACGAACCTGTGTCCCCTGCATCGGCAGGCGGACTCAACCACTGCGCCACCAGGGAAGCCCCCCGGGGACGGTCTTGAGTTAAACGCGCCTTCCGACCACTTATTCATCCATTGTCACCCAGTGAACAAATCCCGAGTTTTCGGGCTGCAGCCCTGTTCTGGGTGCTGGGGTCCAGTGGGACAGGGTGAATAAGGAGCACAGGCTTCCTTCTTTCACGGCCTCACATTCTAATGGGTCAGGGAGAGGAGAGAGAAACAAACAAATGACAGAGCAGGATGAGTTCCTACAGTGATAGATGGAATAGTGTTTCTTTTCGGAACCCCAAATTTCAGCTTTTAGCTCTGCCAGGCTGGTTGCCTGGTTCAAGGGCACCTTGGTTCAAGCCTTTGCTCCTGTGCTTCTCTGTTCTGGAACGTTCTTTCCCTAGATTTCCACTTGACGCACTCTTAGAGTGGCCTTCCCTTACCACTACGTGTATATGTAGTGTACGTATATCCTGAACCATCTGAAAATTAGTTGCAGGCATTTTGATGCTTCGGTCCAAAATACTTAAGCATGTATCTCTTAAGAATAAGAGACATTTCCCACATAACCACAATACTGGAGATCGGGCTCTTGGAATCTGAACTCCCCTGATGCCAGGCAGTGTAACCTGCCATGAAACTGTCCCATCGTGCCCTGGATGTCGAGCCAAGGCCTTTGCTGCTGGTGTCCCTGAGTTAGATGAGGAGGGATTTGTCATGGAGGGATGTGTGTGTCGGTGTCCTAGGGTATTACAAAAAGCACTTGGAGAGCTCTAGTTGGAAGTGCTCTGTTCCGTAGAGGTGCCTTTCCTTCGGCCTGTGTAAGGGGCAGAGATGATAAAAGTATCCATCTTCCCGTTTAACTCCTAATGAGTGTTACAGCCAGGACGGGCTTCCCAGGCCCTGCAGTCACACAGGATCCTACACTTAGAAGGGCCCAGTGCTTGGTTTAATGCTCTGCTATTGCTGTCTTGAAATTCTTAATACTTTGGTCTTTTTTTCTGGTGGGGGGGGAGCGCTGCAGGGCATGCGGGATCCTAGGTCCCCAACCAGGGATGAAACCTGTGCCCCCTGCAGTGGAAGCTCAGAGCCCTAACCTCTGGGCCGCCAGGGAAGTCCCTCTAAACACTTTGGAACAAGGGACTCCACCTCTTCATACCTCAGCTTCTTACCTATTATGTAGCTGTTTCTGATCACGGGGCTCAGGAATTTTAATAGATAAGAAACTTAGTGCCTCAGCAGCTGCTGATAAAGAACCTCAAAAACCTTTAAAAATTAATAGAAACAGGAGATTGAGATCTGCACAGGCCACTTTGGACCTGAATTCTGTGGGGATTCCATTGCAGATCATGCCAAGTTAGCATGCAGTCATTTTCACAGCCGGCCAGCGGGCATCCTTCAGGCAGCTTCAGGTGAAGACGGGGTTCTGGAGGCGCACAGCATGCAGCCACCTCAAGGTAACACTGATCCAAGGCTCGAACGTGGCCCCGCTCAGACCAGCTTCCATGTTCTTGGTTACACTAGCAGGGACAGATGACTTCTGTCTCCTTATTCACTGACGATTGATGTAAGCTTTGAAAACCAGCAGTGGTGCTAGAATGTGAAAGAACTACAGAGGCCGGAGGAATCTCGAACTTCTCCCCAGCAATACCATCAGCAAAATCCAGCCTGGAAAACTCTCAGGATGTACGATTGATCACTTCATCAAATAAATTGCAAAGCTTACAAAAAAAAAAAAAGGAGAGAGATAAAAAGGGAGTTTACAGATTAAACAAGACTTAAAGGACACATGAATCACAATGTGTGGATCTGATTTGGATCTTGATTTACAAGAAAAACTGTAAAATATACAATTATGAAACAATGCAAAATTTAAATCTTGACGATTTGCTTTTCAGGATTTATTGTTAATTGTTTTAGCTGTGCTCATTGTATCATAGTTATTTTTTTTAAATCCTTGTCTTTTAGGGATACATATAGAAATACCTGAGGGTGTTTGGGGGGCAGAATTGCCCATGGTTTAATGGGTATTAGGGCTGGATGACTGATACATGAGGGCTCATTACACTATTTTGTTTGCTTTTATATATATTCAAAATATTTTGTAATAAAAAGTAAAAGAAAAAAAGAACTATTGGCTAAAGTCATATGGAATTATAACCTAAAGTTATACTATAATTATAACATATATAATGTATATAACTAGAACTTACATATTATAATACGATAATATAAATGTCCATGAATCAATAGTGATATACATAAAATAAATACATAAGTGTGGAAGAAGAACTCCAAATCATTAATGTGGACACCCTGCCCTCAACGAAGCAGATCATAGCTCCCCATCCTGAAGTGTGGCCTCAGCATGACAACTTTCTTCCTGAGAGCATGATGGAAAGGGCGTGAAAAAGAGCAATTGTGCAGTGAAGAAACCTGCCCTACACCACCTCAAGCCCAGTGATCAAGGTTAATGTCAGCAGTGCTGAAGTATATTGATGGTATGTGTCCCTGGCCTGATGTGATGAGAATGACCCTTTGCCTCTGTCATCTGCCTCCTAAAAATGTAGTAACCCAGTCTAATCCTGAGAAAAATAGCAGACAAACCCAAACGAAGGGCCGTTCTACGAAATACCTGACCAGTCCTCGTAACAAAGCAAGGAAAGTCTGAGAAACTGTCACAGTCAAGAGGAGCCTAAGGAGACATGACAAATTCATGTAACGTGGGGTCCTGGATGGGATCCTGGAACAGAAAAAGGATATTAGGTAAAAACTAAAAAACGTGAATAATATATGGATTTTGATAATAACGTATCAATATCGGTTCTTTAACTGTAAAAAATGTACCATACTAATGTAAGATGTTAATAGTTAATAATAGGAGAATCTAGGTATATAGGAACTCTCTCTTCACAATAATTCTGTAGATCTAAAACTGTAAATTCTGTAAATCTAAGAAGGAAAGTGTATTTAGAAAAACAAAACTATTGGTTTTTGGGTTTAGTGTGATAGTATGCTGAACTGAGTTTCTTAGAATTTCTCATTTCTACTTGTAACGTTCTTTTGCCCCCAGCAGGCCTGAACTTCTCAGTAAAGACTGTTTAAGTGTTTCTGAGAGAAGAAATTGAAAGTGACTGAAATTTGGTATTTCATAGGTACTTTTTTCTCTCCACTGTTTCAAGAGAAGGAACAGGTTGCTGCTAACTTCAGACTCACTGCTAGTCTCTGCTTCAGGGTTGCAGGAAACCTGTATCTTCTGGTGCAGGGACGGTGGGGAGAGAACTGTGTGATTAGCACAACGATGCTGTTTTCTAAGAATCTGGTCAGATTGGGCCAAGTCCCTCCATCCCTGCCTCAGCTGAGGTGCCTTTCATTTCTACCTTTGTCCCTGTAGGGACAAAACACTTCTCTGTGAGAACTCTTAAAAGACCCTGGTATTAATTGTAATACAGGGAAGAAAAAGATGGTGAAATGAGGGGATAAAGGTAAGTTATGCAGAGAAAGTATTTTTTCTTTAGTAATTGTAATACAAGGGGAAAAAAAAGATGGCGAAATGAGGGGATGAAGACAACTTATGCAGAGAAAATATTTTTCTTTACTTTTTCTTACAATGCGGGGGAGAAATATTATAAGAATCGGGAATTCAGCGGCTCTTCGTCCACAAGTGGGTCTATTCGCATGACTGTCACCTTGACTGTCAGCTTCTTGCTCAGGCATTTAGAATATAGCTTGGTCATTCCCCACCTGGTAAAGTTTGTCTAGAAAGACACTCTGTGCCAGCAGTGTGTGACTCTCGGGCGCTTAAATTATCTTTTTCTTACTTCCGGTGGCTGCTGAGGCAGTGCAGCTGAATACCCCAAGCCTTCTTGTCACTCAGCAAGAATGCTCAGTGGAGCTTGAAAAACAACTTTACTGAGTAAGGGTCACAGCCAGATAGAAGTGGTCCCCTGGGTGGGGTATTCCTGCCGGGAGAAGGTTTAGCGAGCATCTACAAAGGCAATGATCTTTTTTTTTTTTTAAGAAAGGAAATGTTGGAGTCCTTGGACCAACTTCTCAATGTCTTTGGGAGCTCTAGGTGTTTATTTTTCCTAAACATATTCTTTGGAGAAGCCTGGAGAAGAAAGAAAGTCGTCCAAGTGCACACAGATGGTAAACCCACGGCTCCCATCAACAGCAGCTAAGAAATCATCTTGACTCAAGCAGGCAACCTCTGAGATAGGAAGTGAAGCCTTGGGGTACGTGGGGAACTAAAGTCCCTGAGTTGGAATGATAGGCAGCTTCCAGGAGACCCACAAAATGGCACCGAGTCCTGTCCTTTCCCAAGAGGGACATTTTTTTAAATGGCAGCAAAGTAGGTATTGAGCTGGGCAAACAATCATGTCATTGGACAAGTTGTTCTGATTTTCTGCAGTTTTCCTCACTGGATCATAAAGCCATTAAATGATATTGTTTGGAAAGAACTGCAAGAAAATATAAGTGAATATTAATCTCTTGAGGTAGGGAAATCCTTTCTAAACATGGCATTAAAAATAGAACATTAAAAATAGAACATAAGGGAAAAGATCAGTGAATTGGACACAGTAAAAACTAAAAATTAAAAATGTCTGTATATTTTGAAAAACTACTGTAAACAACATTAAAAGGCAAATGACAACCTTGAATGATGTTTCCAACACACGTACCTGACATAAGACTTAAAATCTTAATATACTCAGAACACTTATAATTAAAATAAAAGAGAATACCCTAATAGAAAAAATATGTTAACAAACAAAATGGTTATTTATAAGAAAAAAATGCAACTAGCCAATACTTTTATGAAAAAAATTTCTATAAAACTAGTAAACAAGGAAATGCACATTAAAACAGTCATAAGGAACCATTTCCTCCAAATAAATTGCTAAGAAAAAAAAATACCCAGCGTTGGTAAGCATTCTTTAAAAAGTCATACTTTCATAAATGCAGAATATAATTTGGTATGTTTCTGAAATTCAGCAATATGTATCAAAAGTCTTAAAAGTGATTTTTCCCTTTGGCCTAGGAATTGTCATAAAGAAATAATTGTGTACAAAATTGTGTATTCAAGGATGTTCAATTCAGTATTGTTCATGACAGTAAAAAAGCCCCTGAGCTGGAGTGATCTCCATCAAGAGGGAATTTAGGTTCAGTAAATTTCGCTGCAGTATGATTAAGTGGTTAAGAGCATGGACACTGAGATGGCCTGGGTTCAAATTCTGCCTCTCCACTTACTAGCTGTGTGGCTTCTCTGTGCTTCAGTGTCCTCATATGTAAAATGAGGATAATTTTATAGCATCTGCCCCGTTAAGTTATTGTGAGAATGAAACGAGTTACTCTGTGGAAAGTGCCTGCTCTATTCTAAGTGTTAGCTGCTTTCATTATTATTATTCTTTCCATGGATTCAACATGGCCATTAAATATGGTGTCGAAGAATATCTGAAAATGTGAGGAAGTGGACATGATGTATGAAGTGAAAAAAAGAGCCGATTACAAAGGAGACAACTTTGGGAACATATAACATATACGTAGACAAAGCAAGGCTGGCAACAGACCGAACGTGAACAGTGTTTATTTCTGGATGACTCTGATTTCTTCTTAATCCTTTTTAATGTTTGATAAATTTCCACCATAACAGTATTTTTGCTTTTAATCAGAAAAGTAAAAAATACGAATCTATTTTGAAACGAACATCACGTAGCTAGAGGTCTGTTGATTCCCACGTCTGACAGAGGCTGGGTGAGGTAGGCCACGCTTCCTGCTGGTTTGTTAAAGTCTTTTCTTTCACTCCTCCCTTGAGTTGATGTCCCTGCATCTTCCTTTCCCTGGACTTAGGCTGGGCTCTGCTCTGGTCCTGGAGGAGCAGATGGAGCTGGAAGGACTGTGGGTCCCATGCGTCTTGTTAGGGAAGGCAGTGGAGGCAGAAGCAGGCGTCTCCAGGTAGGACCGGGCTGTGGGAGCCGCTGCTGGTCCCTAACTGCTGAACAGGAGAAGCCGCTGGTAATGGGGCTTCTGCTGGAGCAGGGCCTGGTATTCGATTTGAGTTTCAAATGCTAAAAATACTCATGTTCCTGTCGCTATGATTAATAGCAAGAATTATCAGGCAGGTAGCGTTCATCCTCACCTCCGGATTGGGCAATGGGGCGAGGTCTTTAAATGCCTGGCACCCCGTGCGGGCCACACTACCCAGCATTGCCAAAGGATGGGTCTGCTTCCACCTCCTAGGCAGGACTGTGGGGTGTGAGGCCTGCTGTCCTAATTGGTTAAGGGAAGCTCCGGCACTGAGACTGCAAATAAAACAGGTTTTCCCCTTTCTCCTTGGCAGAAAGCAGAGCGGTTTGGGCGTGTCTAGGCCTCTGAGTCACTGATGGGCTAGTTGCAGTCTTTCCTGAGGCTTTCTCGGTCTCTTGTTTCTGGAGCCCGGCATGCTGTGGGTGTTTCACTAGCATTGTTGACCGGCAGACAGGGAAGTGGATGACTGAGGGGTGGAATAAGACACAAGAGGGAAGAGATATGGGAACACATGTATATGTATAGCTGATTCACTTTGTTATAAGGCAGAAGCTAACACACCATTGTAAAGCAATTATATCCCAATAAAGATGTTAAAAAAAGAAAAAAAAAAAAGAACGGACAGGAGGATGGCTTTGTGGCTGGAGACTGGGGAGCTCCAGGCTGACCTGTTGGAACTCCCCAAGCTTTCTCCTCTAATTTTAAACTTCCTGGAGGGAAGGACGTGCCCCCCACCCCATGCCCCACACCTACGCCTGTTAGCACAGTTTCTCCTGTTCTCAACCCTGAAGCTGAAGCAACAGCAGGCTGCCTAAACTGGAGAAAGCTGAACACTGGTTATCTGGTGCAAATAAAACAAGTAATTTGATAGCTATGGGTTAAGAAAGGCATTTTCCCACATGACATCTCTTGGGAGAAGGACAGCTACCAAAATTTCCAAATCGAGTCCTAAATCCTGAGTGTCAAAGTTCACATAGCTGGACTTCATAGAAATCTAGGTGGACAAATGGTCAGCACTTAACAGAGCTGTCATTGGGTATCAGGGGATTCTGGTGTCCAGGACTAGGAAAACCAGTTTCTTGAGGTCTTTGGGTCTGGACAGAACTTTATTTTTACAGGTGAGAACACGGAGAAATAATGCCACTAGGAAACTGGGCTTTAGGCCAATGATTCACTGTCAGGGAAATGGAGCAGAAGAGAGAAACCACAGATCAGAGCAGGGCGGCTCCAGAAGGACTCAGGGTCCAACCAGAATGCTGATGACGGGGGCCCCGTTTCCCTGCTGAGAGCTGCAGGTACAGGTGAGGGCCTGGTGGCTGCCGAGGGGAGGACAGGGCCCCTAGATGTGGGCAGCCCAGACCTTTACACTCTCAAATCTACTGCGTTAATTATCTCCTTCATCTTTGAACATTACCACCCCATTGGTTCCTTCTTCCTCTGAATACCAACCTGGCCCAGGCTCTCTCTTTCTTTTTTTAAAGGGAAAGTACTTTATCTTTTTTTAAAATTTATTTATTTTTATTTATTTATTTTTGGCTGCATTGGGTCTTCGTTGCTGCACGTGGGCTTTCTCTAGTTGCGGTGAGCGGGGGCTACTCTTTGCTGCCGCGCGCGGGCCTCTCATTGCGGTGGCTTCTCTTGTTGCGGATCACGGGCTCCAGGTGTGCGGGCTTCAGTGGTTGTGGCACACAGGCTCTAGAGCACAGGCTTAGCAGGTGTGGCACACAGGCTCAGTAGTTGTGGCTCATGGGCTCTAGAGCACAGGCTCAGTAGTTGTGGCGTGTGGGCTTAGCCGCTCCGTGGCATGTGGGATCTTCCCAGCCCAGGGCTCGAACTCGTGTGCCCTGCATTGGCAGGCAGATTCTTAACCACTGCGCCACCAGGGAAGTCCTGCCCCAGGCTCTCTTATCTTAAAAAAAAGAATCCTACATTGCTCTCACCTTGAACCAGGAGCAGTCATTTTCCCTTTTATTACCAAAATTTTCTAAAAAGGCATCTACACTCAGTCTTCCTCCACCTTCCTTAATCCCTTAGAATATGACTTTCTCTGATGCGTCTTAACTGAAATTGCTACCAAAGGTCACCGTGACCTCTACGTCCCCAATTCAGTCACCTCTGTTCAGTTCTTCTTCTCCTTCCTGACTTTTTGGTAGTATTTGACACGGATGAGCACGGCTATCACTTGGAATTGTTTCCTTTTTGGCTTCCGGGCATCTCAGTATCTTGATTTCCTACCCCTGGGACTGTTCCCTTCCATTTCCTTCTCTGACTAGTTTCTCTCCTCTGCCTAGGCAGACGTTAGTTAGTGGGACAATATAGTGCAGCGGGCACGAGTCTGCACGTTGCCGTGCTCAGCCCAGTGCCTGGCTCGTTGTAAACACTGGGAAAATGTAGGCCTGAGAGAAAAGAGCCTGTCCTTCCCTCACACCCCTTGGCCAGCTGTGTTCCCGCAGCTCTGCACATACCTCCGCTGCGGATGGCCCTCAGCCCTGGGTTCTGTGATTGCAGGAGGGCCTGTTTCCTTTACAAACATGAGATTTTGTTTGCTTGACTGTTAAAGGACCTCAGTGTGAGTAACCTAAGCCCGTGTCTCTGGGAGGCCCTGGCTTTCAAAGCTGCAGATTGCTGGACATTTTCACATACATGTCTTAATTGAACTAAAACCAAACCCACGGTTTGGAACTGTCATTCTCCCAGAAAGACTCAGAATTGCACCTGCTCTCCATCACTTCTGACATGCAGCCACCTGATCCTGGGGTGTCCTCCTTCCCTACCCGCTTGTCTGAACCACATTTCTGTTCCCAGAACCCCATCCTGGCCGAGGCCCTCCCACCTAGACTGACAAGGTGGCCTCCTAACGGTTCTCCTCACTTCCCGACTCACCCACGCTCTGATCCAAGCACGTTGGGGCCAATCAACATTAAAGAACAGTTTTTGTTCTGTCACTTCTGTATCTTCAGTTAGCCACCAAGTACGGCAGGTGAGCCTCTGGCGTCCCTGCACATCTCCACGTTCCATTCCTCTCGACACAAAGACCAGGTGACTTGCTTTCTCCACAGACAGCGGGCATTCTCACCTTTGTGACTTTGTCTTGGAAAACCCTCTCCCCAGCTTTCCCCTGACCAGCTCCTAGTGATCATTCAGGTAAGTGCCACCTGCCCGGGGCCGCCTTCCCTGTATACCATGGTTAGAAGTGACCTTCTCTGATCTCCCAAGAAGCTTGTTTGTACTTCCCCCCATGAAGGAGTGTAGATATATCAGTATATATCTCGTCCTCCCTTGAGGGAAGGGGCTGTGTCCACAGTGTCTGGCACATTATAGGAGATGGATATTCATTTGCATGATTGAGTGAATCACTTGATTGAAACTTTTCACCCAGAGATCTGTGATCTCCACAGTTACCATTACCAGCTCATTTCCACTCGAGATAGGTCTGCGATAGTTGGTCCCTACGGAAAAAAGATTCCATTAGGTTTAGGCTCTGGGCCAAGTGTATACAGACTAAAGAATGAGCTAAATGAATGCAACGGTTTCTCAAACATGGGGGTTATTCAGGGCCAGTGAAAGGAAGGGGAGGGGCATTTCATGGGGATAGTGGAGCAGCTGAGCCCTTTTGGAAAGTTTTCCTGGGGATCGAGGTTTTAAACTAACAGCACATCTCAGATTCCCCATTTGGTCCTGGGCCTTAAGCTGGATCTGCCTGGGGAACATAATTAGGAGTTCCTCCTTGCATTCCTCTGAATACCCTTGTTTCCTTTCCCCTTTTTTCCAGTCTTTCAGCCTGTCCCATAACCCATTTCTGCAGTCTTAGTTCCTGAACTTAGTATTTCCCAGGAACTAATGTACAAGGCAGAACACAAGAGAAGCAGTAGATATTTTGCTAATAAGAGATGTTGTTCTTGACCCTCTAGAATCTGACACCATCTAGTCCTTCTTCCTCCTGGCTTCAGGGAGCAATGGAGGTGTTCAGTAGGCCCTGGCCGGATCACAAGAGCTGTAGGATCTCCAGGAGAGAGGCAGACTGCAATCAGCCTGTAGTTAGTGGAGTTTTATAGGTAGTGATTAAATGCTTGTTAAAAGCAATTACTAAATAATTAAACACCTGTGACTGACCCTCCCAAGAGTGTGGTCTGAAGCCCACCAGTATCGAATTGTCTAGGACCTTGCTAGAAATCTAGAATCTGAGGTCTCTATCCCAGGCCTACTGAACCAGAATCTGTATTTTTAGCATGATCCTATAATGATTTGTGTCCACATCGAAGTTTAAGAAGCACTGCCATTGACATTCTATATCTATATTGGGCTCTTAAAAACATGTTCCGGGCTTCCCTGGTGGCGCAGTGGTTGAGAGTCTGCCTGCCGATGCAGGGGACGCGGGTTCGTTCCCCGGTCCGGGAAGATCCCACATGCCGCGGAGCGGCTGGGCCCGTGAGCCATGGCTGCTGAGCCTGCGCGTCCGGAGCCTGTGCCCCGCAACAGTGAGAGGCCCGTGTACCGCAAAAAACAAAAAACAGAAAACAAAACATGTTCCAAGAGCCAGTATTATAAAAACTGTCAGCAACCAACTACTCTGCGGAGACTTGCCTTCTTCTCAAAGGCAAACGGAGAGAAGGTGTCAGTATTGAACTGCCCCATTCCTCACAGTTCTCGCCTCTCTTTCTGGCTCAAATCAAGGGGCAGTTGAGATTTGAGAGGCCACTGGAATGGGGCGGTGGGAAGGAGGAGGGCCATAAGGAGATGTCAGTGCTCTGCACCATAATTCCCATGCTCTGTGGAATTGTTTTCAGCAAGTGAAGTTCCTTGTCTTCTTTTTTTTTTTAATTTATTTTTATTTATTTATTTATTTATTTTGCGGTTCACGGGCCTCTCACTGTTGTGGCCTCTCCCATTGCGGAGCACAGGCTCCGGACGCACAGGCTCAGTGGCCATGGCTCACGGGCCCAGCCGCTCCACGGCATGTGGGATCTTCCTGGACCGGGGCACGAACCTGTGTCCCCTGCATCAGCAGGCAGACTCTCAACCACCGCGCCACCAGGAAAGACCGGTCCTTGTCTTCTTTGAAGAAAGAATTCAGCAAAGAGACCAAGATTGCATAGCAGGCACAGAGTTTATTAGAAGCACAGTAAGTGTGGGAGAACACACACAAGAACTTGCAGAGTGAGTTGCACCCTTTAGGGGTAGCTTAATTTGTTAATATGGGGTGAGTCTTCAGGGGTTTAGATGAGGATGACTCCCTTTTTCCCTCCCCTATGATCATGTCATCTATAATTCCTTATTTGGGCTTCCACCAGGCGCCATTTTGAATCTTTCCAGTGAGCACCTAAGAAAAACCCACAGGGAGGGGGGCTGTCAAAACCACAATGCTAATGATATTATAATGATATTACAATGCAGCCAAGGTTACTAGAGGATGACTTGAGACCCCTTCTGTGCATGTGTTGGACTGGGAAATCCTCTCAACCACAAAAATGGGGAGGCTGCGGTGGGCTGCTTTGTCTTTCCGCCAGTCGGGGCTCATTGTTCCCGTTGGTAGTTTATCTTAAAGGGTCAGCATGAAACTGGCTTCAGCAGGTTTTCCCAAGGCCTATCTACCTCCTACCTCAGAATGACTTCCTGCCACTCCCACTGGGCAGGTCAGGAGGAGTCAGAGCAAGAAGCCAGAGTGAGGAGCTCTGGGTTTTTCCTAGAGAACTGCCAGCCTGACTGGCTTAAGAAAAAGGCTGCCCCAAACCTTGAAACAATTGAAACGTTCATCAAGAGACGGATGGATAAGTGGATTGTGGTGTAGCCACATGGTGGAATGCTACTCAGCAACAAAAAGGAATGAATTATTGATGCATGCGGCAACATGGATAAATCTTAAAATAATTTTTCTGAAAGTAGCCAGACCCTCCCCAGCCCCACCCTCCAAAAAAGAGGAATTCTGTATGATTGCATTTATGTAAAACTCTAGAAATGCAACTAACCTATAGTGACAGCAGGTTAGTGGTTCTTGGGAATGAGGGGCAAGTAACGGCAGGAGGAGGGATCACCAAGGGGCACAAGGAAGCTTTGGAGGGTGGTATGTAGGTTCTCTATCCTGATTCTGGTGAGGGTTTCCCGGATGTAGGCACATGGCAAAATGTATCCAACTGTGAGCTTTAAAGTGTACAGCTTATCGTGTATCAGTTATACCTCGAAGAAGCTGCTAGAGAGAGAGAAGCTGATGGCCAGAATAACCGAGAGCCAGGAAAGAACTTGAGGAGAAAGACCAGTGGAGAGAGGCCTGGGGCCAGGGCGAGGCAGAAACCAGGGGCGAGGTGAGTCCTCATCCTGCCCTCCACGTGCTTCGTGGCTGGCCTGCCTCTCTAGGGACCCGCCCGGGCTCAGCAGTCTGGAGAGGAACTCACCTGGGAGAAACATCCAGGGTCCAGTTCAACTCGGGCCCAAAGGATTCTTTCCAGGAGCAGCAGCTGGCTGGCTCCCAGGAACACGTGCTTTCCGTGTGGAGGGAACCCACAGCCTCCAACTGGCTCAGAGCTAGACCTCGCTCATCAGGGTAACCAGCGACCAGGGGACCTGGTTTTCTAAGCCAGAGCCAGGCAGCTTTCTGCTTGCAGAGTGAGGCATTGCTCACCAATACAGCTGCCCCTGCACCTACCTCGGGCACTGGGCACTGTGTCGGGGAGGGGAGGCATGGGGGGTAACCTGGGTTGGGGACCTTCTTGAGATTGTCGTGTGCTGACCACAGGGTAGGCAGGGCTGCTTCCTGTCACGTTCACCCTAGAGGTCATCCTGGGTGCTCAGTGGCTCGTGGTGGCCGTGTCCTACATGACCCCTGATGACTTGACGTGTATAAAGGGCAGACCTGACAGCGCCCCTCCCAGCAGGATTTAACCAGCTCCACAAGCTGACTTTCATTACCAGCATCACCTCTGTCAACGAAGCAGCAACAGCAATTTCCTCCAGAGATGGAAAAGCCTGTGGCAAAGCTACATTCCTTTTCAGCGGCTCTGAGGTGACATTTCTCATACAGACGGAGAGGAGAGAAGCAGTGGCGTGGCCCTTCATGGGAGGCTGACTGGAAAGGTGACATCGTAAGCATTTACACAGGCTTCCTGGAGACTCTGGCTTTGTATTTTAAAAGCTAAGGTATAGTTTATGTAGGGTAAAATTCACCCTCAGTGTATAGTTCTGTGAGCTTTGATGAATGCGTGCAGTAGTGTAACCACCACCCTAATTAAGATCTCGAACACTCCATCACTCCCAGAATTCCCCCACGCCCCTTTGTAGTTAACCCCTCCACACCCCCAGTCCCTGGCCACCACTGGTCTGTTTTCTGCCCCTAAAATTTTGCCTTTGCAAGAATCTCACAAACATATCATGATAATGGAGAAAACATACATTGTGTGGATTTTTTTTTTTTTTTTTTTTTTGCGGTACGTGGGCCTCTCACTGTTGTGGCCTCTCCCGTTGTGGAGCACAGGCTCCGGACACACAGGCTCAGCGGCCATGGCTCACGGGCCCAGCCGCTCTGCAGCATGTGGGATCCTCCCGGACCGGGGCACAAACCCACGTCCCCTGCATCGGCAGGCGGACTCTCAACCACTGCGCCACCAGGGAAGCCCCATTATGTGGATTTTTGGGCCTGGCTTCTTTCATTCAGCATAATGTTTTTGAGGTTCGTCAATGTTGCGGCATGTATATTAGCAGTTCCTTTCTTTTCATTGCAGAGTAATATTTCACTGTACGGATGAAGCATAGTTTATCTGTTCCCAGTGGAAGGACAATTAGGTTGTTTCCAGCTTTGGGCAATTTTTAATAAGGCTACTGTAGACATTCGAATAAAGTTTGTTATGTG
Organism: Aethalodelphis obliquidens; assembly: GCF_003676395.1. Lineage (NCBI taxonomy): Eukaryota > Metazoa > Chordata > Mammalia > Artiodactyla > Delphinidae > Aethalodelphis > Aethalodelphis obliquidens. Next base: position 30,987,605 of record NW_020837961.1, on the reverse strand, counting down.
AACATAGGTTTTGTTTGTTTGTTTGTTTGTTTGTTTGTTTTTTGTGGTACGCAGGCCTCTCACTGTTGTGGCCTCTCCCGTTGCGGAGCACAGGCTCCGGACGCACAGGCTCAACGGCCATGGCTCATGGGCCCAGCCACTCTGCGGCATGTGGGATCTTCCCGGACCGGGGCACGAACCCGCGTCCCCTGCATCGGCAGGCAGACTCTTAACCACTGCACCACCAGGGAAGCCCAAACATAGGTTTTTATTTCTGTTAGGAGTGGGATTGTTGGGTCATATGGTAAGGTATGTGTTTCATCTTATAAGAAGCTGGAAAACTTCTGAAGTTTTCCAAAGTGGTTGTCCATTTTACATTCCCATCAGCAGTGTATGAACCTTCTTGTTGCTTCACATAATCACCAGCACCTGGTGTGGTTAGTTTAGTTTAGTTTTAGCTCTTCAAATAGGTGGTGGTATCTCAGTGTGGTTGTAATTTGCATTTCTCTAAGGACAAGTGACACTGAGCATCTTTTCATGTGCTTGTTTGCCATCCACCTAGCTTTTCAGGGGCTCATTCAGATGTCTTGCTCTAGCGTCATTCTTAGTAGCTGAGCTTGAGGCTGTCTACACAATAGGGTTCTTGTACCTGCCGACACAAGCTGTTTTAGAAACTCAAAGTGAAACAGTGTGCCTGAGAAATTGGTGGGGAGGGGGAAGCAGATCGGAAAGATCAGTGTCATAGTGTTTAGTTATAATGTAGAAAGGCAGAGGGAATGTGTTCTCAGTGACTCTACCAGTCGGAGGAGGACAGGAAGGGAGAAGGGGCCCTGGTTCGGTTACAGGAGCAAAGGTACTGTCAGCCTGTGGGAGACAAGAAACATTCTGCTATTCTGGAAGGCACTTGGAGAGATGCTGCTTCCCTGAGCCTTTCTGGAGGAGAGGAAGGAGGCAGAGTGTTAAAGCGCGTGGCCGGGAGTTATAAACACACAGCACAGAACTGCAAAAACTGCGGCTAGAAAACGACTGTGCCTCATGGCTTCTTGTCAAGGTTCCTGAAGAACCTTTCTAAGAGCTCTCTCCCCCTTTGCACGTACAAGGTGGTGGTTTTGCTTCTCTGCTGGAGCAGAGGCATTCCCAGGACCACTGTGTATTTACCTCTTAACTTAGGCTGCTCAAGAAACATACTCAGCGCTGTTTGGGCAGAGGGCTCAGGGTGTGAGGGGCCGCCAGCTGGGCCGTTTCCCTGCTGTCCTGCTCGGCCCTCCTTTCTGGGGCCTCAGTCTGCACAGACCCTCTGAGTGCTGGGAGGTGGGGAAGGAATAAGCTGTGGATAGCCCCTGACATCGCTGAGGGTGGACTGAAACGTAGATTTAATTCACTGTAGGCAGGCAGGCTAGGCCGGGAACAGACGCCTTCCGTGCACATCTGTTCCCAAAGATCACCCCGGAGAGGAAGCAAGTCTGGGGTACTTTTGTTCAGGAACAGGGCCAGGAGAGAAGGCAGAAGGAATCGTTCAGCCAGCGCCCAGTGGAAATGCAGCGACGGGGCACCTCGTTCTCGGCCACCAGGTACCCAGGTGCAAAGAGTTGCCTGGATCCCTAACCCGCAGGGCAGGGCCTGTGAGTCATTCTGGTTTTTGTATACCCCTTGCCCACATCACCTGTTTAATGGTGACAAGACAGATAAGGTGCAGGGTGAGTGTGGAGCATGCCAGAGGCTGGCTCTCCCAGATAGAATACTTGAGATGCTTGCGAGACTTTTGCTCTCCCTGAGAGTTCGTTAGAAGACGGTCATTGTTTAAGTAACCAGCCCCCCCAGCTGGGCCCAGCAGGCCTGATGGGTCACTCCTTTGTTTTCCTTAGGAGGGTTGTCCCAACGCAGCACTGAGTGGTTTGGGACCTGGACCAGAGGATGTTTTCACTCTCATGATCCTATTCCGAAGATTTATAGATTTCTTTTTAACTTGCAGGCTTAGAGATGTCCTAGTTTCAAATATTTGTCTTTGTGCAGTGAATGATTTCCTGTCCCCTCACTCCCCACTTGCTGATCCTGTCCTTTCTAGAAGCTCACATGAAAGAAGACACATTCCTTCCCTTTCCGGCTCCAGAGACATTAGAGGTCAAAGGTGATTGTGTCCTTAAGGATCCCTTTAACTGGGTGGGTGGATTGACCCAGGGCATCGGGTATGACAGAGTGAGTACTCCCCAACCCAGGGCATCACCTGTGGTCCCTGTTTCACTGGAGAAAGACCTTCACTGGAAGAGGCCTGGACCCGAGGCTTGTTCCTCAAGTGGCTTCACACTGCAGAATCTTCCTTCTTCAAACGTGCACAGCTTTGGTCCCCATTGTACGAGGGTCTCAAACAGAGTCACTTGGGCAGAGAAATGCCAGAGAATTTACTACTTTACAGAGGGCTTCAAACATCAGCTATTAATTGTTTAGGCACTGCTGCAACATGCAAGTTTTGTTCATTGAGTCCTATAAGTATTTATTATGGTGTATTTGCTGTTGATATTAATCATTTAGATTTACAAGTTGGTAAGTATAAATAATTAATAAATTCTTAGGCATACCCTCCAGAGCCCTGGAATCCTGAAGAAATCATTATTACACACGTTCTCTTCTTAGATGCCTTTGAGTAGCACTCTCACTGCACGTACAAAAGGGGAGTCCAAGGGGAGACTTAGTAGCTGCCTTCCGTCTCATTGAATGGGACATGGGTGGGAGGCTAGGTTTTTTTCTTTCTGCTCCCAAAGAACTATTATTTCCTGGTATAGAGAATAACATAGAGCTAAGTATTTAATTAGGAGAATAAACACCCGGAACACATAAAGAACTTAGTGTGGGGAGAGAAGAGGGAAATTTTAAGGATGGGCAAAGAGGACTTTCTTACACAAAATAATATATACGCATGGAAGAGAAATTATAAAATTCAGAAAAGCAAATTGGAGAAAGTTAAAAAGTCACCCATCCCCTTATTCTGAGTTAATCACTGTTAATGTTTGGATGTTCACTCTGAGTGTATATGTTGGAATGTGAGTATGTGCATTTGCATATGCACATGTGTGTGTTTACATACAATTTTTTTTTTACAAAAACAGCATTCTGTGCACGTTTTATAACTTGCTTTTGAAAAAATCAAAAAATATCATGACAATCTTCACGTCCATATGTACTAAATAAAACATCATCGTATGGATGTACCACAATATCCCAACTAATTCCCTCCTAGGCATGTCTTTTGCATCAAACTAATCAGCCAACTAACAAATCCTAAATGATTCTGGCTCCAAGGTCCAGGAAAGAACTTTATGAACTAAAAAGAAATTAAGTATAATGCCATAGGCTGGGGAAAATAACTAATCATGTGGAGTAGGGGAAAGAACCATTGTGTAATATGCTGAGGACCTAAAAAAATTAGGCTGAGTGTAATGGAAATCAGGTAATGGATCTAAAATAATTAAATCTATGATGTCAAAGAAAAATATAGTTTCGAAGCTGAAAATTCTAATTCTTTTCTTAGGCAAGTTGCATAGCTTTTCAGAGCCTTACTTTCTTAATCTATAAAATGGGAATAATTGTTTCTATATCAAAGAGTAACTGCAAACGTAAAGTAAGTTATTATAAAAGACCTGAAGAGGGCTTGTCACAGAATAGAATAGGTGTAAATTAAAAAAAAAAATTTTTTTTTAATTTAAAAATAAATAAAAAATAATTAAAAAAAAAAGAATAGGTGCCCAAAATGTCTTAGTTTCTTGCTCCACTTCTACCCTTTGGGTTGTATTCTTCTGAGACACTGTTTGGGAAGGAGAGCTGGACCCCTACACTGTAAGCAGACATATGTGCTATTTTGCTCTGATGACATAGGGGCCAGCTGTAAAGGCAGTCAGAAGGTAATGGTTTCCATGGAGACAATTTCTGAAGTTAAACACAGCTTCTATGGGTCTAAGGCCTTACTGACATTTTTTTTCTATCACTAATCTAATTGGCCAGCAGGAACTTAGAAATGCAAATTCTCAGACTTACTGAATCAGAAACTTGGAGGTGGGGGCTCAGAGACCTGTGCTTTAACAAGCCCTTCTGGAGATTCTGATGTGTGTTAAAGGCTGAGGACCACTAGTGTGGCAAGAGACCTGGAAACCAAGAACCACTAGGTCTAGAATATACTCTACCTCCCCAATTCACTATGGGACCTCGGGCAAGCCACTTCATTTCTTTAAACCTCCATTTTCTCATCTGGAAAATGGGAAAGTAATATCTCCTTGTGACCTCAAATGATTCTTTCATAGAAAGAATGAGTTTAGGAAGGTGAAAGATATTTTTTAAATGTATTATATAAATGGAAGGCATACTTATTATTCCCTATCCTTAGGCAGGGTGATGTATAAAGCATCCCTACTTGATGAAAAATGATTCTGTTTTCATTGATCTTTAAAAGAAGAATCTGTGACCTCCATGGAAAATCTCATTGAGTGCTCTAACAACCCTCACATAATTTTCTCTTGTGTAAACTAAATCCCTTGTGTGAGCTCTTTCAGCATCTCAGAGATGTTCTGAGGATGATATCAACCAATGGGAATGAAAGGCGTTGGTCAAAGTAAAAGCCCTTACACAGGAGAGGAACATTTGTTATTTGTTCTCCTTTTTTGGTCCTTAGTGAAGATGGAGAACAACAGGTCAGCCTGTGGGGCAAACCCTTCATCTACATGAAGGGTGCTATTAAGTTGCACCTCACTTTCTTTCTTTTCAGGCTGAAGAGCTCTGCTTTTTCACCTCTGTTCGCAGGCTTCATTGTGCTCCCTTTAGCCATCCCTGTTTCTCTTCTCTGAGCCCTTTCCATGTGCTATAGCAACTGCCTCTTGTGAAAGTGCTATACAGTCCCCTTGAGTTCTGGAGCCTAGGATGTACACAGAGCCTTGGTCACCATCAGAGGGGATGCCAGGAGCATGACCTCATGGCTCTAACCACCTCCCTCACAGACAAAGCACAATCCCGATGCCTCAGAACAAAACCATGGCTCTGGCAAAGCTCAAATGCTCTCCACTTAAACTTACCGAGTCATTCGTGTTTTCATCTTCATTTCCCTTGGTGCGCCATCTTTCATTTGCGCTGAATGATCTTTTCTACTCTCTCGACATCTTTGATTTCTCTAATAGAAAAATAAATTTAACATATTTATATATGCATAGAAACTTAGAATATATATGCATGAAAAGATTGGGAGGAGAAACGCTAAAATCTCAAAAGTCGTTTACTTTGGGGAATGAGATTACAAGCGATTTCATTTGTTTTCTTCTTGCTTCTCTGGATATTTAAATTTTTCTATGATTGACACATCAATTGCTTAATTTTTTGAAAAAGCAAAAAATAAAATTGGAAAAATAACTCCCTGCATGAGTACAGGGCAACAAAGAAGACAGAAGATGCTTGTGTTAAGGAAGGTGCCCCACCTTCACTGCCCCACCTGAGTTTCCATTCCAGAAGGATACAAAGCCGTAGGGTGACCAACTGACCTGGTTTGTCTAATACTGTTCCAGTTTTAGCACTGAAACAAGCAAGCCAGGACAGCTGGTCACTTACCTCGCAGTCCTCTTTTCTGCTGAACTGCCGCTTGCTGGCCCTTGTGGGGTATTCCTCTCATGTGTCTTGCTTTGCCACTGCTGGGAGTTTCAGCAAAGACGGTCTTGAAGACGAGGAGAAGCCTCAAGAGCATCACCTGTGTGGTTGGTTCCAAGGAGACTTAGCAGTAGAGGCAGGTGTGAAGAGGCGATTGAACTGAGCTCCCTACTGGTGTGGAGGTCGGTGGGCGGGGCGTGGGGGGAGTGCAAGCGAAGACTTTGGGCCAGGATGGAAGATGAAGGTTCAGTGGAGGAGTCCGTGTGGCTTCAGGGGCCACTGATAGTGCTTTGTGGTGATGCTTCTCAAGCGGTTGAGGGCAGAGGAGGTGACCAGTCAGGCCTTCTTCCCCTGGACATGAATTGCTTGGGGACTTTTGTTAGCTGTATTTCTCCCTTTTGCTTTAAATGTGTTATATTTACCTTACCTAGAAATCTGAGTTTACAAAGGTTTCATTCTAAATTGGTGGTTCTCAACCCTGGCTGTGCAGGAAGATCACCTGACAAGCTTCTAAAATGCTCAGACCCCGACCTAGACCACATAAATCAGAATCTCTAAGAAGGGAACATAGGGAATTTATATATCTATATAATATAAAATAATTACATATAACTAAAGGAATGTATATATATTATTATATATATGAACTTATATAAAGAATTTATATATAATTGCATATAATATGTAATCATATGTAATTAATATATAATATATTAACTAATTATATATAAATTCCTTTCAATATTATATATCATATTAATTATAATAGTTTACATATATATGAATTCCTAAGGAATTTATATATAGGTATATGCATAATAATTACATATAATATATAAAGGGGTTTAATATAATATAATTACATGGAACATGTAATTTAATATATATAAATAATATATAATGTATTATATTAATTATAATATAATAGGATATTATATTGTATGTAAATATATATAATAAAATTTTGTAGAAATTCATATATATGTATATATAATTACATATGTACTATAATTACATACAGTATATAAATATAAAGGAATTTTTATATAATATTGTAATCAATATAATATATACTATATTAATTATATATGATTATATATTGTATTTGATTATATTATATATGTAAATTCCTTTATATATATGAACTTACATATTATATGTTATAATAACATATATAAATTCCTTTATACATACATTACATACGTATTGTATTAATTCTTTTATACATTATGTATGTTATATATTATAATTATATATATATATATATATATATATATATATATATATATACACACACACACACACACACACACACAAATTCCTTAGGTTCCCTTAGGCTCCTTCCTTAGACCCTTCTTTGATTCCTCTCTGCACTCACCCTCTTGAGAAGCATCACCCCCACAAAGCACTATCCATATGTATATATATAATCTTATTTATTTCTTTTCTTTTTTTTTTTTTTTATCTGTGTCAGGTTTTCATTGTGGCGTGCAGGCTTCTCTCTAGTTGCAGCTCGCGGGCTTCTCTCTAGTTGTGGCATGCAGCTTTTCTCTCTCTAGTTGTGGCGCGTGGGCTCCAGGGCGCGTGGACTCTGTAGTTTTTGCTGCATGCAGTCTCTCTTTTTGAGGCACGTGAGCTCAGTAGTTGTGGTGTGCGGGCTTAGTTGCCCCGTTGCATGTGGGATCTTAGTTCCCTGACCAGGGATCGAACCCATGTCCCCTGCATTGGAAGGCGGATTCTTTACCACTGGACCACCAGGGAAGTCCCATGTATGTATATGATCTTCTCAGGGGAGTCTGGCCATGACTGAGAATCACTGATTCAGATATTTAAGATGTATGATGAGGGGACCGTGGGGGTCAATGTTGCTGATTGAAGGACACATAGGGGAAACAAGTCAACAGGTCCTATCGGCAGAGTGGATAAGGGCAGACAGGCACTAAGGTGTGCAGAGGAGAAGGGATCTGTCTGTAGAGATGTGAAGTTCAGGGAGATGATTCAAGAATGGACCAGAGGCCTGCACTGTGGTCCTTTAATGTTCAGGACTCCAGAAATCTTTCTCCAAGTGAACAGGAAGTGTCTTACCTTGTAGGCATTGCTGATTCAATGAGGGGTCAGTGGTGTGGGCCATGGGCCCCTAGAGTCCACTGCATTAGGCTGAAGGATCAAGCGATCCATGTCAGAGAGGGGACGAAAATGAGCCAGGAAGGAAAACTGGCTAATACCCCTGCCCAAGATTGAGATAAAAGTGTTGCCGCATTCTCGGTGAGAGAGCAGAGCACCAGATCAGCCTGGGGAGGGGCGCCCTTTGAGGGAGTGCTTGGATGAGTTGTTGGCCAGTGTGGTTTGCTTTTAACTGCCACGCCCAGCCTCCGTGGGGGCCAAGCTCTGCCCATCCAAAGCAGCTGCACTGATGGGATGCTGCCTAGCTGGAGGACACTGTGTTCACAGCAGGTGTTTAGAAAACACAAGAGACATAAAGGACTCCAGCATCGGCCTGTGCTTTCCCACACTGAGCAACCCAGAATCCAAATGGAGTTATTTGGTAGGGCAGGATGTGTAGACCTGCTGGAGAAATGAGCTGCACGCATGCTTGCTTCATCTTTTCCCAAATGTTCTTAGTCAGGTTGTTGGGGATATGAGCAGCAAACGTGAGGCCAAGGGAGCCACGGAGAGCAGGAAGCCTCTCTGACCCTCAGCTCTCAGCCCGGAGGCTCTCAGCCAGTGGTTCAAAGCTATGGGTGTACAATAGAATCACCTAAGGATTTCTTAAGAATACTGATGACAGGTCCCCACCCCTAGGGATTCCAAGCTAGTTGGTTTGAGGTGGAATCTGAGATACAACATCATTTAAATATTCTCCAGGTGATTCTAAAGGGTAGTGGGGGAGAACCTCTGATTTGGCTGGGCAACCAAATGGGTGGTCGGTCCGGAAGGGATGGTAAAGGGCGGCTGTGCTAGAGGGAATCAGAGGACCGTTAACCCTGGAATTGGTCCCGGTGCTGGTGTTTATTTTGCCCTTTTGCCTATTGATCTTTTCGGTTTTATCATTCTTAATGTTGGAAAATGTCTGTTTCCCTTTTGGATCCTCAGATTTTGGCTGCATCAGAATCACCAGGAGAACCTGTTAAAACAGATGCTGGGTGCTACCCCCAGAGTTTCTGATTCAGTAACCCTGGGGTGGGTTCCAATCATCTGCACCTCTAACAAGTTCCCAGGTAACGCTGCTGCTGCCTGTTCAAGAACCATACTTTGAGAACTGCTGGTCTTAACCTGTTTTACCATATCATCCTTTCAGTCTTTTAGTTTTCTGGATTTACTGTTTCAGTTAGATCTTAATTTTCCTCAGCTTTTATTTTCCTCTTCTCATTAAACTATGCTGTATTTAATCTTTTTTCTTAATTTATATTTTATCTAGATTTTCCTTACTACCTTTAATTTATCCTCTATTTTATTCTATCAGTATTTTTAACTTGCCTTTTTGACCCACGTGACAGACGCTCTCGCCCACTCAAGAGTCATTTTATACCGCCTACCTCCTGTTTACTAGACCCCTATTAGGTTGAGGGATTGGATAGTCATATACTTCCTGAGCGCCTCTAAAGTCTTTTTTTCAGCTTTATTGAGGTGTAATTGACAAATAAAATTGTAAGATACTTAACGTGTATATTGTGATGATTTGATATATGTATACATTATGAAAGAATTCCCATCTAGTTAATTAACATATCCGTCATCTTATATACTTATCTTGTGTGTGTGTGTGTGTGTGTGTGTGTGTGTGTGTGTGTGTGAGAGAGAGAGAGAGAGAGAGAGAGAGAGAGAGAAGGAGAGGGAGAGAGGGAAAAAGGAAGAACATTTTGCTTGGCAAATTTCAATTATTGTAATACAGTATAATCAGGTAGGACTCTTGATTAGGTTAAACCAATAAGGGTAATTCCATTTCCCCTGCCAGTGACTGGTATAAAAAAATGGCAATAAATGTGAAGGGAAGTCAGCTGGTAGGTCTCTGGGAAAATTTCCCTTGGAACAGGACTCAGGAACATTCTCTGTGCCAGTCTTCAGACTGTTATGTGAGGTTTGATACTTGGAGGAGGAATAGCCATCTGACATCTATGAGGGAACAAGCCTCAGGACCAAAGTCAACACCTTGAAGATGGCAGAGCACAAAGATGGGAGGAACCCACGTCCTTCCTTGATGATGTCCTTGGGCCACTGAACCAACAAGCTCTGGAGGTGCCTTGTCTCCAGACTTCTGGTTATGTGAGATTCTCTTTGTTTAAGCTATTTAAGTTAGGTCTTCTGTTTGCTGAGGTCAAAAGCATCCTAAATGTTATATGTTATTTTAGCCATCTTAAAATTACTATATTTTTATTTGTCTGCAGATATTTGTGTGTATATCTCAAAAATTCCTTGAGATCAGGAATGATGATTTTTTTTGTATTTTTAGAAAATACTTCATATTTTTAGAGTAGTTTTAGGTTCACAGCAAAATTAAGAAGGTACAGAGATTTCCCATATACTCCCTGCCCCACACATGTATAACACACCCAACCCCTGTTAAAAGATCTCCCATCAGAGCGGTACATTTGTTACAGTTGAGGAGCACACATTGACACATCATTATCACCCAAAGACCATAGTTTACATTAGGGTTCACTCTTGATGCTGTACATTTTATGGGTTTAGACAAATGTAAATTACATAAGTCCACAATGATAGTATCATACAGAGTAGTTTCACTGACTTAAAACTCCTCTTTGGGGCTTCCCTGGTGGCGCAGTGGTTGAGAGTCCGCCTGCCGATGCAGGGCACGCGGGTTCGTGCCCCGGTCCGGGAAGATCCCACGTGCCGCGGAGCGGCTGGGCCCGTGAGCCATGGCTGCTGAGCCTGCGCATCTGGAGCCTGTGCTCCGCAACGAGAGAGGCCACAACAGTGAGAGGCCTGCGTACCGCAAAAAAAAACAAAACAAACAAACAAAAAAACCAAAAACTCCTCTCTGCTCTACCTATTCATCCCCCCACAACCCAAACGTTGGCAACTACCAGTCTTTTTACTGTCGCCATAGTTTTGCCTTTTCCAGAATGGCATATAGTTAGAATCACAAAGTATGTATACCTTTGCAGATTGGCTTCCTTTACTTAGTAATATGCATTTAAGATTCTTCCATGTCTTTTCATGGCTTGAGACCTCATTTCTTTTTAGTGCTGAATAATATTCCATTGTCTGGATGGACCACAGTTTATCCATTCACCGACTGAAGGACATCTTGGTTGCTTTCAAGTTTTGGCAATGATGAATAAAGCTGCTAGAAACATCCATGTGCAGGTTGTTTTGTGGACATAAAATTTTCAGCTCCTCTGGGTAAATACCAAGAAGCATGATTGCTGAATCATGTGGCAAGAATTTGTTTCATTTTGTAAGAAACTGGCAAACTGTCTTCCAAAGTGGCTAGACCATTTTGCTTTCCTACCAGCAATAAATGAAAATTCCAGTTGTTGCACATACTTGTCAGTATTTGGTTGTCAGTGTTCTGGATTTGGACCATTCTAATAGGTGTGTAGTGGTATCTCTTTGTTTTAATTTGCATTTCCCTGATGACACATGTGGAGCATCATTCCATATGCATATTTGCCATTTGTATATCTTCTTTGGTAAGGTGTCTGTTAAGGTCTTTGGTCCTTTTTAATTGTTTGTTTTCTTATTGTTGAGTTTCATGAGTTCTTTGTATATTTTGGATAACAGTCCTTTATCAGAGATGTCTTTTGCAAGTATTTTCTCCCAGTCTGGGTCTTGTCTGCCAATTCTTTTCATATTGTCTTTCAGAATCATGACATTTTATGTGGAGTTTTTCTAAGGTCTTGAATACAATGTTGTTGGAGAGAACAAATGAATTATTTATTTCCATAAACATTAAGACTCACTTTGTGTAAAGCTTATGCTAATCACCATGAACTCTAGAATGAAAATAAGCATGGAGCACTTTTGATTGTTCAAAACAAAAACAAGGCATGTGATCCCCTTAAAGAGAAAGGTGGTTTATTATAAGGATGCCTGTGGATGGACCACTCACAGCTCCTCCATCCTCTCCTTGCCTCCAGCTTCTCTGACCCACGTGGTCTCCTGCATAGGCCTCTCTTTCTCTGCTTGTGAATTCTGCCTTCTCCTTTCACTACCTACTGGCCAAAGGGCCACAAATCATTTAGTCCTCATTTCAGAGGAGCAAAGTTTGATTAGCTTGTGATCACCTTTACAGGGCAAAAGCCCTCAGGCCCACTACCTTATGGGTCACTGGACAGCGTTGGATCAAGGGCCCCCTAGAGTGACAATGACAGTGACAACCTCAAGACAATAAAATATCTTCCCTGAAACTGTAAGAGGAAGTTAGGAGTGAAAGGCACCATGCCTTGCATGTTTAAAAGGATGACTTAGAAAACAACTCTAGAACTAGAATCTTCAGTCACTGCTGTGATACCCTCACGGTACTAACTGTGCCTCCGTGTCTTGGAGAGCTGTGAATGAGTGACACACACTGATTCCCCCACCGCAGGTTTAAAGAACGAAGTAATATTGAATCAAAGTCTCTCTTTTAGAATCAGCAATGATTTTTAACCTGTTTTGGGGAAAAGAAATGAAAATTGAATTATCAGGGCTGAAACAAAAGTGTGCTCTATAGGAACAAATAATCCACAATGTCATAATTTCTGAAAGACTAAGAATATTTAGAAATGTTAAATTAACTAGTTAAAAATAAAAACAATTCATGAGGCAATGTTGTAGTTTTTTTAAGGGCAAATACTTTTGTACATGAAATTATACTCCCAGAGAGGTTATCACATTGGCATAAACCTCACCAAGAAGAAAAAGAGTTACCTGGAGGATAGATTAGGTTTATGTACTTACTTAAATGGAAGATTTTAATTTTTAAAAAAATAAATTTGTTTATTTATTTATTGATGGCTGCTGGGTCTTCATTGCAGTGTGCAGGCTTCTCATTGCCGTGGCTTTTCTTATTTCAGAGCACGGGCTCTAGGCGCACGGGCTCCAGTAGTTGTGGCACGCAGGCTCAGTAGTTGTGGCACACGGGCTTAGTTGCTCCGCGGCATGTGGGATCTTCCCAGACCAGGGCTCGAACTCATGTCCCCTGCACTGGCAGGCGGATTCTTAACCACTGGACACCAGGGAAGTCCCAAGATTTAATTTTTAAACAGGAAAACACAAGTGTGATTTCAGAATTATTCTTTGAAAAAAATGATAACTTATCTTTATTAATTTGAAAAAAACTCTAGAAAGAAATAGTGGGTGATGCATTTTCTGCCATCTACTTATCTGCATTTTCTAATGTTTCTACAGTGAGAATGTATCACCTGAGAAATATATAAATGTTGTATTAACATATGAATTGGAAGCAATTAAAAGGCAAAGACAGCAATTTATTTGGTGTAGTAGCCAGCATAGTGCCATAAGTTAGTAAATAAGGGCTCTCTTTTCTAATGCCTTTGAGTATGATGATCTCCATTCCAGAGTTAGCACGTGTAAATGACACTACATACCCTGGGAACACACTGGAGCCTATTTTGGTGCATTTGAATTTAGAATTGGAGTAATAAACCCATTTGGGTTAGTTCAGATGATGGTTAGTCATGTGAGTATTTGTGCTATGACTTCACTTACTATGTACTTAAAAAGGCACCCAGACGGACAGCTGTGCAAGATGCTATTTTCATCTGCCTCCAATCTCTCAGAAAGTGGCTTCATCCAAATTGCAGCAAAGCACCCAGTCCTCAATGAAAACCCACCAACAACAAATGCAATGATTTCAAAAGCAACCTGTTTTGTAATATGGGCAGGAACAATAAATGTTCTTTAAAAGACAATGTTCTTCATGGAGCAGGCTTACTAAATACCAGTCAAGTCGCGTCACCACTGCCCTTAACAACGTCCAGGGTTACTTGTCACCGACAGAATCCAATTCCATTCCTCACTCCGTCTCCAGCCCTCATCCTAGCTTCCTCTCTAACCTTATTGCCCACCACGCCTCCTGATACACCCCACTTTCTGACCATGTGAGATTGCGCTTCCCTGAGCTAGCCGAGCACTTTCAGATCTCTGTATATCAAAAATTCCTTTTGCGGGTGTACAACAAACGTGACTAAGAGATACTACTAAGGAGAAAACTCTGTAGCTGTTTCACTGACACTTGAATAATTTTCCATCAGTTTCTTCTGACCACTACACCCTGGAATTGGGACATTCCTACTTTGTGCTTCAATGGCAGCCCCTTTCCTGGAGTATAGCACATATTCACTCAACCATTTGGTTCCAAGAGGACTTCAGTGTGTCATGTGGGTTCCACGAGAAAGTCGGACGAGTATGGAGCCCAGGCCCAGTACCTGGATTCCAAGCTCCGTGACCTTGGGTCGGTCCCAGACTTTCCGTTCCTCAGCTGCCTCAGGGAAATAAGAATGCCTGTCCTGCTTCCCTCGGGGTTTGAGATGAGGAGTAAATGGGTGTGAAAACACCTTGTAAGCTGTAGAGCACACCCAGGGTGAGGTGTTCACGTCTCAATCTCAATGTTCACTTTAGTCTAGTACAGGGGTTCTCAGCCTCAGTGCTATTGACATCTTGGGTGGCTGGACAGTCCCTTTGGTGGTGGTGCTGGCCTGTGTGTTACAGGATGTCTCCTTACTAGATGCCAGTAGCATCCCAAAAAATGTTTGTAGACATTTCCAACTGTCCCTGGGGAGAAAGTGCCCCTGGTGAGAACCCCTGGTATAGTATGAATTTTTAGAGTTGTGTTCTTTTGTTTTGTTTTGTTTTTGTTTTTGTTTTTACCATACCACATGGCATGTGGAACGTCCCTGACCAGGGATTGAACCCATGCCCCCGGCATTGGAAGCATGGAATCTTAACCACTGGACCACCAGGGAAGTCCTTAGAGTTGTATTCTGGTCACCCTTCCATGTCTCCCCCTAAACTGTTCCCTCTAGCCCCATTCGCAGTCTTTTCTCATCATCAGATAAACAAGGCTTTTAAAAATTCCATGTCCGACGCCTTCTCCCACTCTCTGCCAACCTTTTATAAAGATGTTTTTGCAGTTATCCATGTGCAGACTTAGTAGCTTCTCTGGATTCTGTCCACAGAATCTCCCAGAAGAAAACTGCATTTTCTGGACACTGAACTCAAAAACACTTCCTCTTTTCTAACTCATCCTTCCATCTTTGTTTACTAGACAATTCTACTTTTGACACACAATTTCTCTTAAAAATCCAAGTTTTTTCCAACCTACCTGCAGGCCTAAAAGTCATTCCATCATTGTGGGTCTCTTTTTCTCCTCACACATCTGTTTTGCTCTGTTTGTTAATGTTAAGAAGGTAATACATGTATTACATTGTTTCCAATAGTACCAAAGTGTATTAAAGGAGATCTGTCCCCTTGATTTCCCCTCCCCCTCCTCCTGCCCCCTCCCGCCCGGATTTCACTGTCCCTCTCCAGAGATAACTGTTAATTCCTGGCGGATCTTATCCTCCAGTTTTCTATCCAGATGCAAACATATTTTTTTCTCACTGCTTTTTCAACATGCTAATGTTTGTATACGATGACGATGAGTTTTCTCTCATTCTGTGTCTGGCCAGAATAATTCTCCATCCCTAAAGATGGTCAAAGAGGAGGTTTTTACTAGTGCTCTGCAGGTATCGACAATAGAGTCCACTCCTGCCAAAGCCCCACGGGAGCAGCCACATGCGCCGGAACCACTGGGTAGCCCAACAAGGCCTGGCGAACCCCTTCAGGTATTCACACCCTAACCCACACATGAAGACCTCCATTCCATTCTCTTTGATTCTTTTTTTTTTTTTTAAAGAAGCAACACGTTTTGCAAAGGAGCCTGAAGAGAGAGGACAGACAGGTTTATGCAATGGCAAAAAATAGCTACACCAGAGGAGGAGAATTAGGCAGGGTGTTATTGGGGCTCATTCCAGGGACTGTGCTCCTTTGAAAAGCCTCTCGGATTAAATTCCTGGCTGGGAGATGTTTCTGATTCAGTAACTCATGACTGTTTACAAATGCAGGTGTCCAAGGGCAAAGAAGAGAGTTTTAAAAATCCCATTTGAATAAGGGCCATTTTTAGATTCTTCCTCTAATTCCTCTGTTCATTCAACATGTATGCAGTAGTTTTAGGCTGTCTTGTGGGGCAGAGTTTTGAGGAGACGGAAGTCATCAAGTTGATTCAGACGTGGATCCTGCTCTCCAGAAGCACATGGTCCATCAGGGCAGAAAGAGATTGTCTAAATTATATAATCCAGGGCCTCCCTGGTGGCGCAGTGGTTGAGAGTCCGCCTGCCGATGCAGGGGACTCGGGTTCGTGCCCCGGTCCGGGAAGGTCCCACATGCCGCGGAGCGGATGGGCCCGTGAGCCATGGCCGCTGAGCCTGCGCGTCCGGAGCCTGTGCTCCGCAACGGGAGAGGCTACAACAGTGAGAGGCCCACGTACCGAAAAAAAAAAAAAAAAAAAAATTATATAATCCAAATATAATGTGATAAAGGTCACGAGTACAGCTAACATGCTGGGGATGCTATCAGTATACTTCCTCTCCAATAAATACTGCCATGAACAGTGTTTCCAGCACAATTGTCCAGGGACCCAGAGATCCAGGAAGGCCATGGGTGATAGCTCAGCGTGACTCAGTCATGTATATTGCACAGCATGACTCAGCCATGTATATTGCACAGCAGGACTCAGCCATGTACATTTGCTGGCTCTGGACTGAACACTGGCCCCCACAGGTGGCGGGCAGGAAGATGACAGTGGCGAGTTAAGTGTAAACAGCTGTATCTCCACAAGCCTTATCTTTACTGTTTACAGGATGTGACAGCCACATTTCTCAGTGCTTTCACGACTTCTCCAAAAGCAGCTCTTATTTTCCTCTCTGACATTTTCTATTCAGGTCTGCAACTTGTGAATGAAGAATCTTACGAGCTATATTAGTCAGTTATTGCTGCACTGATGCTATGTGAAAACAACCCTAAATCTCTCCATAGCTCACAACCGTAAACATTTATGTTCATGGATCTGTCAGTCAGTTGAGATCTGGCTGATCCGGGCTGAGCTGGACCGGATTCCACATTGCTGATCCTGTTGAGGTCTGTTTTGCATTACGGGGCTCAGGATCTCAGATCACAGAAATGCAAGATCCCGGGAACACGAGACGGCGAGCCAGACTGTGTGATGGCTCTCAAAGAATTTAGCCCACACTGTCTCTTCCACCCGTATTTTTTTGGTCAGAGCAAGTCATACGTGGCCTGGGTCAAGATCGAGAAGGCGGGGTAGTAAATGTTGCCTACATGAGTGGGAGAAACTGCCGAGTTACAGGGCATGGATGAAATTCCTGTCATTCCTATCTAATCAGCTATAAGGGATTGCCATTCTCCTCGAGTGTGAGATCTAGAAGGAAGTGACCTCTTTCCATGTAGTGGAGTTGTTGCGGACCCGTGGGTGCTGAGACACCAGTGCCAGTGCCCCTGCGTGGTTGTAGCTGAAATGATCATCACTGTAGAGACTTGAAGACGTTTGTCCCTGCTTTCAGATAAGTTTTGCGCCTGCTGCTTCACAAACAGTGAAGGAAACACATCATCTTTCTTTTCGGTGTTACTTGCCTGTTTATTTCCTTCCTCCTGCCCCAGATCCACAGTTGTCATGCTGCTCCAACCCCCACGTTAATAGCTGCTCCATTTCAACTTCATCTTACTCAGCTGTCTGGCAATTCTGGAGGTCCTCCGCCCTCCTCTCTCATTCAGCCCAGGGCTGCAACGTTGCTGTAAATACCTGCCTACATTTCTGGAGCTCACTGATGAAGGCCAGGCTTGAGAATGGGCTGGGTTGTTTGTTGCAGGTCCTGTCTTTAGAAGTTGAGGTCTACTTCTCCACTAAGAACTTTTATTTATTTATTTATTTATTTATTTATTTTTATTTGGAGATGGGACCTTTTGGGAGGTAATTAGGTCATGAGGGTGGAGCCTTTTTTTTTTTTTTTTTTTTTTTTGTACGGGGGCCTCTTTCTTTTTTGGCCTCTCCCTTTGGGGAGCACAGGCTCCGGACGCGCAGGCTCAGCGGCCATGGCTCACGGGCCCATCCGCTCCGCGGCATGTGGGATCTTCCCGGACTGGGGCACGGACCTGTGTCTCCTGAATCGGCAGGCGGACTCTCAACCACTGCGCCACCAGGGAAGCCCTCCACTAAGAACTTTTAAATGAGCATGCTCTCAAAAGAACCTCATAGACTCATAGAATATGGGCTTTAGCAATCATCTAGTCAACCCCACTTTTCACAGACAAAGCAAATGAGGCCAGAGAATCTAGTTCATGAAAGAACTAAGACTGGGGCCTTGAACTTGGGATTCTCAGTCCAGTGGAGCCAGTGTCCCACCACATCCATCCTTCCTCCAGGGGAGTTAGTTTCACTGTTATTGAAATTATCATGAACATGGTGGCAGGATACTAGATTAAATTAAAAAAATATGTGGACCGGGGGGGGGCTCTGGACTCCATTTACACACCTGCCTAAGGACCCCATAACTAGCAAATTAGGCTACTATTTGGTCTAGGAAAAGGAGAACTCAGCTAAAATGCAAAGATAAAGAGTCAATCACTTGTGATCTTCTAAAGGCCCAAGGAAGGAGACAGCCCTCCCTACCAGCTCTGGCATTCCCAAGGCAATCTCAGAGAAAGCTGGAGGATGGAGGGAGAGAGATGACGGGTTGTATCTGTGACTGTATTCAGTTTACCACGACCAGAACTGAAATTTGAAATTGATGCTATAATAGAAAAATAGAGCAAATTACCATTTTTCCATACCCGAGTTTGTACCTACAGTCTGTTGGCAGGATAACGACATGAATGGCTAGTGCTGCAAGTGGAAGTAGAAGTGATACTGGTAGCTAATATCTATAGAAAAAGAGCTAAAGGATTTAAACATGAAATACATTTGTTTTGCTTATATGCATTTAAAATTGTTCCACAATAGGGACTTCCCTGCTGGTGTAGTGGTAAAGAATCTGCCTGCTAATGCAGGGGACATGGGTTTGAGCCCTGATCCGGGAAGATCCCACATGCTGCGGAGCAACTAAGTCCGTGCGCCACAACTACTGAGCCTGCGCTCTAG
>NW_020837961.1:30904726-30968448 GCF_003676395.1 Aethalodelphis obliquidens | reverse complement strand
GGCATGTGGGATCTTCCCGGACTGGGGCACGGACCTGTGTCTCCTGAATCGGCAGGCGGACTCTCAACCACTGCGCCACCAGGGAAGCCCTCCACTAAGAACTTTTAAATGAGCATGCTCTCAAAAGAACCTCATAGACTCATAGAATATGGGCTTTAGCAATCATCTAGTCAACCCCACTTTTCACAGACAAAGCAAATGAGGCCAGAGAATCTAGTTCATGAAAGAACTAAGACTGGGGCCTTGAACTTGGGATTCTCAGTCCAGTGGAGCCAGTGTCCCACCACATCCATCCTTCCTCCAGGGGAGTTAGTTTCACTGTTATTGAAATTATCATGAACATGGTGGCAGGATACTAGATTAAATTAAAAAAATATGTGGACCGGGGGGGGGCTCTGGACTCCATTTACACACCTGCCTAAGGACCCCATAACTAGCAAATTAGGCTACTATTTGGTCTAGGAAAAGGAGAACTCAGCTAAAATGCAAAGATAAAGAGTCAATCACTTGTGATCTTCTAAAGGCCCAAGGAAGGAGACAGCCCTCCCTACCAGCTCTGGCATTCCCAAGGCAATCTCAGAGAAAGCTGGAGGATGGAGGGAGAGAGATGACGGGTTGTATCTGTGACTGTATTCAGTTTACCACGACCAGAACTGAAATTTGAAATTGATGCTATAATAGAAAAATAGAGCAAATTACCATTTTTCCATACCCGAGTTTGTACCTACAGTCTGTTGGCAGGATAACGACATGAATGGCTAGTGCTGCAAGTGGAAGTAGAAGTGATACTGGTAGCTAATATCTATAGAAAAAGAGCTAAAGGATTTAAACATGAAATACATTTGTTTTGCTTATATGCATTTAAAATTGTTCCACAATAGGGACTTCCCTGCTGGTGTAGTGGTAAAGAATCTGCCTGCTAATGCAGGGGACATGGGTTTGAGCCCTGATCCGGGAAGATCCCACATGCTGCGGAGCAACTAAGTCCGTGCGCCACAACTACTGAGCCTGCGCTCTAGAGCCCACAAGCCACAACTACTGAGCCCTCATGCCACAACTACTGAAGCCTGCGTGCTCAGCAACAAAAGAAGCCACTGCAATGAGAAGCGCACGCACTGCAACGAAGAGTAACCCCCACTTGCCGCAACTAGAGAAAGCCCGCGCGCATTAACGAAGACCCAGATAGATAAATTTATAAAAAAAAAAAAGTTCCACAATAAACATGTACTGTTTTTGTAATTTAAAAATATATTATTTTAATTTAAAAACAATTACCTCCCAGCCTCCCCTACTCTCTCCCACTTGATTCAAATCCTCCCAGTTTTTGCTTATTTTTGGCATGACCCACATACCTTGGCACTGGAGTTGTTCCTCGTGGTGTCTTTCTTTATTCCATTATAATTTACTATTTCCCCCAAATCTTCGTTCCTTTGTATTTTCTAGTTTCATTGGTGTTGAGGACTTAGTTGGCCAGTACATCATCAACTGTGAATCTGGAAAGTCAAATTAAACAGAAAAAGAAATAAAAGAACAAGCGCTGAGGTCACTCATCTGCATTTATCATTCTCAAGTGGGGTTTGATATAGATACTCTGTATTTATTAGTGATATATGTCCTACTTCAAAAATACTTGAAGGGACTTAGAAAGAAAAGCTATCAAGATATGATTTGATCAAAACTGAAACAGCAGTGGAAGGAAGTTTAACTCCTTTTAACAGGTGTGGGAGGCCACCAGGGCAGTCAGGTGGGGAGACTGACCAACCAGATCTTCTTGGTACATTCTGATGTGTGTTGTGGGATGAGGTGGGGGAAGGCCCCTTAGGCCAGCTGGGGGCAGGGGGAGGCTTCTGAGAAGGTTCCCTGGTGGAGATGTCTCCTAGACTAAGTCCTGAAGGATGAGAGTTAGCCAGGGAAAGGAATGTCCATAGAAGTGGTAAGGAAACCTGGGCTAATGAAAGTTCTACACCCAAGCTTTACTTCTAGTTCCAGGTTTTTTGGCAAACAAGACAAAAACGAAAATACATCGTGCTATTTATTTCTCACTGTGTGACAAAGGGGACATAACTTTCTAGGAACCAAAAACGAAACGCCAGTATAGTGATTCTCTAGTTTTTATCGTGTGTGAAAATGCCCCCAAGCATCATTAAAAATGCAGAGTTCTGGAGCTCAGCTACAGTGACTCAGACTCAGCAGTGCTGGGGTGGGGTCCAAGGCTACCCATTTGAACAAACTCCCCGAATAATTCTGGGGTAGGTGCCCCCACCCCCAGCCCACCTAAAAAATACTGCCGTAAAGGGAATTTTTTATCTGCCTACTCATTCATTCAAAAAAACAAACCAGGGCTTCCCTGGTGGTGCAGTGGTTGAGAGTCCGCCTGCCGATGCAGGGGACGCGGGTTCGTGCCCCGGTCCGGGAAGATCCCACTATGCCGCGGAGCGGCTGGGCCCGTGAGCCATGGCCGCTGAGCCTGCGCGTCCGGAGCCTGTGCTCCGCAACGGGAGAGGCCGCAACGGGAGAGGCCGCAACAGTGAGAGGCCTGCGTACCGCCAAAAAAAAAAACAGAACAAGACATACACTGTCCTAAAGGCTGTGGCTAGACTGGAGAACCAGACAGAGAAGCCCCCTGCCCGCAGGGGCTTGCTGATCACTGAGAGGAGGGCCCTGAATCTCCAGACCAGCCAGCTTCTTCTCCTCAGGCACTCCCCACAGGACCCCCCCAGACCAGAGCCCACGCGCCACTTCAGCTCCTAACTTCAAACCTTCTCAGTTTCGTTTTTGGTGACCAGACCATCTGCTTAGGCCCTGAAGACTCTGTCGTGGAGGTGTAATAGGGAAGAATCTTTTGTATTCTATTGCAAGTTAATCACAAAAGGGATGTTGCCTGTAAGCTTAAATTATACATAATGGCCCATCTCCGGGAATCCTGCCTCCCAGGTAATGAGCATCAAGCTAAAATACCTTTGTTTGGCTCACAGGAAACATCCTGACCAGGTCCGCCAGTGAATGACTGCAGGAAGGAAGAAATGAACACGTTCCCCTCTGGAGGCTGATGGGAACCAGGAAGTGTTTGACTTTACTCCCTCCCCTTCTAGTATAAAAGGAGGCTGAATTCTAACTCAGGCAAGATGGCTCCTTGGGGTATGAGTCCACCATCTCTTGGTCTGCTGGCTTTCCAAATAAAGTCATTATTCCTCGCCCCAGCAACTCGTCTCTGGATTATTGGCCTGTCGTGCAGCCAGCAGTATGACCTTAGACTCAGTAACAGAGGAGGTCCAGGCTGAAGCTGCTGGAATTCCCCAAATCCTGCAACAGCTTCTCGGAGTGACCAGCTGAAGGGTGAGTGACCAGGGTCAGCAGCCAGGATGCAGGGACAGAGCCACTGAGGGTTCTGATGAGTCACAGGGGCTGGTCAAGATGAACCTGGCAGTGTGGACTCCCAGCTTCAAAGGCAGTGTGCTAAAGACTGAATGCTCATGTCCCAGCAAATTCAGATTGGAAGCCCTAACCTCCCATATGGTGGTATTTGGAGACAGGGTCTTTGGTGGGTGATTAGGATTAGATGGGGTTGTTACGGTGAGGCCCTTACGATGACATTAGTGTCCTTGTGAGAAGATAGGCCAGAGAGCTCGCTCTGTCTCAGTGCTGTGTGAGGACCCAGTAAGAAGGCAGCCGTCTACAGATCAGGAAGGGGGTCCTCACCAGGACTCGATGTTCTGGCCTCTGATCTTGGAATTCCAGCCTCTGAACTATGAGAAAGTGTGTCTGTTGTTTAAGCTGCCCAGTCTATGGTATTCTGCATGGCAGCCCAGCTGACTAAGACAGTGGAAGTGCTGTCAGGCCCTCTCCTGGCTGGGATTCCCTGAGTGCTCTGGAGTCCTGCCCCAGCCCCTGCCCTGCCCACTCATCTCTCTGGGCACTCCTTTAAACCCTGGGACCTTACCCTGTACCCTCCTAGCTGGCTTTAGAGTGATCTACAGGCCCCACCTGATGTTACTATTACATTGTCTGAGGGCTTACCCCCTTGTTAAGCAAAGAGTGCAGAGTCTTTAATTACTACCGGCTAGCATTTAGACAGAGAAAGGAGCCCCAGAAAGTGTGTGCAAGTGTGAGTTTGTGTGTGTGCCTGTGAGCGTGCATGTACATTGATGAGTATGTGAGTGTTCGTGTGGGTGGGTGTTCAGAGACTGTATACAGACCACGGCCAGGGCATATATATGTACATGAAAACAGAACTCAGACCTTACCTCTAGCAACTGGTCCAAGAAACTGAGCAACAATCCCAGTAAGAGTGGCCCCTAATTATTCCTCTGCTCCTAATTTAGGAGAAGTCAGATATATAACGCCTAACCAGCCACTGGAACCAGTCACTAGAACTGGCTTCTAGTTCCCCATGCCAACGGCTCCCATCAGGGCACTGAAGCTTCCCCTTTTTTCCACTGTAGAGCTTTCCCACTCCTCTGCTAGACTTTGAGTTTCTGCGTAATGCAAGTCACGGTGGCCGGCTCCCTTGCTGTAGCAAGCTCTCGATAAATGGCCTTTGCTATCATTTGGTTGGCCTTCCTGTATTTCCACAGCGTCCGTGAGTGTGTGTAAGCATGTGTAGGGCGTGTGCCTGTGTGTTGGACGTGGCGAGGTTGGCAGCTAGAGGGGGAAAATGGGGGTGGGTGCACTCCCTGCAAGATCTTATCACTTCTGGGCTGTTCCCTTGGAGTCTCTCTTCCTTTAGGGCTGACAAGGAGGGGCAGAAGGGAAGGCAGGAGGAGTTGGATGAGAGTTGATTGTAAAAGCCAGGCTGTTGTGTGAAAGTCATAAAGAGCACCTCCAATCAATAACGGGCTTCTCTTCCTGCCCTCCTGAGCAGGAGGGGGCCTCAGGGCACCTCCTAGGCACCCTACCTCCTTACCTCCCCTCCTCCTACCTGCACTGAGAGCCGAAGGCAGGCACCGCTGACCTCACCCCTGGCCCGTGTGCCTGCCATTCTCTCTGAGGCTCCCCGCTGCCTCACAGCTGTGACTGGGGCCCTGACTTCCTGCCACGAGTGTATCAGGATTTAATCTGAGGCCAGGCGGCCACTGCCAAAATGAATGGTGGGTAAAATTAGAACAAACAAAGGTAAACAGCCCTTTACCTAGTGCACAGTCACCCTGGGATTTAACTGCAGCAAAGAGATCACGGAGGTGCCACAATTTTCTGATCAATGATGGTAATTTTCTTCCCCTGGAGATCAGCTTATCACTCGAAGGGTCTTAGAGCGCACAGGAGTCAAGAGAAAAGTACAGGGTGATGCAGGGTTTCTCTGCGGCTTATTTTGCACATCATTCTAAGTGATGTAGTGTTGCCTGCTCAGAAGCAACACCGGGCACCCTTAGAGAGACTGAGACACTGGCTGGCAGGGTGTGGGCTCCACGGAGGTCTGTGCTCCAGCCGCAGACACCTGACTCTGCAAAGCCTCCAGCAAGCTGTATTTTAAAATCAAAGAAAAATCAAAGAAACCAAGGCTCACACCTTGCTGTTGCCAAACACATGCCTCAAGCCTGGGATCCAAGATTGTTTTAATAGAGCGTAAATGGCAAAATGAAGAGATCTCCCCAGCCCTGGGTCTTCTCTCTGGCACACATGCGTTGCAGCGGGAAAAATGCCTGCTAGTGCAGGGGTGATCGCCCTCAAACTTAGCACTAGAGGGTCTTGGAGCCAGTGGTCTTTGCATTTGCTCATCGATAGTCTGATTTACAGGGCTTCCTCCATTGTTTTCAAATCGATCATCCAGTTTTGAACTCTTTTCTTCTGCTGTTTGTTCTGTATTGTCACCTAGAGCGCAAAAGCCTATTTTATCAGGAATTGACTTAACTGCCAGTTTAAAATATCGAAATGCAGACGGTAAATCCATTAACACGGATTAGTACGTGAATCGTCGACCTATTTCTGTGGATACGAACCGAGATAAGCGGTGACTAATGACAGCGAAGAGCAGTAAATTCACTAAACAAAAAATTAATGGCCATGTCAGGGGCTGAAGAATCCAGTCACCTCGTGCGCTCACAGCAGTTGGATCAGTGAAGATGGTATGGACCAGAAGCTGGTGACTCACGATAGGCTGCCGGCAAAGGGTTAGAGATGAGATGGGTGTCTGATGCCTCTCTCTGTCTGCCTGTCTCTCTTGGCACCATAACAAACATGATTATGAAATTCCATTCTTTTTTTGTGGTTTTTCTATGAACTTTATTTCTCAAAACGGTCTTATGATATTTGTGAGATAAATACTCAACATTTATGATGAAATTCCATTCTGCAGTGTTTAGGACCTAGACCTAAACCAAGGGGACTTCAATAGGACACAGAAAACCTAACCTACTCTAATCGCCCCAAACACTGCTATGAACTATCACCTCCTTCCTGTATTTTTTCAATTGGGTAGGATTTCCACCCCCATTCTAATCCAACTCAGTTCTATTTTGTTTGTTGTTAACAACCTCTGAGAAAATAGTCATTCAAGAAGGAAGAAAGGTAAAATACAGAATTTTTTCCCCCCTGAGAATATATTCTGCTTTGGAAATAGGCCCCTTAAAAGATCATTTATCTCTTATCATAGATCCAGCAATCGAGCTCCTTGGTATTTTCCCAAAGGAGTTGAAAATTTATGTCTACACAAATAGCCGTACACGGATGCTTCTAGCAGCTTTGTTCCTCATCGCCAAAACATGGAAGCAACCTCGATGTCCTTCAGTAGGTGAATGGATAAATAAACTGTGGTCCATCCAGACAATGGAATATTATTCAGCACTAAAAAGAAATGAGCTCTCAAGCCAGGAAGAGACATGGAGGAAACTTAAATGCATTTCACTAAGTGAAAGAAGCCAGTCCGAAAAGGCTACGTACTTCGTGAGTCTAACTATCTGTCATTTTGGAAAAGGCAAAACTGTGGTGACAGTAAAAAGATCAGTAGTTGTCAGCAGTGGTGGTGGGGAGGGATGCATGAACGGGTGGAGCACAGAGGAGTTTTAGGGCAGGGAAACTACTCAGTATAATACTATAATGATGATACCTATCATTATTATACCTTTGTCCAAACCCACAGCATATACAACGCCAAGAGTGAATTCTAATGCGGACTGTGGACTTGGGGTTGTTATGATGTATCCATGTAAGTTTATCAATGGTAACAAATGTACCACTCTGCAGGGGGTATTAATAATGGGGGAGGCTGTGCATGTTTGGGGACTGGGGGTACATGGAAAATCTCTGTGCTTTCCTCTTAATTTTGCTGAGAACTTAAAACTGCTCTAAAAAATAAAGTCTTTATAATGAAAAAAGATAAACCAACCAAACCTAAAAAGATGATTTCTCTCTGGAGAAGAAGAGCACACCCTTCAGGCATGGGTGTAGCACTGTCCTTTCCCTTCTGATGAGCTGTGGGGGGCAGGGCATTCAGGGCCCAAGGAGGAGCATGTGCCTGGCCAGAGAGAAGTGGGATGGCCATTTCCTGACAGCACAGGTGTCTCTACTGTCTGGTGTCCAATATGGTAGCCACTAGCCGCATGGAGTTACTTAAATTTACATTAAAAAAAATAAAAACTAGCAATTCACTTCTGACTAGCCCTATTTCGAGTACTCAGCAGCCTATGTGGCTAATGGCTACTGTATTGGACCTCTCAGATTCAGAACATTTCCATCATGTCAGCAAGTTCTACCGGAGAGCGCTGCTCTAGACTCCAGGCAGCCCCGGAGGCTGACCTGGAGTCTGAGAATCCATAAAATCACAAATCGAGAACCGACCCCCAGTCCCAGATTCTGAATGACATCTGAGCAACGGACACTGCTTCCACGGGGACAATGTCAAAAGACGGAGGCCCATGCGGGGCTGGGACAGAAAAGGGCTTGAGAGGCGTGTTAACTAAATCAGTGCTTGAAGAGCAACTTCTCTTTGGCAATTCTTGCTGGTCTGACAGGCTCCTGCCGAATTACATCACTTCCTAAAAAACAGGCAAACACCTCTGCTTCAAGTCAGCACCGACCCAAACAAGCAGGAAACAGGAAACGTTTACGTTTCTGCGGGGCTGAAACTGCGCGCAGCATCACGATGCCGGGGCGCGCGTATCCCGAGGCTCGCCGCGCCGCCCTCATCTTCGCCCTGGTCATCGCGTTCCTCCCCACCCGCCAGGCGCAGGGTAAGCACCCCTAGGCTTTCCACTCCAGGCAGGGAGGATAATGAACGCTTGTCTCGTGCCGAGGCTACAGAACTCTGCCGGGGAGGGTAACACCCAGAAAAATCTAAGCCTTCCTGTGAAAAAAGTGGAGAAAAGTCGAACTGTCTTTTTTGGGGGGAAGGAGGGAGGAGGGACTTGGCTTCGTTTGCAGCCGGCTAATCCAGCTCCAGCTCACTCACTGAATTGACCCCCTTCCCGCAGTCTTTGTTTTCTAAGATGTAATTTACCGGTCCCAGTCATTTACCGGCTTTAATGGGCATATTAAGAAAATGATCAACTCTTTGGCAGTTCCTGTAAAAGAACGTTTCAATCAGCTGAAACAGAGAAATTATGAATTTACTTTTAATGATGTGGGCTGAGAAGTCTGCTGCTTCCAAAAATTCCTGGAAAACTGGGGTATGGACATTTACTACTGGAAAGTAGACTAAAGAAACACCGTAATTAAATTAAAAAAAAAGTAAACAGGAAATTATCTGAGGAATTACCAGGCATCCACTGTAACTTATTAAGTCTTTCATCTGCTTTCCTTTGATCTTGTTACTTTGGGAGAGATTTTCTTTGCATTGATTACGACAAATGAAGCTTTGTTTTAAAAAGTAATGTGACAAAAAAAAAAAAAAGTAATGTGACTGTAGTGAATCAAAGGTACCAGAAAAGACAAAATATTAAATCTCATAATTATGAGCTAAGAGCAGCAGTTGATTTTTACCCTGACAACAAGTCCAATCACCCTCCATTGCCTCTTACAGTTGTGTGGATTTGCCCTTGGGTAAGTAAGCTAGTTGCCTGTGGTTCCTGTTAGTGAACACTGCCTGCTGCTAGTGTAGAGCTGTACTGGGGGTGCAGCTAGACTGAGTGTCCAGCTGTTCTGGGGGTGCAGATGAAGAAACTGAGGTGGAGGAAGGTGAGACCCACCGACAGTCGGCTCTCCTGATTTAGACTCCAGGGTCTCCCCTCTCCCCGCAGGGGATCGACCACGCCCCCTGCCCGGACCTCTGGACCATATTCCTTCCCCTGAGGGGCATCCCTCAGCACCCACGGGAGCAGGGCCCAGCCACCCCTCTTCACCCCTTTTAACTCTCACAGCCACCACACTTGCCTCAAACACGCTCCTGAGAATGACATTTAACCTGCCTGAGTAGTTTCTTGAGCATCTGAAAATGATTGACTCAAAGTGTCTGCAATTCAGGAGATGCAAAGGACTCAGTGAAAGGTGTCCCTCTGAGACCCGTATCTGATCAGTGACTCTTCCCCTGAAAGAGCTCCGGTGGCTCCTCATTGATGGCCCCTAGCCTCTCACTGCAACCTCCTTTCCACGGTATCTCCTTCTGTCTCCCTTCTGCTCCCCAGCTGCAGCCCCTCAGTCACGGTACAGAGTGTATGCTCCAGGCCTCTGGGGCTCTGGCCACAAGTGATGACAAGTTCCATTTTTTTTCTACTGAATGAATGCCTATGCCTATGCCTATGCTCAGACTGAATGTTACCTCTTCTTTGGTGTCTCTCTCACTGCCCCTTCCCTGGCACGCTGCCTGTTATGCCCCCAGAGACCTAAACTTCTGTAAACCCAGCCAACCACCTGGAATCATAACTGTGTCTATGTTCCATGCCTCCCACCAGGCTGTGAGCACCTCCAGGGAAAAGAAAATCCCCTTTTGTTCACCTTTGATTTCCCCAAATCTTGTAAGGGGTCAACATAAATTAGGAACTCAGTTATTCTTGATAAATACTAAAATCGTCCTAGAATGGATATGAGACTGATCACTAAAGACTGATGAGCTCCTGAGAGCAGGTAGTGTTAGGATGTCAGGAGAAGTGGAAGATGAAAAGCTGCATTTCAGGGGGGCACAGGGAT
Organism: Aethalodelphis obliquidens; assembly: GCF_003676395.1. Classification (NCBI taxonomy): domain Eukaryota; kingdom Metazoa; phylum Chordata; class Mammalia; order Artiodactyla; family Delphinidae; genus Aethalodelphis; species Aethalodelphis obliquidens. The sequence continues at coordinate 30,958,392 of NW_020837961.1, read as the reverse complement.
TATCTGAATCATCCCACACACTCACCTGTCTCCATTCCCAGTGCCTGAAAATGCAAAACTGCCCACTTGCAAGCAGCTGTATAATCAAAGCTTATTACTTTGAGATTAGCCAAGGGAAAGGCTCTTCTAAATTAAGGACTGAATATATATTGTAAAATTAAATAAGGTATATCCTTTTGAGCTAATGGTGCCTAAGACTTTAGGACGTGAGTTCGTTTAAAGGTGTCACAGTTGTATCTATTTCTTTGAATTCTTCAAAAAATACCTTGGAGATATTTGGTAAAAGAATCCGATCTACTGAACAGCCTGATTCTCCTTTGCAAGCATAATCCAGGTTTATCTCAAGTCAAGCCTTTATTAACCACAAATAGGCAACATTATTTAATAACTGCAGTTACCTGAGACCAGCATCATTATGGTTGAGTCAGCATCTTTTTTGCTTTATGTAGAGAGAGAGTCTGGTGCAGAACTGATTACTATCACAAGTGAAATAATCCACTTGGAAGTGAGAGAAATGAGAAAATAGCTTTTCTGGGATTTTGACAAAACAGATGAGAATAATTAAAGAAAAGCTCTGGGCCTAGGTATCTTGGCCAGTGTAGGATGCTAAGAAAGTTCAGACTCAAGGCAACATTCTGCCCGTGGAATGAAGGGCCACCTCATTCCTTACCCTGTGCCCTCTCAGTGTCAGCTTAACACTATCAGAAAGCTAAAAGCAACTTCCAGATACCAAAAGCACGGGATTTATTAGCTGCTAAAAGCAGAACGGTCTGTAGAAAAAAGAGCAAAAAGTCACAAGGCAGAAATAAGGCCTCTGTAACTGTTTTGGTGACCAGAGCTAAACATGGAATTTGACAGAGAGGACTAGGAGATTTTTCTGGGCTGTTTCAGAACAGTAAGGATCATATAATTATTGGACGAACCTTCAGAAGGAGAGAAAGAAGAGAATACGGGTTGCAAAGATGAAACTGCACTTTCTGATACTGTTCTTATTTCAGTGAATGTGACTGCCACCTGCTATTTCCTGGGACAGTCCCAATTTCAAGTAGTAAAAATGATGATGGCCAACATAGATACTGCTCAGTATATGCCTGTTCTGAACACAGGACCAACTCATTTAATTCTCATAACAAATCTTATACAGTGGCTACTATTATTCCTATTTTACAGATGAGAAAACAGGCACAGAGGGGTTAACTGACTTGCCCAAGGTCACACAGCTAAGTAGTGGATCTAAGTAAGATTCAGCCTCAGGAGTCCACGCTCTAACAATACACTGTATTACCTCTGGGTTTTCAGGCTCTGTGTCTAGTTTTAGGTTTGGAAAAGTATGTCTCTGGTGCCTTCCTGACTGTGTAGGTGTATCACACAAACTCTTGGCTGGGGTGTAAGTTTATCACATGTTCATAAAGGAGCTGTATTTGTTTGATTGGGTCAGAGACTGGCTGACAGGAAAAGGGATAGTGGAGTTGGGTTAAACTTTGGCCTGTGGAGGGGAAGGGAGAGGCTGAAAGGTACAGAGTGAGCAACAGAGAATCTGGGGATTAGCATAGTGAAGACCAGAAGCAGGAAAAACAGAATGTTGAAGTCACTGGGTAAGAGGCTTTGGGGTGTGGGAACCAGGGAGAGAAAGCCCAGCCTTCTGTCAGGCAGAGTCACTGCCGTGGGAGAGCCCAGCTAGGAACTGACCCCAAGGACCAAACAGCCCTCAGGGCCAAAAAGAAAAGAAAAAAAACAAACAAGCAGAGAGGGTTTTATTAAGGCTTAAAGTTCTTCTGTGTCTAAAAGGCTGACCCAGGAAACCAGGAGAGGGCAGGACTTTGGCTGGGATAGGCTCAGTTCTGTAAAGAAACAGTGCAACCTGCAATTTGCCTACCTGTGTATATAGTTTGCACCACCCTCAACTGTTGGCAAAGATGTGGAGAAACAGGAACCAGGCGCCGCCCATGGGAGGGCAGATCGGTGCAGTCCTCTAGTGTCTCCTGCTGCTGAACCCATGCATTGGGCTTTGAATTTAAGTTACCATATTTTTCATTTCTAGAAAATCCTAGAATATTGTACAATATATAGAGAGAGTCTTGGTTTTATTTTTCCTTATTTATTCCTTCTTTTATGTCTTTAAACATACTATTCACTATTTGATAATTTTTATCTGAAGTTTATGTAGATCGAATCTTGTTGCTTCTTGTATCTGTCACCTCCCATCATGATGAAAATCTTGGGGGAATTAGGGCAAAACCCAGCACACAGAGCTTGGCCCACCCTATTTAACAGAACCCCAGATTTTCTGATCCTGTCACCAAGCTACTGTAAATACTTTCCCAGGGCAGCCTCAGTCCTGTCACCACAAAATAAGGTTTGGAAGAAACTCAGATAGGGGTGTGCTCTGGGCTTGAGGAGAGCGGGTGCTTGGACCTCAGGCTGAAACCCCAGCCTCGGGTTGGGGAGAGGGAGACCTCAGGGACCAGCCTCCAAGAGCTGTGTGAGGTACCAAAACCTCATTAGAGGTGCAGGCCAGCGGAGGCAAGCCGGTAACCAGAAGCAGGTGACCCAAGAGACCAAAGTGACTGCCAAGGAGAAAGAAGTAGACAAAACCAAATTCAAAACCAGGCCGTGGGTCAGGGGTCCACAGTGTCAGGATGATGGTGAGGCCAGCCTGGGGGAAGTGCAGCTGACTTTGAACTTTGCCAGAATCATTGCAGCTGCTTTTCTTTTTTCTTTCTTTCTTTTTTAAAGCCATGAACTGGTGTTTTCGCTTTCACTTTTGACCCAGTAGGTGGACAGGAATGCCTGAGAGTACTATATAGCTTCTCATATCCTGTGGGATTCGGGCAAGTCCCCATAGGTGGGTAGGTATGGCTCTGAATTTAAATTTCCTCTACAAGTTTTTTTTTTTCTTTCTCCATATTTTCTGGGCCCTTGGGATTTCCTTGCTTTTTTGTTATTTCTTTATACATTTAAGAAGTTGTTTCTTCTATTTCATCCAGTATTTCTAGGTGCTGCATACTGGGCGAATTTTTCAGGTTACTAACTATATGAGGTTATTGGAAAAGGAATTTTTTTCGATACAACCATTCTGGAGAACAATCTGGAAATATTTAGTCAACTGGAGATGTTCATACCCTACAACTACAACAGTTCACTGTCAGATCACTCACAAATGTATGACCGCAAAGAGTCATGGCCAAGGATGTGGACTGTAGCATTGTTTGTAAAAATAGAAACAATCTAAATATCTATTAACAAAAGAAAAATACATGAAACTTGGTATAGTCACAGAATGAGATATAGAGCAGGTACACTTAATGAACTACAGCCAAATGTATTAAGATAAATCAGTCTCAAATGTAATGTTGACCAAAAAACCAGTGGAAGTTACAGAATAATTACATTTATTTAAAGTTTTTAAAACACTCCAAATTCTGCTTCTATTGCTTAGGGACACGGGTGTATTTGGAAAGTGTGGGACTGATCCGTGTTAATTGAGGAGAGCGGGTAACTTGAAAGAGATTGGGGGAAGGAGGGCTTCAGCTGTGTTTACAATGTTATGTTTCTTTCAGAAAAATACATGGTGGTCCAGGGTCAGCAAACCAAGAATCATGGGCCAAACTCAGCCAGCTTCCTGCTTTTTTCCAATGCTTGAGCTAAGAATGGTTTTTATATTTTTAATGGTTATATAAAAACAGATAATAGCCTGTATTTTGCCTCTTGGCCCACAAGCTCTAAAACAGTTACTCTCTGGCCTGTTAGGAAAAAGTTTGCCAACCTCTGCTCTAGTCATTATGGGGAAATAGAAGATAATTAGGGTGGGTCCCCTGTTATTTGTTACATTCGTCTCTATTCCCTTTGGTAGGTATACGTTCATAATGAAAAGTGAGAGAGCCTGTGAGCTCTTTTCCAGCTCTCCTGAGTCCCCGCGAGCTCTCCTCCCTCTTTCTTTTCTATAACTCCCAGTCTCTTTGAAAGACAGCCAACACATCTTCATTTTCACTCTCCGTTCACTTCTCAACCCCCTGCGATCTGGCTGCCATGTCAAGCACCGTACTCAAATTGCTCTGTCTGGGTCACCAGTGCCTTCTAATAGCCGAACCCAAAGGACCCATTTCCATCTTTATCTTCTGTTTTTCTCTGTAGCACTTAACATAATCAATTATTGAAACCCTCCTCTTCCTTGGGTCTTATGAGGCCATTTTCTTCTTGGTCTCCTAGGACTCTGATTGTTCCTTTCCCGTTTGGAGTTATGAATCTTTCTCTTCCACCTGTTCCTTTTGTATTTATCTTTTCTTTTCTCACTCCTTACATCATCTCAGGGTCGTGACACACTTTCATCGTTTTTATCTCCCTCCTAGGCTGATGGTTCCCCAAATCACTCCAATCAGGGATGTCTGTTTAGCTCCAGCCCTACATATTCATCATCATCGGTCTTCCTTGGAGACGTCCCAGGAGCCCTGGGCTCAGCTTGGCCAAAACGGAACTCTTTCTCTGCTCCCTACTGGTTTAGGCCCTTCTTAGCTCTCACCTAGGTTACTTCATTAACTTCTTAACTAGTCTCTTTGCCTTTAGTCTCTTCTCCAACCCAATTTCACATAACCTCCAGAGTGATGGTTCTCTAACAAAACTGTGATTATTTTTCTCTTGTTTTCACCCCTTCAGTGGTTTTTCATTTCCTTCGGATAGATTCCAGCCCCCTCAGCCTCATTACGAGGCCCCTTGTAAGCTTGTGCTGTGTTCCTGTCCTACTAGACACTTCCCACCATGCATCCTATGATATAAGTACTTGAATGTGCCAACCTCTGTCGGGCCACGGAGCTTTCTATAGCCGTGCTTCAGCTGCAGTGCCTTCCTTGCCATCGTTGCTTGACGAACTCCTGAGATTCAACTCAGTGGTCACCTCCTCTGGGAAGTTCTCCTGAATCCTCCACCCCGGATGCAATGAATGCCTTCCCCTCCCATATCCTCATGATGCTCTGTGCCCAAACATATTATGGCTTTTATGAAACTGTAATGTAATTATTGATTTGTATGCCATTGTCCCTACTTACCAGTCACTTCCCAGGGAGGTTGGGGCCTGGTCTCATTCACCCTTACGTCTCTAGAATAGTTCCTGGTACATGACAGGCACACAACTCACTGACTAAAGGAATGAATGACATGAAATTTATTCTATAGCCCAAGACTTACTTGTGTTTGTGACAAAATTATAATCATTTCAATAATGCAATGAAACTGTGGTGATACCTGGATAAATATGACTTTTCGTTAATCCAGTTTTATTTTGTTCTGAAATGTTAAAAGTCTCCCAAATCATTTTGTGTGTGAATAGTTCAGTTCTGGCTCCTCAAACCAAACAGGGAACGGCTATAGCTCCCTCTCCTGTAGAGAAAGCTACGTGGCTGTACCTATGAGTAGTTCCGAGAGAGCCTTCTGTCCGTCTCCCTCTCAGAATATAGAGGAAGTTCAGACCCAGTAGATAGGCATTGAGCAGCATGACAATTCGCAGAAAAGCCAGGTAGTTACAGACATTTTGGGGAAGTACTTTTTTTTTTTTTTTTTACGTATTTATTTTTGTATTTTTTTATTTGGCCGTGCCCCGCGGCATGCTGGATCTTAGTTCCCTGACCAGGGATCGAACATGTGCCCCCTGCGATGGAAGCACAGAGTCCTTACCACTGAACCACCAGGGAAGTCCCTGGGGAAGTATTTTTGAAAAAAAAAAAAGGGGAATATTAGTTTCATAGACATGAAATTTCAAGCCAGTAAGAGCTGATTTGAAAACTTGAAAAAAAAGTTATGTAACATAAAAAGAATAGAAAAGTCTGCCTCTGGTGCCTAAGACAGCATAGAAGCATTTCCTGAGAAATTAGAGGAGGTGGTTGGAAAGGAGAGCTATCCACCCCAGCAGGATCTCATGGGTTGTGGTGTTTTGCGTTTGCTTCCTTAAAACAAAACCAGCGGATCTAGTTTCTTTGGTGCAATCTGAATTTTTTTCTATGTTTCTTTATTTTATATGAATTAAAACAATCTTTATTATTTCTTATTTCCCCACCCCACTGTGGCATTCAGAAACAGGAGTCTACTTGTTAGGAGGGTTTATTGACTTTTTTTTCCCCTGACAACACTGTTTATTAATTTTAACATCTATTTCTTCTTTTCTAAAAGTTATGCTTATTTATTTGTCTATGATTCAGATGGCCAGATTTAGCAAATAATATAAAACACTCAGATAAATGTAAATTTCCAATAAACAAAAATTTTTTAGTATAACTATTGTACATCCCATGCAATTTAATGTAAGTATACATAAAATATTGCATGGGACACATTTATACTAAAACATTATTTGTTGCTTACCTGATATTCAAATTTAACAGGTGTCCTGTATTTTATCTAGTAACTCTATTTATGATTATGATGATCTTTTGGCAGGCAAAGACCATTGCTGTATTGGTGCCTCACTAAGACCAGAGACATTTTGGCTATGTAGCCAGTTAACAAATATTAGAATATCTAAGTTGAGTCCTAGATCAGTCATTCAAATAACAAGGAATTATCACTAAAAAATAAACAAACAAACAAACCCCTGGTGATTAAGTAGACTAAAACTAGGAATCCAAGAGTGGATCAACTTTAGAGAATCTATTCATGTAATTTGTCACATCAAAAACTCAATGAGAGGGACTTCGCTGGTGGCGCAGTGGTTAAGAATCCGCCTGCCAATGCAGGGGACACGGGTTCGATCCCTGGGCCGGGAAGATCCCATGTGCCACAGAGCAGCTGAGCCTGTGCACCACAACTACTGAAGTCCATGTGCCTAGAGCCCATGCTCCGCAACAAGGAAAGCCACTGCAATGAGAAGCCCACACACTGCAACCAAGAGTAGCCCCCGCTCAGCTCACCGCAACTAGAGAAAGCCCATGCGCAGCAGCGAAGACCCAACACAGACAAAAATAAAATAAATAAATAAATTTTTAAAAAACTAAATGGGAAAAAAGTCATGGGATTGTATTAATAAATGCAGAAAAGAGGTTGACAAAAGAGAGTGAGAATAGCCCAGAAGCTCAAGCTGCGATACTGAGATTCTGAGGACTTAGATGGATGGGCAAGGATCTTGGGTGCAAGGGCACGATTGATTCTCTTTGGAGGTAGAATAGGATCACAAGCCAGGCCAGCCTTAGAGACCTGCTAAGTGGCTTTGCTGACCGTAGAAAATCCCATCCACCGTTTTCTCCACTCAGATGCCACTTGGAAGATCTCACGAACTTGCTTCCTTCTTGAGCCTCCTGTAAGGCAACTTCCAACAGCAAACACGCTCTGGCCCTCTGCTGCCCCAAAGGCTGGCACGGAGAACTTTTGGTTATACCCTCCCCCCTTCCCTCCTGCAGCTCCTGGGCCCCCACATCTCCTTCCCCTGCCTTCCTCTTCTCTGATGATCACAAGCATGCATCTACCATTTAGGTTTTGGTTTGTCTCTCCTGCAGTGGCTTCTGGTAACACTGAGCTTGTGCTGACCTGAGCAAGGAGGCCAGGCCAGCACAGAGACCTGTGTGACCTGCACCAGAGTTCCCCTCATTTATCCACCCAGAGGGAGGCTGACACAGCAGCCAGGGAGGGCAGGGCAGGTCGAGGAACATTTGTTTTCACGTTACTCTTTTACATTGTAATTTTGAAATTGGCTTCAAAAGAGAGGTAGAAATATAATAAAAGTAGTAATTATCATTAGTAACCTGAATACTTTTCTATCACTTAATAATCTTTCTTTTTTCATTTTAAAGTATTTTTCACACTACTATATATAAAATAATCAACAAGGACCTACTGTATAGCACAGGGAACTGTACTCAATACTCTGTAATAACCTATATGGGAAAGAATCTGAAAAAGAATAGATGTATATGTACGTATAACTGAACCACTTTGCTCTACACCTGAAACTAACACAACACTGTAAATCAACTATACTCCAATATAAAATAAAAATTAAAAAAAATAAAGTACTTTTGTATCTATCATCCCACTGATGGTAGGAAGAAATTTTAAATGTTAAAAGTGTATTCTGTGTCATAAAAATATATACATTTCTTAAAACTGCCAGGTACTGACAGGCCAGGATAGGATTCCAGTGTTTGAAAAAGTACTCAGATGGTCAAAAATGCAGTTTCTCCAGGTGAGTAACTTCAAACCAGAGACAGCCTTAGGGTCTGGGCAAGTCTGCTTCGAAACAAGCAAGCTTTCTCTGAAAAATACACCAAATAAAAAGTATAAAATGAAAAATGCATCTGAGCATGTGGGCCTCCATGGTAGGACATGTTTTCCTTTCTTTTCTTTTTTTTTAATGTTATTGGAGTATAGTTGATTTAAAATGTTGTGTCAATTTCAGGTGTACAGCAAAGTGATTCAGTTATACATAAACATATATCCAGTCTTTTTAAGATTCTTTTCCCATATATGTTATTACAGAGTATTGAGTAGAGTTCCCTGTGCTATACAGTAGGTCCTTGTTGGTTATCTACTTCATATATAGTAGTGTGTGTATGTTAATCCCAATCTCCTGATTTCTCCCTCCCCACCACGTTTCCCCTTTGGTAACCATAAGTTTGTTTTCAATATCTGTACGTCTGTTTCTGTTTTGTAAATAAGTTCGTTTGTATCATTTTTAAAAATTAGATTCCACATATGATTGATATCATATGATAGGCATGTTGTAATCTGATAGTAAATTGCAATTGCAGGGTGCTTCTCAAGGCAATGGTGCTTCACAGGTGCTTTCCAGAGCAGACTATTGTATAAAAGCCTTTTATCAGATGACCCTGCTCAAAATAAGCAAAAGAGGCATTAATGATCTTTCTACATAAGGCATTGTCACCTTTCATCGTCTGATGGCTGAAGGGAAAGGGTGTACGAAACACAGGCACTACTTTACCTAGACTGCCCTTCGGTGCTTACAATCTGCCACTAACCTTCGCTGATTTTGCACTGAGCCTGTTCACCCAACTATTTATAATGTCAGAAAAAACATACTAAGTGAACATATTCACTTAATAAAGATGGTCAGATGCCTAGTACAACAGAGCTTACAGAGGAAATAACAGTCCACCCCCACTAGTCCTGCACCCCAGAGAGAGTTCAGGTGCCTGGACTATACACATGAGGAACCCTGTGACACACCTGATTCCAAAACCGAAACCAAAACCAGCAAACAAAAAGAAAACCCAAAAAGCTAGAAACGTGAAATTTCATCATTAGAGATTCTTATCTTTTCACTAAACAATTCCTCTCATTTCCCAGTGTTTTCTTTAAAATTCAGATAAGTTTTTGAGACAACCACCGTAGATCCCTTTTCTCTCTGTGACTAAGAACACACTGTGTGTGTTCCTGGAAGGGGGTTAGGTTGATTGAGGGAGGAAGATATCAGTCTCTTGATAAGAAGGCGAGAAGCCTGTCTAGCACTTTACCTCCGGCTCATCTGGCCTTTTTCCTAAATAGCTGTTCAGTGAACAGCAACCATACAGCAGACACGGTTCCCGGGGCTGGAGATAGATACAGAGCAGAACAAAGGAGGACACAGACAATAAGCAAATAGTACAAGGAGGAAATCATTTCAGGTAATTAACAGCTCATAGTACTGTTTCAAAACCAAGTAAACTAGAGAAAGGGCAGAACCCTTCAGAGCTCCCCCTGTGCCTTATGCAGGATGGTGTCCCAGTGGCACCGTCTGGTCCACGCCAGCACCCCAGCACCGAGGAGGTGGTCCATCCACGCGGCGTTAGTACCCCCTGCATCAGCACAGTCATCCTCCTGCAGCCCAGCTTGGGCCTGGGGAGTCTGGTTTGTTTGTTCCTGTTGTATTCCCGTTTTACCCCTGGCCACATCGCAGTCAGATGTCACAGATACTGAACAACTGATTTTTGTAAAAAGATGTCAGGGCTTCCCTGGTGGCGCAGTGGTTGAGAGTCCGCCTGCCGATGCAGGGAACACGGGTTCGTGCCCCAGTCCGGGAAGATCCCACATGCCGCGGAGCGGCTGGGCCTGTGAGCCATGGCCGCTGAGCCTGTGCGTCCGGAGCCTGTGCTCTGCAACGGGAGAGGCCACAGCAGTGAGGGGCCCACGTACCGCAAAAAGAAAATGTCAGAGTTGAAGAGATAGACTGCTTGACAGGTACATGCACCTATTTTTGTTGTTGTTGTTAAAGTATAGTTGATTTACATTATTATATTAGTTTCAGGTGTACAGCATAATGATTCAGTATTTTTATAATTATTCTCCATTACAAGTTATTACAAGATAATGGCTATAATTCCCCATGTTGTACAATATATCTTTGCTGCTTATCTGTTTTATACATAGTGGTTTTCATCTCTTAGTCCCATATCCCTAATTTGCCCCTCCCCCCTTCCTTCGCCTCACTGGTAACCACGAGTTTGTTTTCTGTATCTGTGAGTCTGTTTCTGTTTTTCATATAGATTCATTTGTATTATTTTTTAGATTCCACATATAAGTGATCTCATACAGTATTTGTCTTTGTCTGACTTATATTCACTAAGCATAATATTGCCTAGGTGATTCCATGTTGCTGCAAATGGCAGAATTTCATTTTTTTATGGCTGAGTAGTATTCCATTGTATATATTGGGTGGGCCAAAAACTGCCTTCAGTTTTTTAAGTAAAAATAAAAGACACGTTTTTCATTTTCACCAAGAACTTTATTAAACAGTGTATTCACCCTTTTGTTCCACTACTTTCTGCCATTTTTCAAGGCAACTTCATAATTCCATCTTCCCAAAACTTTTTATCTTTTTGAGCAAAGAACTGTTCCTGGTGCCTTTTACAGTCTTTCAGGGAATTGAAATTTTTTCCATTCAAAGAATTTTGTAAAGACTGAAATAAATGGAAATTCGAAGGTGCAATGTCTGATGAATAGGTGGATGAATCAGAACTTCCCAGCCAAGCTGTAACAGTTTTCACCTGGTCATCAAACAAACATGCGGTCTTGCATTATCCTGATGGAAGATTTTGCGTTTTCTGTTGACTAATTCTGGACGCTTTTCATCGAGTGCTGCTTTCAGTTGGTCTAATTGGGAGTAGCACTTACTGGAATTAATCATTTGGTTTTCCAGAAGGAGTTCATAATAGAGGACTCCCTTCCAGTCCCTCTATGCACACAACATCACCTTCTTTGGATGAAGATTGGCCTTTGGTGTGGTTCCTGGTGGTTCATTTCACTTGCCCCACGATCTCTTCCGTTCCACGTTATTGTTCAGTAGCCACTTTTCATCGCCCATCACAATTTGTTTTAAAAACAGAACGTTTTCATTACTTTTCAGTAGAGAATCACATGTGGAAACATGGTCAAGAAGGTTTTCTTCGCTTAACTTATGTGGAACCCAAACATCAAAGGAATTCACATAACCAAGCTGGTGCAAATGATTTTCAATGCTTGATTTGGATATTTTGAGTATATCAGCTATCTCCTGTGTGGTATAACGTTGATTGTTGTTAATCATTGTTTTGATTTGATCACTATCAACTTCAGCTGGTCTACCCAACTGTGGAGCATCGTCCAGCAACAAATCTCTGGCATGAAACTTTGCAAACCACTTTTGACACGTTTGATCAGTCACAGCACTTTCTGCATACACCGCACAAATCTTTTTGTGCGTTTCAGTTGCGTTTTTCCCTTTCTTGAAATAATAAAGCATAATATGCTGAAAATGTTGCTTTTTTTCTTCCATCTTCAATATTAAAATGACTACACAAAAATTCACCAATTTTGGTAAGTCTTTTTTAAAATGCATGCTGATATGACAGCTGTCACTATACAATCTAACAAAACTGTTTTGAATGAAGTTAAAGACAACCAAGTGCTGCTGGAGCCATCTTGAGGAAAAAACTGAATGAAACTTTTGGCCCCCCCAATATTTACCACATCTTCTTTATCCATTTATCTGTTGATGGACACTTGGGTTGCTTCCCTATCTTGGCTATTGTAAATAGTGCTGCTGTGAAGATTGGGGTACATGTATCTTTTTGAATTAGGATTTTCATTTTTTCTGGATACATACCCAGGAGTGGACTTGCTGGATCATGTGGTAGTTCTATTTTTAGATTTTTTTTTTTTTTTTTGCGGTACGCGGACCTCTCACTGTTGTGGCCTCTCCCATTGCGGAGCACAGGCTCCGGACGCGCAGGTTCAGCGGCCATGGCTCATGGGCCTAGCCACTCTGCGGCATGTGGGATCCTCCTGGACCGGGTCACGAACCCGTGTGCCCTGCATCGGCAGGTGGACTCTCAACCACTGCGCCACCAGGGAAGCCCTATTTTTAGTTTTTTGAGGAACCTCCAGACTGTTTTCCACAGTGACTGTACCAATTTACATTCTCACCAATAGTGTAGGAGGGTTCCCTTTTCTCTACACCCTCTTCAACATTTGTTATTTGTAGACTTTTTGATGATGGCCATCTGACAGGTGTGAGGTGATATCTCATTGTGATTTTGATTTGCATTTCTCTAATAGTGATACTGAGCATCTTTTCATGTGCCTGTTGGCCATGTCTCTGTCTTCTTTGGAAAAATGTTCAGGTCCTCTGCCCATTTTTGGACTGGGTTATTTGTTTTTTGATATTGAGTTGTATGAGCTGTTTATGTATTTTGGATATTAACCACTTGTCATCCATATCATTTTCAAATATTTTCTCCCATTCCGTAGGTTGTGTTTTCGTTTTGTAGATGGTTTCCTTTGCTGTGCAAAAGCTTTTTGTAATTAGGTCCCATTTGTTTATTTTTGCTTTTATTTCTTTTGTATTAGGAGACAGATCTAAAAATATATTGCTACAATTTATGTCAAACAGTATTCTGCCTGTGTTCTCTCCTAGGACTTTTATGGTTTCAGGTCTTACATTTAGGTCTTTAAACCATTTTGACTTTACTTTTGTATATGATGTGAGGGGATGTTTTAATTTCATTCTTTTACATGTAGCTCTCCAGTTTTCCCAGCACCATTTATTGAAGAGACTGTCTTTTCTCCATTGTATATTCCTGTCTCCTCTTAGATTAATTGACCATAGGTGCTTGGGTTTATTTCTAGGCTCTCTATTCTCTTCCACTGATCTACGTGTCTGTTTTTGTTCCAATACCATGTTTCTATTATTCTGGCTTTGTAGTATAGTCTGAAGTCTGGGAGGGTTGTGCTTCCAGCTTTGTTCTGTCTCTTCAGGATTGCTTTGGCAATTCTGGGTCTTTTATGGTTCCGTATGAATTGTAGGATTAGTTGTTCTAGTTCTGTGAAAAATGTCATGGGTATTTTGAGAGGGATTGCATTAAACCTGTAGATTGCTTTAGGCAGTATTGATTCTTCCAATCCAAGAGCATGGGATATCTTTCCATTTCTTTGTATCATCTTCAATTTCCTTCATCAATGTGTTATAGTTTTCAGAGCATAGGTCTTTCACCTCCTTGGTTAAGTTTATTCTGAGGTATTTTCTTCTTTCTGATGCAATTTTAAACAGCATTTTTAAAAACTTTCTCTTTCTGATAGTTCATTATTAATGTATAGAAATGTAACAGATTTCTGTATATTAATCTTGTATCCTGCAACTTTGCTGAATTCATTTATTAGTTCTAATAGTCTGGGGGTGGAGACTTTAGGGTTTTCTATATAAAGTGTCATGTGATCTGCAAATAGTGACAGTTTTACTCTTTCCTTCCAATTTCAATGCCAAAATACACCTTATTAATTTTGCTCCCAAAGGCTTCTTTCTGTGTAGGATTCCCCAGTCATCTTTAAAGCTAATAGGACTATATTCATGAATAACAGCAAATTAAAGTCAATTGAATTATGATTTAACTCCGTAATTTTCAACCCAGCATAAATACTTAATAGACTCATCTAGGGAGCTTTAAAAACATTCCGTTGCTCAGGGCCACAACCTCGGATGTCCTCAAGTAACTGATCTGGGTGGAGCCTAAAATACCAGATGATGCTGGTGCACAGTAAGTGCTGTGAACAGCAATAGGTATGACTGATAATTAAACACAACTCCATGAGATTGTTAGGGCCACTCAAACCCATGGTTCTCCAGGTATGGCCCCCAGACCAGCAGCATCAGCATTTTGTTAGAAGCGAAAGTTCTTGGCCTCATCCCAGACCTGCTAAATCAGAAGCTCTGGGGGTGGCACCCAGCCATGTGTGTGGGATGAGCCCTCCCGATGATTCTGGAACACACCAATGTGGGTGGACTGCTGGTTCAGACCTCCAAGCCTCTCTGCCAGCAGTGACCTTTGCTGGAGATGTGGTTTTTAAGTTCCAGCACAATCTCTGTTATTAATAAGTCCCTTATTCAAACTTATTCGAATAATAAGGCACGATTGTCACAGCTGTCTCTCAATATATCCCGGCCAGAGGCTCTCAGGGGTTCAAGACTTCAGTGATGATTTTTTTTTTTTGCGGTACGCGGGCCTCTCACTGTTGTGGCCTCTCCCGTTGCGGAGCACAGGCTCCGGACGCGCAGGCTCAGCGGCCATGGCTCACGGGCCCAGCCGCTCCGCGGCATGTGGGATCTTCCCGGACCGGGGCACGAACCCGTGTCCCCCGCATCGGCAGGCGGACTCTCAACCACCGTGCCACCAGGGAAGCCCCTTCAGTGATGATTTTTAAACGATTGTGTTCTTGTGATAGAGTGGGCAGCTGCTGGGAGCTGGGATCCAAATCCCTGGCCTGATTCTCCTCCAGTTCACCAAGAAGGAACAGAGAGAAAGAGGGGTAGACAGGCGAGGGCCAGGAGCGGGCAGGGTCTAGAGCCCTGGTTCTCAGCCTTGGCTGCACACTGGACTCTGTAAAAGATACTGAGGCCTGGGTTCACCCCAGGTGTTCGGATGTAATGGTTTGGGTGTGTGCCCTGGGCATTGGGAGGCTGGAAAGGGCCCCAGGTGACTCTAATGTACGGCCAAGGGTGAAAAGCACTGGAGGACTTCTTGGTTTGGTTTGATCTCTTCCTTCTAACATGAATCTCTTTGCTGTAGACAGAGGTACGGGGCAATGGAAAGTGGGCAGGCTTCTTGGGTTTGGTTTCTTGAGCATCTTGAAATCCATATTAAATCCAGTTTCTCCACCGAGCAGGACAGCATTTGAATACCTGACGTCTGCCATGTTTTCTTCGTTTCACTGCCTGAATTATAAGATAGTTTCAACAGTCTGTGTATGGAGTCGACATAACAACTGAAAGAATGGAGCGTCTGATTGAGGTCCAACATGCTTCCCGATATTCTGAGTTTAATCACATTCTCTCCTCATTGTTTTAGTTTACATTGTAATATCAGTGTGGCAACCTTGCAGTTGCTATATAAGACTTTTATTTTAACTTTAAGGACTAGAGCTTGGTCGCACATTTGTTCCATTTTCAAAAGGAGAAGTCAGCTAGTTTGCTTCACCGAGAAACAGAGTCACTTCCACTGGGGGATGATGCTCGGAGTGGTGACAAAGGGGCGAGGTGCCCACCCAGTTGCTGGGCTGCCAGGCTCACCTCAAGCATTTTCCCTCTTTTCCCACTTATGAGGATCCCTCCCAGGGTCCCCACCAGATGTGTGAAATACACATCCCAGCTGTGTTTGCATGGATATTGTCAATAGTCGTTTCTAAGTGACTCTCTACACTGTGCAGTTAATTATCTGGCCATTTTAGGATTTTAGGATTAAAAGTAAAGGGAAGGGCTTCCCTGGTGGCGCAGTGGTTGAGAGTCCGCCTGCCGATGCAGGGGACACGGGTTTGTGCCCCTGTCCAGGAAGATCCCATATGCCGCGGAGCAGCTAGGCCCGTGAGCCATGGCCGCTGAGCCTGC
Source organism: Aethalodelphis obliquidens (assembly GCF_003676395.1). Taxonomy (NCBI): domain Eukaryota; kingdom Metazoa; phylum Chordata; class Mammalia; order Artiodactyla; family Delphinidae; genus Aethalodelphis; species Aethalodelphis obliquidens. Next base: position 30,942,563 of record NW_020837961.1, on the reverse strand, counting down.
GCGTCCGGAGCCTGTGCTCCACAACGGGAGAGGCCACAACAGTGAGAGGCCCACATACCGCAAAAAAAATAAAATAAGAAAAAAGTAAAGGGAAGTATTGCAGCTTAATTTCATCGCTCACATGACCACTCCCATTATCTGCTATTAATGCTCCATTATCTGAGCAGAGAGGGAGAGAGTGAAAGGGAGAATCCCGGGAGGTTTGCACTGGGGTCACTGGAGAGAGCGTGACTAAGGCCCCTGGAGGGAAGAGGGGTCCCGGCAGACCCGCCCTCAAGCCCCTACACCAGTGCAGGTGGGGTTCAAAGCCACGCCCGCTGCCCTTCACACAGCCCTTCTGCTTTCGACAATGGTCCTCCTTCTTTCTTCTGCTTCTTCTCTTGTGCACTTCGCTGGCTGCCGCCCATCTCTCCACTCTCACGCTTGGTCATCTTTCTATTTCTGCAGCTTCTTCAGTTGTACCACCCCCCAACCCCTGGCTGCACCCCTTTTTCCATGAAATATGTCCACATTTAGATAAGAAGACAAAATGAAGAAGTTATACCGGAAAGATTAGTCTCCTCGGCAACAGAGAATAGATCAGTCTAGAGATGGGGAAACAGAGTGGGCAGAGGACGGAGGAAATAGCAAACTACCAACGCCAGGCACGAGCGTGGGCCTTTGTGGAACACACAGCATTTTCACAGCTGGGATTCCTGTCCCCCTGGCGACCCACTCCCGGTTAGAGATGCCCGGCCCGCCCTGGTTTTCCGGCTCACCCTTTGATGACATTTGATGCTCTTGGCACAGACTCTTGGGCTGATCCCCAACATTTTCAACTTTTCCATCACAGACCCTCTGCGTACCCAGCCGTTCTCCAACTCAGTTTCTGCCGATTCTCATTGCGCTGGGACTGGCTGGAGTTGTCTTGGAGCAGTTGTGAGGGCAGAACCCCCAAGAGCAGTTTGGTGCTGCACCCAACCTCCTCTCCCTAGTCTGGAGATACACTGCAGATGTGCAAGCTCACAGGTGTGCAGGGGCCACTGTGGCAGCATCATGGGAAACACAAAAGAAATAACCTACAAATACAAAAGAAATAACCTAAGTCCCCATCAATAGGAATAGGTTGTGATATGTACAAATAATGGAAGGAAAAGGCAGCTCTCTGTATACAGACAAGGAATAATCTTCAAGATCTAATTTTAAGTGAAAAAAGCAAGGGTCAGTACAGTATATAAATTTTGCTACCATTTGTGTTAAAAAAGGAAACAGGAAATGATACTTACACTTGTACATGCAGAGAGTTTTCTGGCAGAAACAGTGGTAACCTCTGGGGAGGAAAACTGAGTGGCTGGGGAAAGGGTGTAGTGAAATGTCCTCTCTGAGCTTAGTGCCATGTGTGTAGTGCCTGTTCAAAAAGTCTAATTAAAAACAAGATAAATGCTTTAGAATCAACATAGAGATGTGGAAATAGATGGGATCTTGGGTCTCATTCCTTAGTTGTACAGATTAGAACATTGAGCCCAAATTTCCATAACCACTAAGTGACTAGAACCCTCACTGTCACTGGCACCTATGCTCAAGGGAACGCAGCTTCAAAACCCTACATATCACATGCACGCCTATGTTCACAGCAGCACTATTCACAATAGCCAAGATATGGAAGCAACCTCAACGTCCATCAACAGATGAATAGATAAAGACGATGCGGCATATATATACAATGGAATACTACTCAGCCATAAAAAAGAATGAAATGCCATTTGCAGCAACATAGATGGACGTAGAGATTATCATATTAAGCGAAATAAGTCAGAAAAAGACAAATATCACATGATATCACTTACATGTGGAATCTAAAATACGGCACAGATGGACTTATCTACAAAACAGAAACAGACTCACAGACATAGAGAACAGACTTGTGGTTGCCAAGGGGGAGGAGAGTGGGGGAGGGAGGTATTGGGATCTTGGGATTAGCAGATGCAAACTATTATATATAGGATGGATAAACAACAAAAGGAAAGGGAGGGTTGGAGGCGAGAGAGGCTCTTCCCAGGTCACTGTATAGCACAAGGAACTATACTGAATATCCTGTGATAAACCATAATGGAAAAGAATATGAAAAGAATATATATATATTATATGTGTGTGTATATCTATCTATCTATCTATATATATATCTGAGTCACTTTGCTGTACAGCAGAAATGAACAACATTGCAAATCAACTGTACTTCAATAAAATTTAAAAAGAACTCTGTGTATCAGTAGAGCCGACAGTGTAAATATCACACTGTGATATTTGAGACTCAGTTTCTTTATTTGTACTGTGAACAATGAACTTGTTGTGAAGATAGTTAGATGGTGCATGTTTATCCTAGTACCTAGCATGTACTATCAGCATCTGATAAATGACTGTTATTTGTTATTTGGAGCTATTATGGTCTTGTTTGGGAACGGAGGGATGTGAGGAAGGATGTCACAGGAGCATCTGGAGATGAAGGCTTGCAGAATAAAGAAAAATAAAACACACACAGAGAACCCTTGACTCTCATTTATTTAAATAGTCACTAGAGAATCAGAGAGAGTAAATGATGGTTAACATGGAAAACATATGTTAGGGTGTGTGTAAGCGGGATATTGTGGAGAAAATTTCCAGTTCTTTTTACTCCAAAATGCCACTAAGAGCCACCTGTGACCAGCATTGTCCCTTGTGCTGAGAAATAAATGTGCACAACCCGGGACCATCTGTGTGCTTCTCTCCATTTCTCTTTCATGCCTGATTGTCCAAACACCCTCATTATTCTTGCTAGCTTATTTCCTTTCCCATTTTCTCCTCTTCTGGGGCAACAGGTCAAGTGTGACTCAGAGCTCTGAGTATTCTACTGGGAAATTGTTCGCCTTCCGTGGAGAGGCTGGAAAGATCCTGTTGTTCTGGGCAGCTCTGCTCACAGCTGCCTGGGCTGAGGAGCTTAGCAAGAGGCCAATGAGAGCCCCTCATTGCCTTTGTGCCAGAAATCCACCTTCCTGTAGGCTGAGGGGCAAGAACACAAGTTTCCCTCTCTTGGTTACCACTTCATGATTCGTAATCATTCCATTCTTGCCTGATGGGAAGGAAAATATTGTGTGAGGTTCCAAGCTCAGGTTCTGCAATCATCCCTCCTGGGTTTAAATCTTCACTCCCCTGCGATAGCTTTGTGGTTGTGTGCTAGTTGTATAAGCTCCCTGCCTGGTTTCTATCTGAAAAAATGGTGGGGACAAAATGAGATAATCTGGGTACAAGGCAGAGCACAGGGCTTGGCTCTTAGTAAGTTATCTGAAAAGGTAACTTGAAATCATAGCAGCAGCTATAGCAGTAGCAGAATTAAATAAACAGAAGAAATAAAAAGGAGGTCTGGTTATTGGAGGAAGGTCCATCAGCACTGACTTCAAGGAATAGGGCCATTGTCACCAACTGCATTTGTGTGTGTGCCACTGCTCCCACTGCCCTCCTGTCCCCCCCAAATGTATCCAGTCTTTGCTGGCCTGGGTTACCAGTGAAGAATGCTGTTTGGTCTGCAAGCAGGGTGATTTTAAGGAGGAGATTGTCCTGGTGGACAAATATCTTTTCCTGGTCCAGAGTGATATGTGATATATCAAAGCTTTTAACAAATGTGTGAATACGTTATTGACTTACCTTATTTCAAAGACATAAATGTGGATCCCCTGGCCTTCAGAGAAATTGAAGTGTTTATATAACTGAAAAGTTAGACTGTGATCAAAGGAATACTTTTATAAATCATTGTCATGCGGTCATGTGGAGAGCTAAGGACTGAATTGACCCTGCCATGCCCAGTCGGTCACCCTCTGGGTGGTGGCCTAATGTGCCTGAACATGGCTTCAGGAAGTGGACATCTTCCTTTGCAGAGTAACTTTCACCTTAGAAAGAACTTTCACATAAATTATCCCATTGGATAAGTTGTCTGTAGCCTCAGCTCATATGCTGGTTTTCTCATTGGACCCCACCTGAATGATAGGCAACACTGTACCACGATGGGAAGAAAACCTGGGCTCTCCTGACCATGGTCACTACAGAACCGGGTGAGGAAAGATTTTTCAAATAATCATCTAGCTACTAGTCTTTTCCTATCCTGTGATGAACCATGGATGTTTCCGAACACAATCTGAAGTCCCAACAGAATAAACATGCATATAGCTTATTAATAGGGAAAGTTCTAAAGATACATGTTATACAATAAATTTAAATATTGGTGTAGTTTCCTTAGTTTCTAAGGGAACTTCCCCTTGAGAATTTCACTGTACAAATGAGATACACATTATATTTTTATTTAGAGTCCAGGAGGATTTCTGTAGGATCATTTCAGAGACGACTTAGTTCTCTGCAGAACTGAGACCTACACTGACATCTGATCAGTCACCCTGATTTCAAAGAATTCTTTTCCATTGGTAGGTAAACTTTTATTGAAAAAAAAAAATGAGGACATAGTGCAATCCTTTTACCTAAAAGTGTTACGTGGCAAGTGCTTAACTCTCAGTAAAAGGGAATTTAGATTTATTCAGAAATGTTATTAAAATACCCTATAGGATATCCTGGAATATCGCCCTTGACACAACAAAGCTTCTCAACGCCCTCGGCTTAAGTGCGTCTAAACTGCCAGCCTTTGTGGGAGGTTTATCTCTGGGCTCTGATCCACGTTCAATATACTCCCCGGTTGAGCTCCATTTATGTTCGATCAATAGTATTCTGTGTCACACTGAACTGGAAGACCAAAGCCAGCGGATCAAGTTTATCACTGGTTGCATGTAGGATAAATTTCAAATCATTGAAAACATACCATATTAACTTTGTCTCCATGACAATCTCAATTTTGTGTGTGTTCCCACAGAAATGGAAGAAACAGAACTGTCAACAGAATTGGGAAGCAGTGATGAAGAGGCTACGGTTCCGAGCATATTTGCTGCGGTGACCACAGAAATATTCACTGTCAGTATGAATCCTACCCTTATTAGTGAAGATGCAGGCCAATCACAGTTTATATTAATGGGGTTGATCCCAGTGATTTTATTGGCCGTCCTGCTTTTACCCGTGATACTCTTTGTAATATACCGTAAAAGAAAAAGGAATAAACAAGGTAAATATTTTGCCTGTTCCCATTTCCAGACAACTGCCTCGTATGTTAATGAATAAATGATAAAACACAATACTTTTTGCTTCCACACAGAGCCTTCTAGCCGAGGATCTCAGAGTGCTTTACAGACAAGTAAGTATTATCCTAACACCTGCCTGGAGTTGGGATGGTGTGGGAAAAGAAACCGAGAGGTTTTTAAGTGAAGCAACTACGTAAAATAATACGTGATGAATGACTTGTTTCAATGAAGTTTTCCAGAGTTTATAAATGTCATATTCCTTCCTATTTAAAAAAAAAGAGAGAGAGAGAATGCTTTCAGCCTAAATTGAAAATTAAAATACACAGCTGCCATCTCTGTATCTAATCTAGATGAGGGCCCTGTGTAATTTTGGCCAATAGGTCAACGTAACATTTCCCGACCATTGGAGGAAACAGTTAGGCTGGTGAAGATGTGGGTCAGATTGCGGACAGGGTGGGAAGGCTGGAGTCCTTGGGCTCACCGCCACAAGAAGAGGATTCTTCCATCTGTGCTTTGTCACAGATACTGTTTTCTGCCCTATGCCCCATCCCCATTTAATCTTGAAAAGGCCTGGGTGAAGCATGGTTCTTATTCCTATTAAATCTATGCTAACTTTTAGAATGAAATCCCTGATTGGCTAAAGATAACTATCATCAATGGAAAACTAATCTGATAGAACATCCCCGGGGTCAGAGATACACTCTGAGAGGATTCACTTCCAATGCCAGGACTATCAAATACTAGGTGTCGGGATAGTTCTGAGTCCAAAGCAGACTTGGTTTCTTTTGGCTTGTGCCGGTAAAAGTGACTCCAATTAGATTTTTTTGTTTGTTTGTTTGTTTTTGTGGTACGCGGGCCTCTCACTGTTGTGCCCTCTCCCGTTGTGGAGCACAGGCTCTGGACGCGCAGGCTCAGCGGCCGTGGCTCACGGGCCCAGTCGCTCCTCGGCATGTGGGATCCTCCCGGACCGGGGCACGAACCCGTGTTCCCTGCGTCAGCAGGCGGACTCTCAACCACTGTGCCACCAGGGAAGCCCCAATTAGATTTTCAAGTTGAAGCCTTTAGGGATTCCAAAAGTCACTCAAGGGTGATAAGATACATATTTATATGTGCATACAAAACTCACTCTGTGTACTTCACATCCACTAACAGGGCACCTCTGGCTTTGAGATCATGCCCTTGGCCTGCGGGCCCCCTCACCATCCTAGTACCAGGAGAGGCTTTAAGCTCTCGTGGAGCTGTAAATGGTCATTTTCCATTATGCCAGCAGGTAGGGCAAATGCGAGTCGGGAAGGAAGCAGAGAAGAGCATTACCTTTCATGGCAGGGTAATAGATTCCAAGAAAGTAGAAGATATACATATGTTTCTCCACTGCTTGCAATTTCAGGGTGACCTAATAACAGTCATCACGTGGGAGCTCCTTTGTAAGCTAGAGAAAGAGAAAAAGCAAACAGAGCTGCCTGGACCCGTTTTTTTTTTTTAAGTAGGGAAAGTAAGAATTTCCTGCCCAAACCCTAACCTGTAGCTGATCTTACCTAATGTAGTCATGGGGTCAGGGAGAGGTCGGGGTTGACTAGTCAAATGGTCATGCTCTGAGGCTCTAAATCCAGAAAGGGACTTTTCACTGAATTTTATTTGGAGAATCTCAAAATTCAAAAGCCATTCACAAGTGAAAACTGACCTCAGACACGGTCCAGGCAGTATTTGCTGTTCCCTTTCCTGATGCCTCCATGCCTGACTGATGCTATGTCTTCTGTCTGGAATTTCCTTCTTTGTTGCTTGGCAAACTGCCACCCCCTTCTTCAATGCCCAGTTCTAAAGATTTTATGAAGAGCTGAGTAATCACACCCCAGGCAAAATTAATCACCACCTCTTGACTGTTCACACTTATTGTGCACAGTATTTACACTGGCATAAGTTGGTGACTTGCCTTTTTTTGGTCTCTCTTTCTTACGAGGTTATGTTCTCTTTAAGGTCCGAGAGAACTAAGAACTTGTCTTATTTATCTTGTTGAATAGTGTGGCGAGGACAGACTTTGGAATACTCTGCCTAGTTGGCTTTTGCCTTTCCTAGCTCTATGACCTCTGCTTCAGTTTCCTCATCTGTCAAATGGGCAAACTCAGCACCTACCTCATAGAGTTGTTGCGTGAATTAAGTGGATTCATCTGTTTAAAGCACTTAGAAAAAACAGTACCCAGCATATTGTGTCAGCTAATTATTATTATCCCTTTTATCTAACGGAATGCCTAGCCCAACACATATATTAGCTGCTCAATAAATGTGTTGCAGGAATGAGTTGATGAAAGAACGTGAGAACGTTTTTTAGAGAACACTCATTCTCAGAGGTAAAAGTAAATGTGCACATTATTCTTAATACAAATTGGCATATCGTTTTTACTTTAAATATGCCTCACTTTAAGAAAACACAAATGGAAAACTTAGAATTTCAAAGCAACTGCTCATCACCAAAGTTTTTGGTAAGAGCGCTTTATTGGAATATTTTCTTTTACTTGCCACTCCTTTAATATAGATTCAGATGGTTAACTGATGACTCTCTCTTCAGACAGACTGACAGAGAAAATGTTCACAACCACTGCCCACTGAAGTCCCCCCGTTCATATTTAGCATTATAATGCAAGTCAATAAAAGGAGAATATATTTAAATTAACGGAATTTGATTTAAATATATTTTTAATTTATTTTTCCAGGAAAAATAAAACTGTCATACTGCGTCAGACCAGCATTTTGCTTGGAAAGTTCCCAAAGGAATGTTTTGTGGGAGGGCATGGGTGATGTCTCAGGTTAGGAATAGACACGTTGTTTCTGTCCTCAGGTGAATAGAGCCTGCTCTATTCTTCCACACCAAGAAATGTCTTTAAATTTGACAACTGGGGAGCACTTGGCCAATATTTGTAGAAAGAACACTTCACCTGTTTGGAAATTACCTTTTTTCTTTGGGCCTGTCCGTTCCTTGTCCAGGAAAGGGAAGGCTGTGTAGTGACTTAATGTGCTATTGTCCTTTTCCCTAGACTTGCAGGCATTAGATTTGCAGTTGTTATTATTTAACATTTATTAGGTGTCCTGATGTGCTGCATCTCTGGGAAAGAGCTGCAGGGGAAACAGCTGGCAGTAAAGCATCCCTTTAAACAGGCTTTAACTACAGGACACCTGGCTGGGCTCAAGCTCCAGAAAGACTCTCTCGCTCACTGTTCAGCACAGAAACCAGATAAGAGAGCCGGTGTCCTGCTGGGTCCCCCGTCCCCACCTCTACCCTGCAATCCTACCGTCAAGTGCACCCGGGAGTCTAGCCGGCAGGGGGCTTCGTGGGGCTAAGTGGGTGTCAGGGGGGAACTGAAGGAGGCGAAGGGAGTGTGGAGGCCGACAGGAAGTGGCAGGGCTGTGGGAGGGAAAATGGAATCAAGTGCGGGTCGTGGGTTGTGTGAGACCTGCGTCTGCCTCCCGGTGCAGAAGGAGTAGGTGGCTATTAATAAAGAGACAGAAGCCAGGTGGAGTGGAGCGGGCAGGGCCTGATCGCTGAGGACGGGTAATTGGTCTCCCTCCCAGTTTAATGCTCGGCTCCTGGGCGCTCTCCCAGATGTTTTCCCGTTGCCATGGCGACTGGGGCAGGGGTAATGGCTGTGGAGCAGGGGAGACGAGGCCACAGGAGGCTCTTTGCTCTCTTTGAATACTGATTACAGGAGCTTCGCGTTTGGTGCATCTGGAGCACTTTTGTAATGGGTTTTTAAACTTTTCTATCATCCGCATGCAGGGCTAGCTTTGACTCACCGCGAAGCCTGCGGGCACCCAGATTAGAAAGATAAATCCCCGCCCCCCCCACGGTGGGGCTGTAAGGGGTTATTAAGCAGGGAAAGAGGGAGGGGAAGGCGGGAGGGACAAAACAGGGGCATTTTTATGGGTCACCTGTAAGGGAGGTTCAGCTGTATAGGGGCTTTATTTATAGTAAAATCCCTTAAGGAAATAGCCTGTACATTTTAGATGAAAAATGCATGGATATAAAATGAGATGAACATACTCCCCTTTCCCCAGCTGAAGTGTCTGAGGAGTCAGGCACCTGCAGGAAGCTTCAGATTCCTACCGAGAGGCAGGAGGACACAACCTACAGCCCCTCGAAGGGAAGCAGTGATGGCATGAAACTGACATCTGTGCCCAACTTTCCTGGGTTAGCTGTGCCATTAAAGCTTGCCAACCCACAGGAAATTACAGCAGCTCCCGGCTGCCAGGAACTCAGTTCCAGGTGCCTGCTGGTTGTGTTCCCTCGCTGAGGACCTGCACCTCTGCCTGCCAGACAAAGGCGGCCTCTGATGGCTAAGGATCGAGACCATTTGACTATTCAGTGGACCTCTACAAAGTGGTTTGCTTCCCAGTGGTTTTCACATCATAGAAGGTGCAGTGGGGCTGTGCTATCCACTCGCTGGCCATCATTGCCTCGTTTCTCTGGGTGCATTGGTTCCCCTGCCAAACAAAAGAGAGTCTGGGCCCTGGGCTCTAATTCTTGCCCGTGTTCATCTGGAGTCTGGTCAGCATTCAAGCCATTTTGCAAACTGTTAACCTGACTCACTTCAACTAACAGCAACAAAAAGCAGGCTTGTTGGAAGTTTCACTATTATGAGCATGTTAAATCCAAAACATTGGGCACGAATTTAACCCCAGGGCTGGACAATCCAGGTTAAGACCTATTCATTTATTCTATAAATATTTACGGGGTGTTTGTCAGGTACCGTGCAAGCTGGATGGGGTAGGGCTGGGGGATGCCACCATGAACAAGGCAGACATGATCCCTGCCCTTTGGCAGCTATGGTCTAGTGGGAGTGACAGACAAAAAAGAGTTAAACAGAGAAACTGATCAATGACAAATTGTGGCAGACACTATGGAGGAGCACACGAGGATCTGAGCTGGGAAGCAGTAGGAAAGATGGGCCTTACTTCAGACAGAGGAGGTAGGGGAGGCCTCTCTGAGCAAAGAGTATAAGCTGATGTAACTGGGAAAAGGGCTCGAGTGCCCAGGGTGCAGGAAGCCAGGCTCTGAAAGAGCAAAGGAAACCAGAGTTTGCAGCAAAGGAAGGATTTATTGCAGGGCGCCAAGCAAGGGGGTGGGAGACAAGCCTCAGATCCAGTCCAACTTGATCACTGAGTTAGGGGTGTTTTTAAAGAAGAACAAAGAAGCTGAGATTAATCATCGTCTTGTGACATTTCTTTTTCTTTCTTTTTTTTTTTTTTTTTTTTTTTGTGGTACGCGGGCCTCTCACTGTTGTGGCCTCTCCCGTTGTGGAGCACAGGCTCCGGATGCGCAGGCTCAGCGGCCATGGCTCACGGGCCCAGCCGCTCCGCGGCATGTGGGATCTTGCCGGACCGGGGCACGAACCTGTGTCCCCTGCATCGTCAGGCAGACTCTCAACCACTGCGCCACCAGGGAAGCCCTCTGTGACATTTCTTAATCGTGATTCTGGGAGTCAGGACGTTTCTGGTTTACGATTCTCTGACGAGGTGGTCCATGGCTGGGGGTCTGTGAGCACCACTTGCCCTGGAGAAACAACCTGAGTTTGTGCTTTAATGATGAGATCTACAACAGCAATTTTAGTACATTAACGATGTTATCGATAACAGCAGTTTTAGTCATCTGACTCTGGTTGGTTAGTGTTTAGTTAGCACAGGACTGAGGTCAGAGGGAACAAGCAGGGGAATGAAGATTTGGATAGAGAGATTAATCATAAACTTGGTAGGGGACCTTCTGTTTTAGGGGGGACTTGGTTTCACTGAGACCAGAAGGTTGTAAGAGATCCACCCACACAAAGAGCAGGGCGAGAGGAGAGTTCCAGGGGGAGCCGGTGATTGATAACCCACGTCCTACTCCGGGACAAAGGGACAGTGTGTTGCAAGGAGATGAGACAGCAGTGGTTTGAACTGGCACATCTGGGGGCCCAGGAACAAGCCCTCTTTTCAACTCCTCCTTTCTCCATCTTACCACTGTTTTCCTCTTCCTATGGATAAAAATAGTCAAGAGGGATGGACATCCACTGTGAAGTGAGCGCTCTCAGAGGGCCACCAGATCTAAAAGAACAGATTTCACGTGGATGGGACCTCATTTCAATATGGCAGTCTGCCCTTGTTTGACATAGAGGTTAACTACTGCTCCTTTCAAAACGTTATCTACTTGAAGTAATTTCCTCTCTTTGTAGAGGAGATTTCAGCTGTTGGAAATAAAAAGTTGTTACACACACTGAAAGTTAACACGACTTTTATATTTACTCTCTTTTAGATGACCTGGGAAGTGAAAACATGAAACTGTAAGTTCCCCACTGCCTCCAGTCCAGCTCGGGATGGGCCAGGATGTCGGGGGATGAACAAATTAGAGAGCCGGCTTTTCAACAGTTTTGGGTTTGACACCCCTTCCGGGGACCTTTGGCTTCCCCAGCCCCAGGAGGATGTGCCCGAGTGCCCACACCTCACCCCAGGGGAGATCTGAGAGGAGGGCAAGGTCCTTTGTTCAGAAAAGAACTTTTTTTCTGACTGCTACTGATTCCAAATACATTGTTGGTTGAGTATGCTGACGCTGGGTGTATTTCAAGGACATCCGTTCATTTATTCTGATTAAAAATTTTATCTCCAGGGAAGAGACTTTAGCTGGTTATTAAGGGAGGGGAGCCCTGGTAGAAGCCTGAGGTTTGTATGTTGAGAAGCAGTGCGTGGTGGGGAGAGGGGGTGAGAAGAGGAATGGAGGTGGCGGGAGGGGGTGGAGGAGAGAGAGGAAGAGAGGATGACACCGGAGGAGTGGCCTGGGGCGATGTCACCACCACCTCTTGCCCCCCCCCGCCCCCCCCCCCCCCCACCCCCGGTTATTTGGACACTAGCCTGGCTTCCTCTGCAGGGTGGCGCCTACGCAGCGCAGCGGTCAGAGCAGGTGGTCCCCTCCCCCAACCCCACCTACATTAACCTGGGCTTCTCCCCTGAACTGTGCGCTGAGCCCCGGCTAGGGAGGACGGTGGATTTTTTAGCACAAGGGCTCCATTTCTTCAAGGCAGGAAAGCCTGGGAATGGAAGGGCGAGGTGATGAAAGTAGGCTGTTGACCGTGGCCTCTGGACCTGGAGCACTGATCAAAACCCCCAAAGAAAGGGAAGTGAAATTGAGCAAGGCTAAAATGCTAAATGTGGCAACTCCCCGGAGGAGTCTCGGGCTTGGTACCTTCCGGAGGAGCAGAGTCTCCTGGGCTGCCTTTCAGCCCATCATCAGTAATGGATGACGGTTTATTTTCGTTTTTGCCTTTTTTCCTATTGGAGTTCGGTCCTCTTGAATAGGGCAAACCCCCAGCCTACCCTGGAGTGTAAGACACCGAATCAAGTTCGTCTTCCTCACAGCCAACGGTCAACATCCTAGGCGCTCCTCAAACGAAATTCAGCACATCACACATGTTGGTTTTGGTTTTGTTTTTTCCAACAAGCTCTTTATTTTCTCTCTCCAGCCCTATTTTTGAGGAAGACACACCCTCTGTGATGGAAATAGAAATGGAAGAGCTTGATAAGTGGATGAACAGCATGAATAGAAACGGTATGTGGTGTGGAATAACCTAAGGTGGGTTTTTTTGTGCTCTGTGGTAAGAGAAGGCTGCCCCCAATTTGTAACTATGCCATGAGTCCTAGAGGGACCCTGTGAGCCCACCCACATTACATCTGGCACATGCACGAAGTAAGCAGGGTGTCTGACCATCCTTAAATATGCGGTTTAATTATTGCATCAATGGTTGCTACTCTTTTGTATTTTTTTTTTTTTTTTTTTTTTTGGTACGCGGGCCTCTCACTGTTGTGGCCTCTCCCGTTGCGGAGCACAGGCTCCGCGGCCATGGCTCATGGGCCCAGCCGCTCTGCGGCATGCGGGATCTTGCCGGACCGGGGCACAAACCCACGTCCCCTACATCGGCAGGCGGACTCTCAACCACCGCGCCACCAGGGAAGCCCTCTTTTGTATTTTTGCACAAGTTTTTCAAATGGTCTTTTTCTTCTTGAAAATGATCTTATTTTCGAGCAAGGAAATCTCTTGAAACCAAACTATCTGGAAAAAGTTACCATCTGGCATTATCTGATATATTATAGAATCTAGAGATCTGTGATTTTAATCTGTATATAAATATAAAACTTTATCAAATATGGTTTACATAGATCTGTCTGTCTAGTAGGCACTAGCCATATATGTCTATTTAACTTAAAATTTAAAAAATTAAATGAAATTTAAAATTTTGTTCCTTACTCATTCCAGCCACATTTTGAGGGCTCAGTAGCCACCTGTGGCTAACAGCTATTATATCAGACAGTGCAAATCTAGAACACTGTAGAAAGTTCTACTGGACAGCACTAATAGAGATAGTAATATAAATATCCAATTATAACTTAGTTTCCAATTGATATCTGGCAGTAATTGTAGTATATGTCCCTTACTTTTCATTAAATCAACATTTAGATGTAAAAATGATGACAGCTGTTTTTTCTATTTTTGATTCCTTTAAAAAATCAATAAATTATTTTAATGCTCATGCTAAACTACTACAACCTACTATTTATATGATCCTATCACTTGTATTTTTAACATTTATCTTAAAGAAAATACCCTGGGAGCTGTCAGATTCAACAATCTACAATGGAGTTCTCAAATCCAGAGGCTTGGTGTTAGAATTTTTGTACCAGAGGCTATCAAGATGAGCTTTCCAGAAGATGAGAACCATTTAACTAAATTGTACAATTTTGAACAGTTTTTCATAGTCCAATATTGAGGGAAGAATGGTTCTATAAAGCATTTGAGGATGGAGTGGGTCATTGAGATAGTCCTTAAAGTAGTTTCATTTTGTTGTTTTTAGTTTATAAAAATAATATACGTACACAGTAGAATTTGGAAAATGCAAAAAAAAAAAAAAAAAAAAAGTGTTCCACCACCCAGAACCAATCTCTCTTAATATTTTGGTGTATTTCCTTTTGTGACTCAGATAATTGTAATATAAAATCATGATCCTGTTACACTCACTAAAACCAGAAATCTGGAAGAAGGCATTTCCATTTGACAGCTAAAGCAGAGAGTGGCTTTGACACATAGGTGATAGATCCAGTGGATTTCTCCCCCCCTTGGAAACAGCAGTCGTGTAATATGAGAGAATTCTGATGACTTTAACAAGGTCGACTGTTCCCTACTTTACCTGCTTCTTTCCTGTTGTGCCTCCAGACTGAAATCATTCTGCAGACACATCAGGACCTTGGGTGAAGCCGTTTTATTCCTGTGTCTACTCTGATCCATGCAGATTCTAGCCTTTGGAGCCCCAGTGGTGTTCCTCAGGGACTGAATAACCAAGCAGTGATGAATTGTGCCCTTTCCAACGGGGCCAGAGGCACGTTGAAGTCTTGTATCTGTGCTGTTAGTGCTTTTTCCATTTCAAGAGCCTTGCCGTCATTAATCTTTTAACCTCTGAAACTCCCTGGTGAGGCCATTTCTGCACAACTAACCATACAGATCAGAGAAATGTGATACTCAACTGCACGAGTTTTGTAGATAAAAAACAGAATTTTAGTGACTAACAATGAGCTTGCTTTTATTCTGTCCTAGCCAACTATGAGTGTTTACCTACTTTAGAGGAAGAAAAGGAACCAAACCACAGCAACCCAAGGTACTTCTAATTTCTACCACAGATTATATATGGTTGGGAGGGGGAGATTGGAGACCACAGTTGAGGACTTTTGCTCACCTTCTCTGTGCCTATAAATTTCTTTTTAAGATTTCTTTATTATTCATTTATTTATTTTATTATTTTTGGCCGCATCGGGTCTTAGTTGCTGGCACACGGGCTCTTTGTTGTGGTACGCGGGCTTCTCTCTAGTTGTGGTGTGCGGGTTTTCTCTTCTGTAGTTCAGGGCGCCAGCTCAGTAGTTGTGGCGTGCGGGCTTAGCTACCCCGCGACATGTGGGATCTTAGTTCCCTGACCAGGGATGGAACCCATATCCCCTGCATTGGAAGGTGGATTCTTTACCACTGGACCACCAGGAAAGTCCCTGTGCCTATAAATTTTATGTGACAGTTTTCATGGGTGTATGGAGAAACGAAAGTGTGAGTTATGGAAAATAGAAAGGTACAAATTAAATATCCTAGTGACTCTTTATCTTTAGAAATAAATTAGTAGTGACATTTTTTTGCCCTTCTGAAGAGACACTGTTGAGTCGGCTTCTGTTTTAGTCCTAAAACTTTCTGATTATGACAAACTGTAGGTTTGTTGACCTTGGATGAGTAGATGTTTGGTAAGGAAAACAGATGGAGGTGACAATCTCAAAGGGGTAACTGTAAACAAGAGTGAGTAAAATGAACATAAACAAAACAAAAGAAAACCCCGCCTGAATTGGATTGTTATATGAGAGAAATTAAATGAGAATTTTTTAAAAACCCCTACTCCATTCTACCACTAGGTGGCTCTGCTTAATAGAAAATTTTAGCGCACTGGGGCCTGTGCGTCCTTTAGCCTTCCACAGTCTTGTTTAAATTATATTATCTTTTGTGAGGATAGAAATTACCGTGTCTGGGTGTTTTTGATCAGAGAATCCTTTGGTCAGGACCTGGGACATGCTCGCAGGAAATAGGTTTGATGATTCAGTAAGTCAGGGACTTGCTCCACAGAGCACTGTTGTGATTTGGGGGGCACAGAATTGCTGATGGGGTGACTCCGAGATGACCGACGAGTAGGGAACTTGACTGAGCCTGTAACTGAGATATTACACTTCTGTCGGAATAAACAGAAGACATTTTCAAAGCAGGATAAAGACCACCCACCGTCTCTCCTTCCAGGTTACCCAGAGGCCCTGCACCTTAAGTCCCCTTAAATGTTTCCAGAGCGCAGTCACTTGTCACAAGCAGTTCCTGAAGCCAGAGCGATGCAAGGAAAGACTGATTATTAGACAGTGATTGGGGCAGTCAGATGTTTGTCTTCCAGACCCTTGTTCTGCTTCCTCCCCTAAGCCTTACCTGAGAAGTCGTGCCACCATAATCTTACTGAGGTGAGCCTCCGCTCTGATGCAGGATATGCACCTTATTGTAGATGTCAGTCATTGTTACCTCTGCGGGTACTTGCATGTTAGAATTCACCACTGGTTCAGAAAAGAGTCTATCCTATTTAAAGGAGATATCAGACATTAACAAGAAGATGAAAGAAAAAAAAGAATGCTCGTGGGAGTATCACAGAGGACATTACGAAGGAATTATTTCCTTTGCATTTTTACCTAAAAATGAACATCTGTGTGTGTCCAGTTTAGGGCTCAGATCACCCCCCAAAACCTTATAAATATCTTATTACTGCATCTCTGATGTGCACCCTCAAAAGATGTGAGATGTCATTGGTTTTTATATACCTGCCTCTTGTTCCTTGAAATTATTGGCAACATAGAAGAAGCTTAACGTTAGAGAATTGTATGGTGGTAAAAGCTTCTTAGAAATCATGTTTTTGAAATACCGAGAGGCTGGTCTCTGAAGTAAGCTCTACCACATTTCCGCTTCTAAGGCAAAAAGACTTAACCTATTCGGAGAGCTGCTTCATGCTAAATTATTGATTTTAAAGGGAATGTCTACATTCCTCTGTTGGTCTGGTTTTAATTCACAGGACAACTGTCAAGCTGTCACCTCATTCCCTCTTGATGAAGCCAGGACCAGGGTTATAGAACCAAGAGTGGCAAGTCCCCAGTCTTTGGTTGTGATGACACTGTCTGATTACTTCAAAGGGTATCATGATATTGCAGAGCAAATTTAATTTTTATTCACTAAAAACTCAGAAAAGTACAAAGCACTTAGAACAAATCCTGGTACAAAATTAACTCTCAATAAGTATTAGTTATTTTTAATTATTATAAAAAGTTAGAATTGATATACATAAACTTATTGCCTTTTGGGTGAATGAGCCTGTGTCCTAAGGTCCAGGCACATCTAGTATGTGGAGCATTCTTTTTGCTCCTGGTTTCCCTGGGGACTTCTTTTTGGAGCTTACCAATCCTGAGAAATTATGAATTTGTTTCATCCCCTAGTAATGATCTGGAGCCTTTAGGTTCCCCATCCATTACCAGCGTAGGTAATATGCTGGTGATTTCAGAATAGTCCTCTCAGCCGTCCGGAATTTTTGAAAGGGTATATAGTTTGGATTATCTTGTAGTTTGGATAATCTTTTCTGTTGTGATTTTATTTACATTTCTTTCTCTTATTGTCTTAATTACATTGATAATTGATGAAACATTTACTTTGAACCTTGAATCCAGGACAGATAGAAGATTTTTTTTCTGAAACCTTGTGAATCATTAGAGATCCAGGTGGTGAGTGCAATGGTCACTGGGCTTAGAATCAGAAGACTGGTTTCAAGACGCGACTTGGATGATCATTTATTCTTTGTACTAAGACAAGTCACCTTAACTCTGTAAGCTTCAGTTTCCTCATCTTGTAAAATGGATATAATGCCACCTGTCCTTCTAGTTTCACAGGATCCCAAGAGAGAAAAAAACTTTGTAAGTTTTAAAGCACCACACAAATGAAATGAATTCTTTTATGCTCTGGCAATAATTCTCCCCATCCTCTCCAACTGACTTTTTTTTTTTTTTTAAAGATTTTCTATTTTAGAGCAGTTTTAGATTCACAGCAAAATCGAGCAGAAAGTACATAGAAGTCCCCCATATCCCTGACTCCCACATGCACAACCCTCTCCGCTGTTGACACCCCCCACCATAGCGGGACCTTCGTTACAATCGGTTAACCTATTTTGACACATCATTACGTCCAAAGTTCCCCAGTGGTTTTGACCTCTGTGAATCATCCTTCCTCTACCGTCTAAGCAGTATACGGGTGACTCTAATGCTTCAGAAAGTATATAACAGTCACTGCAGGTTGAACTTAGTGGAAAACACACTTCCCCATCCTGCTTGGACTAGCAGGAGGATGGGGAACTAAGACTTCTGGAATCCATTTACTTCTTGATGCTAGAAAGACACTGTGACATAGAGCCTCTGTTATCCATAAAGTCCACTCTGATCCTGGGACAAACGAGGTGATCCGGTCACCATCCTACACTTAATGCACTACACTGTGTGCAGACTTCAACCCTTCACCTTCTCTTGTTCAGGTCCATAATCTCAGGTCTTTCCGGACTTTACCCACACATCCCATTAGCCAGCAGTTCCTCATTACTTTGTCTTGTCCTCACTGAGTGGACATTTTCCTTGAGCTGTGGAATCTGAAATTTAGCACAGGATTTTAATAAGGGCCAGGGATGTACAAAGTACCATGGGAAGTTTAAAGTATGGTTTTCATGTTTTCAAAAAAATCAGTGGGAAAAGACAGCAAAGGAATGGTGGGGGAAGGGGAATTCTATATCCTTATTTCCCACCTTAGCATTTTTCCCTATAATTCGTACATGTTATGTGCCAGGCAACGTATGGGGTACCGGGAACAGTGTCAGTGGAACAGTGTCCAAGGGGTGGGCAGGGTGGAGCTGAGGTCTGCCCTAGAGTTGAAGAGAATTTCATCACCGACATTGTTCAGCCTTGCCAGCGTGTGTTGATAACAAAAAACAGATCCATTGAGTTGGTTTTATTATTGTTTAAATTGTCTTGAAAGAATTCACTCCTTTATTGTCTACCCCCATCCTTACAATACCTTCTCTAATGCCACTCGACAGTGGCAAAAACAAGATGGAATTCCTTTCATCTTGGTGCTTAAAGTCTGGGCAGTCTCTTCCTTCTTCCTGAGGCCTTTATAACTAGACAATTTCCTGAAAGCGTGATGTTTCTGCCTCTGCAAGCTTAGGTGAATAACCACAGAAAAGGAATTGCAAATATTAGCCAAGCGCACGTCTTCTTTCCCTTTATGCCTGTTGGCCACAGTGATGATTTTATGTTGAGTAACAGCATTGGGAAAGATTGGGGGAGAATTAGATTTCATCCAAGTTAATTTATAAATTTGAAAGTACAGTAATAACAACAATAATAAGACACTTATTCTAGATACCAGATACCTAGCTACTACTACCTAGGAAATTAACCAAGTCAAAGAAGGTAAGTAACAGTATACCTGTTCTGCTTTTGTAATAATTCCATTGTTCTTTTTTTTTTTTTTTTTAAGAATCTCGGGTGTGAGACTCAGACACCAATGTATTTTTATTAATTTATTTATTTTTGCTGTGTTGGGTTTTCGTTTCTGTGCGAGGGCTTTCTCTGGTTGTGACAAGCAGGGGCCACTCTTCATCGCGGTGCGCGGGCCTCTCACTATCGCGGCATCTCTTGTTGCGGAGCACAGGCTCCAGACGCGCAGGCTCAGTAATTGTGGCTTACGGGCCTAGTTGCTCCGCGGCATGTGGGATCCTCCCAGACCAGGGCTCGAACCCATGTCCCCTGCATCAGCAGGCAGATTCTCAACTAATGCGCCACCAGGGAAGCCCTCCATTGTTCATTTTATGATTCATGTCTGAGCTCAATATTATAAAAATGTATCACTTTAGTATTTTTCAGGAAAATGCAGGTTAGCTTAATAGAGAATTTTTTGAATTTCTCCCTGTTTCTTCCCTTCTCTTTGTGTTTTTTTGGAGAAAGTATGATCGTCAGTGTAATTTTTCAAATATACTTATTGAGTGCCTAATATGTGCCTGGCATTGTCCACATCATGCCAGGACAACCAGCTAAAAATGAAACAATCCATCTGAGTAAACCTGGAAATCAGAGAGGTTAAGTGATTTGTCCAAGTTTGCATAGCAAGTTTTTGATGAAGCTCAATCTAGAGAAGAGTTTAAAATTGGATTTTCATTTTCTTTGACTAATTAGTTAAAATAAAAGAGATATTCCATAAATGAAAAGACAAATTAGAAACTTTTAAAAAGAACCCTTAGTAGCAAGAAAGCCATCCACCATGAGGCCAACTATGAAAGTCTTCGGTGGCTGATGCAGTGCAGACATTGACGAGACTGAACCATGAATTGCAAGAAAACAGCAGTTTTGTGTGAACCGTTCTGGCCTCTCCACTCCAGTAAATCTCTGTGGCCGCTTCCAATTACTTTATGAGTTTCCTTCCTCTTTTTCTCTCCAGTCCCTCTAGTCATTTAAAAGTCAACAAGTATTAAATATTAAGTATATTAAGTGCCAACTGATTTCCCTCAAATCCGAGCTAAGTATCATGAGGGATACAAAGTAACAGTTTATAATCCTGCAGGATGCTAACCTCAAATGACATGGTTAACATGTAGGGGTGTGTGTATATGTGTGTGTCTATGCCTGTCTGTGGTGGGTGAGAGAAGATGCACTAAATTCAATACACCACAGCCTCGTTTGAATACTAGCCCAGATTGTGTCTACACCGTGGGCATGATCTATGTGTCTTGGACCAATTCTGGGCCTGGCTCTGAGGGCAGCCAGATTCTCGTCTCTATAATTCCACCTGGGCAGGCCTCTTACGGGAAGGAGAAGGGACGTTCTATTGATGACATGGAAGAGAGCATGATCTAACTGTTCCGTGACTTTGTGCTAAACTGAACTTTGCCCTCCTCCCCAAACCAAGTTAGAGACCATCATAATTAGAGAAAGGTTTAGCATAGGTTTATTACATCTTGGGAGGCAGGCAACATTAGCTGTGGTCAGAAAGAGGGATTGTTACAAGGTAAACTGGTCAGAAGGACAAAGATGGCTTATCTGATCCTGACTGCAACCAAGGGGCAGTTATGAAACCAGGTGTTACAATTGCACCTCCTCATTTAACTGGTGGCGTTCCACTTAAATGCTTTCTTAAAAATCATCAGATGATGCTTTTTAATCAATTCAATTGGTTTTTTAGGTTTGGAGGCTTGTTACTATACAGCTTTTTGGAAAGCTACCCCACATTCTTAAAATATCTACATATAACCCTCTGAGAAAAATCACTCACTCATGCTGCTGTCACAGATAAGTGACCAAAGCCGTAAGAATTAACATCAAGGCAAACAACAGAGGTTTGAAGCGGGATCACTGATTTTATTTGTTGCAATTCTGTGGCAGTTTGCCAATATATTTTTAACAGGGAATTCTAGCATTTGCCAGAGCTGGAAACATCAGGGCTGATTCGATCATTTCACAGAGATGATAAATAGCCACAAAGATAGCAGGGAACACATCTAACTCAAAAAAGGAATGAGCGTGAGGGAGAATAATGCCTCCAGGCTCGGGCATGGGTGGGGAGCCAGGTTCCGGGTTGCTGACTTACTAACAGGCACGTTGGCCATCACACCACCGGTGAAAATCGCGTGTGAGAGTTGCGACACTAGGAATGACCTGCTGACCCACTGCTGAAGCAACTTGTACCCACACTGGGACTGTCTCTGGTGTGGCGGGCCTGGCACGTTGTCAGTGGCCAGATCTATAAGCACATAAGTTCCACACGTATCATGCATGAGGTCCTGTGCTCTTTGATGCTTTAAATGAATGGGTTCTGGTTGGTGGGCAGTGTCACACTCTAAGCCTTCATAATGTTTGTAGAGTGTTCTAAACAAACCGCATTGAGGTTACACTGTCCTCAGAAACTGAAAGTTTGTTTTGGAAGATGGTTTCTTAAAGGCTGTGGATATTTGAAGCAATGTTCAAGCTTGTGTTTAACTGAACATTTACTAGCACAGAATCTAGCAAAATCAGAATGCCCGTTCATGTGTCTGGAGGTCGGGCCCGTGGCATAGAGCTTCGCCTACATTTTCTCATTGATTTTTTTCCAACAGCCTTCTAAGGCACGTGGTATTATTATGCATGTTTTGCAGATGAGATGGGCTAAGAAATGTTAACTTGCTCAAGGTCACACAGCGAGAACGTGGCTGAGCCCTGATTTAAGCTCTGCCCACCTGACCCTGGGCTCAAAAAGCCACCATGAGCACACGCCAGCATTTGGCTCAACCATAGAAGCAGCCCAAGAAGAGAAATACCTAGGCAAAAACTTAATCAAAAAATGTATGGATAATATAAAAAGAAATTGTTCCAATTTTTATGGAGGGACATCAAAGATATAGACAAATGGAGAGAGACGTACTGTGTTTCTGAATGAAAGACTCAACAGTGTGAAAATTATCCTTTTAAATTCAACTTAGTCTTTTAAAGATCCCAATGAGCATTTCATCTGGGAGAATAATTGTGCGCAGATAGGGTAATTCTAAAAGAAAGAAAAAGAACAATTGTGTGTGGGGAGGTGGATTTGCAGGGAACATGCTCCAATAATTAAAACTGTGTATACCCAGAACCAAATAAGTATTACTGGCATAGAATAGTATATTCAAAACAGCCTCAAGTATATGTAAACATTTACTATATTATAAAAGTAGCAATTCATAGCAAGTGGATTATTCAGTAAATAGTCTTAAAACAATTGACTAACATTGGGAGGGAAAATTTAGAACTCGACTTCACACTTTAGATTAAAATAGACTCCGGATAAGTTTATATGTGAAAAAGAAAGAAATAAAATCCAGAAAAATTAAAGATAAATATTATAACTGTAAGGTGAGGTCTGGTTGAAAACATGACACACAGTCAGAAACTGTATCAGAAAAGGATAGACTTAACTACATTAAAAACTCAAATTTTTTATACTTCCAAAAACACAATATAAAATTAGGAGGAAAATGACAAATTGGGGGAAAGTATATGCGATATGTATGATGAACAAGGAATTATTATTAATACATAAATCAATAAAAAGATAATGTCCCATATGGGCAAAGAATATTAATAAGCAGTTTGGCAAAAGAAGAAATTAAAATTACCAACAGAGCTTTGAAAAAAACTTTAGTCTTTCTAGTAACAAAAAAAAGTAACCCAAGAATATGTTAAGGTAAATATTAGATTATTTTCACCTATTGAATTTACAAAAGCTAAAAATAATAATATCCAGTATTAGAATGTTGGCGAAAGGAGATTTCCCTAAAGGAAAGTGTCAAGAGAAGGTAAATTTCTAGGGAAGGGGGGTAATTGGACAATAGGCTGGTCAAGCTTTAAAATTGCATACATTTTAACCTAGCAATTCCTCGTCTAGATATTTATGCAAAGGTAACAACTGGAAGCATGCAAAAATGTAGCAATTTTTATAATAAATAAAAATTATAAATTGGAAATAGCTTAAATGTTTAACAATAAGGATATGCCTAAAAATAATGTTCTTGGTGAGACAATGTGAGACAATGGTGTGCTCTATAGCCAATTAAAAAGATATGGTATATTTATTAGCCAGAAAAGAGGTCTATATATGAATGAGAGTGAGAAAAGCAGATTACAGAACAATATGCATAACATAATTCCATTTTTGTACAAAAAGAATATATATCATTATCACAGAAAAAAGTTTGGAAGAATAAATACCAAAATGTTAACTGTAGTGAGGTTGTTAGTATTTTTATTTGGCTTATTTGTATTTTGTATTTTTTCAACAATGAATATGGATTGGTCTTATAATAATTAACTTTAAAAATCACTTCTATTTTAACTGCTGGACACAGATTAACGTTGTGGACAAACGAGGGATTGTGCCCATTGCTGTACAGCCTTGTATTTTGGTCTGCTTAGAGTAGCTGAAATGTCAAGATAAGGCCACAGAAGGAAAACATGCACTTCAGGGACTTATGCTCCATAGAGATGAACTCCTGGATCTCAGAAATATTATCTTGCTACCACCCAATTTCCAAGAAAGGAAGCCTCCTTGCCCAGTTTAAGAGCTGTTCAGTGTGACTTATGAAACGGGTTGTTACGTTCGTTCTTCAGATAAAGAATGTCTTCATTTGCAGTCAGGTTTCCATTAAATACGTTTTCCTATAGAACTTGTCCTTTTGTCCATGTCTGCTTTCCCCTTTCTTTCCCATTGGTCAGCCTTCCTGGTCACAGCTTCTTCCCCCTGTCTTCACAACACAGACACAGACACACAAACACATACACAATGTCTCTCCTCCTCTTTCTTGGCTAGATCTAGCTAGCTAGCTAGCTGGCTCTCTATCATCTAGCTAGCTAGCTGGCTCTCTATCATCTAGCTAGCTGGCTCTCTATCATCTAGCTAGCTGGCTCTCTATCATCTAGCTAGCTGGCTCTCTATCATCCAGCTAGCTAGCTAGCTCTGTATCATCTAGCTAGCTAGCTAGCTCTCTATCATCTAGCTAGCTAGCTGGCTCTCTATCATCTAGCTAGCTGGCTCTCTATCATCCAGCTAGCTGGCTCTCTATCATCTAGCTAGCTAGCTAGCTCTGTATCATCTAGCTAGCTAGCTAGCTCTCTATCATCTAGCTAGCTAGCTCTCTATCATCTAGCTAGCTAGCTGGCTCTCTATCATCTATCAAGTTGTTTCAGAGACCTTTTGGAAACACCTGGTGTGTCACTGAGCAGGCGAGAACTGAAGTAGGAGTCAGAAAAACATGGTCTATTGCAGCCTCTACAAGCCTCTGAGCTAAGGAGACACCAGGTCCTGTTGATGATCGTCATTCGGGCACTTCCTTGGAAACACAGGTCACTTCAAGTGGAGACATGCTAGAATTTGGGTGAAAGGACACAAAATTTTTAAAAAGTGGGTGGAGGTGCGGGAGGTCAAGTAGTCTGCTTTCCACGAGACTTGGGTGGAGACATGGTCTCACTGGGAAAGAGCTATAGAGCCAGACCTGTGGCTGAGAGAACCAAGTGAGAAACAAAAGCAGAAATTAGCCTGCTAGCATGGTTATGTCCACACACCATGTCCATAATTTATGTCTACTCACACCTGAAGATGCCTGATGATTGAATTCTAAATGACACTGAGAAGGCACTTCCAGATCCTCTGTGCCTGGGGAAAAAATGGGCTTTTGAAAACATGCCAGGACCACAAACCCTTGAGAGAAAATAACATATTGAAATTTTTTTTTTTAAGGAAAAAGAAAAGGCGGTTTGGCTTCTATCCATAGAGAATGGGATCCGATTTCTTTAAAGGGGGAACCCCGACCCCATCTGGTTCTCTCCACATCAGCCCTGGGGAAGATATTACAACTAGAGCTAGGGATTATTTCTTGGCTTTCCTAGATTTCCTCCTCAGGGTTCAGATATAAAATCCAAACTGAACTGACCTTTGTTTCAGAAATTGTAATCTGGACACCGTCGGCTCCCTGACTGCTATGTTATCCTGAGTCACCTCCATAGCCGAGTGACCAGCTCTCAGTAGCTTCTTGGAAATATACTATTGTTCTGTTTTTTGCAGTGACAATGAATCCTGAAACTGAATGGTGCTAATGTTTTCCAAGAGAAAGCAGCCCCGGAGGGAGCCTGCTGGGCCTGCCAGCAGAGGATGAAGAGGATCCGAATTTAATTAATTTCAAATCAATGTAAACACAAGAACCTTTTGCTGTTGCTTCCAGCGCCCACTCTTCCAACGCCCAGTGCATCACCTGTACTTGGAAGAATGCTCGATTGAGAAGTGCTGGGCAAAGGCGTGGCTGCCATCCATCGCGGAGGGTGGAGGAACCATAAGATGCAGTCAGCGCTTATCAGTGGGTGTTTCCTCTGCCCAGCCAACCTCTAGATGACTGTACCATCACCCTGGCCACGCTCTCAAGCCCTTGTTACCTTTCTGCTTCATTCCTCAGGGTACAAATCAGGAAGCTGTCTATGGTTTCCTTCTGGGTCACCTTGCGACCTAGCTAGCTTTGGATAATTTCCTCTCATGAGTTAAGTTCTCTGATAGGTCAATTACATTCAGTGGGAACTTTGCTCAAGGTGAGTTACGTCATGGAATAGACAGCAAACAAAGCAAGTGTTTCAATGTGGACCCCATCCCAGGGGGTGGGTAAGCTCATTTCCACCTGCCATGAGACACAGTGTGAGAGCCCACAGTCCTGAAGGGATGCTGTTTGGGGACGTGTTGACCCTGAGTTGGCCAGGTGAGGGAGGAATGGAATTCTCAGTGAAAGAGCACCTGTTTTCCTTCTCAGAGAAAATCAGCTGCTTGTTCACACTTCCCCACGGCTCATCCCTGCCCTCACCACAACTCCCTCACATGTGATGTATGGATAGACGTGTTCAGCTGGGCCTCCTCTGCCACCTTCTGTGTCTCTGAGATCTTTAAGGTTGTTTGGAACAAAGAGACCAGCAATAGGCTCTGTCTGTGCCCGAGGCAGGTACCCTTCCTCATACTCAGGATCTTTCCTGCCAGCCTGACCAGGGCTCGTGTCCTCAACGCAGCTCCCAGGAGGCCACCACCGGTCATCAGAGATGACATTCTACGTGATATTTGTTGACATCCTCCTGCTAGAAGCAATGGTGCAAAATGCAGAAGGGCCTAGTTATCACTCCCACTCACGTAAAATCAATCACCATTTAATCTTTAATTTTCCAATTCTGACCTTTAAAGCAATCTAGCAAATTAGGAGCCCTCAGCTCTTCCACGGCACCTGATGTTTTATTCCAGGAAAGAAACCAAGAATGAGAACTGTATCTTACTCCCCGCATATAAACGGAGGAGGGGTTGAGGTTCACCAAATATTTGCTGCTGTTATTTGGGGTCTTGTGTTTGAAAGGCTGCCTTAATGCATAACGAAAACAGTCCTTTTTTTTCAGAATCCCTTTAACCAGCACTTGCCTTCTGAACTATGCCCACAACTTTAAAGGCAGAATTCCAAGCCAGGGAGGTCTTTCCACCGCAGTGAAAGATAGAACTATCTGGCTGTGTTTAACCACTGCTCTTATGCCATCCCGGGGTTGCAAAGAGCTTCGGCAAAAGACAGTCTTCATGGTACAGAAGCACAACAGAGCTGTCTGTTGTATTCTCTTCAGCACATCCTGATATGGCATTTTTGTTTTCCTTGCCGTTTTGCATATTCATATTCAACTTGTGGTCCATAGTGACTCTCAAGATATTTATGCCAAAATCGCTACTTTCCAAATCATCGTTTCTGGCTGTTTTGTTACCTTGTTTCTCATCCACATTTTGACTCTGTAAAGAGTCTCTTCTTTCTCTAGGTAGCTAAGAGTTTTGCTGAACTTTTAGGCCCGTAAGCGTCATCCAACCCTATCAAATAATGGACTTTAGCGGTTCAGAGAAGGATAGGAGGTCTTGGAGTCTCACTTTGATGAAGTGATATTTTATGATATGGTACATATATTCTCATTCGGTATTTGAAATGACTTCAAATTCCAGAAGAAGCAAGCTTCAGCAGTATGTCATTGTGTTTATATCTGAAAAATGTACTAACCTCTATAGTTGCATCATGTGCGAAGCACTTTAAAAAAAGAGTTTACTCTGGCAAGATATATGACATTAGTATGAGTCAAAACAGCTAAAGTTCAGTGCTCTGTATCTTTTTATTACTGTCCAGTCAAGAGGCATCATAGATTATGATCATTCCAAGAATTGTATTTAAACCTAATCTTAATTTTTATGTTTCAGATTACTGTTCGTAAAAATCTTAATAATTTGCCCTAATTGGGTAGCCAATCAGAGAAAAATCTGACTTTAGAATATTTTCAAATGTGTAAATTTTATCGTATTTTTGTACATATTAAGTAAGCTAAGTTAGCAACATTGCCTTGTTGAACTCCTCAGGAAACTTGTTGTAATAAATATGTGAAAATCTCAGTCTTAACTCAGCGATGTGACTCTTCTCTCTGGGAAGGTCATTGTCATCCAAACAGCGAACACATAGCATGGATCAATCTTGACATCCATGGGGTGACAGATGCTTCTGATCACCCTTGTAGCTCTAGCAATGTAAACGGGTGCTTTAAAAAATACTTTTGTCTATTCATTTGTTTTGATTGTTTAAACTATCAGTTTTCACCATCTCTGTAAGAAGGCCCTTATGTTGAGTAAACATAAAGTGTACACATTAGTTTCAACTTCTGTCAGAATTAGTACATATTCTGAATATAGTAGAGCAATAAGACATGGCTCACACTGGGGAGACATGGCTGAAATTCTCACTGTGAGGAAAACATTGACATTTTCTACTGAATTAAATTTACACATGCTGCTTTTTCACACTCAGGATGAATTCTGGCCTGTCTATTTAATATCGACAATAGGTGGTCCAGAGTAGCTTCATTCATAGATTACATTTCTTTGCTCTTACAATAACCAAAAGATCACCGTATATTAGTATGGTGTGGAAGTAGTCAAATTGCTTATTAATAATTGCTAAAACCAAACACCCAATTGCCTGAATTATTTATTTTTTTGAACAGCTCTTTCACCTTGCCTTGATACTGTCTTGTCTAGTAGCCAAATTTTATTTTCCTCTTAGTCCTTTTGTAGATATCTGGTGGGGTTTGTATTGTTTTTTGCCCTCTTATCTTTTCTAAATAATACGTCATGTTCATGAGACAGCAATCCATACAATTATATAAAATAAAACTTTTTAAATCACCTCTATGGATACTCTAAGCCCTTTCTGAAATGATATTTTAAGAAGTTAAATTCTTAAACCAAAGTACTTACAGTAACATAAGGACTTTAATCTCATTGCTGTACAAGATTAGAAATATATGTTGAACTGCTTAAGACAACCAAAGGTGGATGGGGTCCTGTGCCAATTGGTCTCCAGGTGCAGAAGGCTCAGTTAATCATCCTCCTTCATTGCCATCATATTATTATCATTGACCTTTGGTAGGTTATAAATAAATAACTAGACTTTTACAAAAAGCGTATTCATCACATTTTTCACTTCTTTGGTCTGCATGGAAAGGAATAAGATAATGATCTCTAGATACTACAAACAGTAGGTGACATCTTTTCCAGTGTAAAGATCAGTTGACTGAACATTCAAGACGGCGGACGAGTAAGACATAGAGATCACCTTCCTCCCCACAGATACATCAGAAATACATCTACATGTGGAACGACTCCTACAGAACACCTACTGAACGCTGGAAGAACACCTCAGACTTCCCAAAAGGCAAGAAACTCCCCACGTACCTGGGTAGGGCAAAAGAAAAACGAATAAACAGAAACAAAAGGATAGGGACGGGACCTGCACCAGTGGGAGGGAGCTGTGGAGGAGGAAAGGTTTCCACACACTAGGAGCCCCTTCGCGGGCGGAGACTGCGGGTGGTAGAGGGGGGAAGCTTCGGAGCCGCTGAGGAGAGCACAGCAACAGGGGTGCGGAGGGCAAAGCGGAGAGATTCCCGCATTGAGGATCGGTGCCGACCGGCACTCACCAGCCCGAGAGGCTTGTCTGTTCACCTGCCGGGGAGGGGCGGGGCTGGGAGCTGAGGCTCAGGCTTCAGGGAGAGGTCGGAGTGCAGGGAGAGGACTGGGGTTGGCGGTGTGAACACAGCCTGAAGGGGGTTAGTGCACCACAGCTAGCTATGAGGGAGTACGGGGAAAAGTCTGGATCTGCCAAAGAGGCAAGAGACTTGTTCTTCCCTCTTTGTTTCCTGGTGCGTGAGGAGAGGGGATTCAGAGAACAGTCTAAAGGAGCTCCAGAGACGGGCGCGAGCCGCGGCTATCAGCGCGGACCCCAGAGACGGGCATGAGATGCTAAGGCTGCTGCTGCCACCACCAAGAAGCCTGTGTGCGAGCACAGGTCACTCTCCACACCTCCCCTCCCTGGAGCCTGTGCAGCCCGCCACTGCTAGGGTCCCGTGATCCAGGGACAACTTCCCCGGGAGAACACACGGCGCGCCTCAGGCTGGTGCAGCGTCATGTTGGCCTCGGCCGCTGCAGGCTCACCCCACATCCATACCCCCTCACTCGCCCCAGCCTGAGTGAGCCAGAGACCCCGAATCAGCTGCTCCTTTAACCCCATCCTGTCTGAGCGAAGAACAGACGCCCTCATGCGACCTACACACAGGGGCGGGGCCAAGCCAAAGCTGAACCCCAGGAGCTGTGCAAACAAAGAAGAGAAAGGGAAATCTCTCCCAGCAGCCTCAGAAGTAGCAGATTAAATCTCCACAATCACCTTGATGTACCCTGCATCTGTGGAATACCTGAATAGACAACGAATCATCCCAAAACTGAGGCAGTGGACTTCAGGAGCAACTGTAGACTTGGGGTTTGCTGTATGTGACTGACTGGTTTCTGGGTTTATGTTTATCTTAGTTTAGTATTTAGAGTTTATTATCATTGGTAGATTTGTTTATTGATTTGGTTGCTCTCTTCTTTTTTTTTAATATATAGATATATATTTTTTAACTTTTTCTCTTTTTGTGAGTGTGTATATGTATGCTTCTTTGTGTGATTTTGTCTGTATAGATTTGCTTTTACCATTTGTCCTAGGGTTCTGTCTGTCCATTTATTTATTTTTTAGTATAGTTTTTAGTGTTTGTTATCATTGGTGGTGGATTTTTTTTTTTTTTTTTTTGGTCTGGTTGCTCTCTTCTTTTTCTTTCTTTTTTTAAAATTACTTTAAATTTTTTTATTTTTAATAATTAAAAAAATTAATAAGTTTATTTCTTTTTATTTTATTTTTTTCTTTCTTTTTTTCTCCCTTTTCTTCTGAGCCATGTGGCTGACAGGGTTTTGGTGCTCCGGCCGGGTGTCAGGCCTGTGCCTCTGAGGTGGGAGAGCTGAGTACTGGACGTTGGTCCACAAGAGACCTCCCAGCTCCATGTAATATCAAACGGCAAAAGCTCTCTCAGAGATCTCCATCTCAACGTTAAGACCCAGCTCCACTCAACAACCAGGAAGCTAGAGTACTGGACATCCTATGCCAAACAACTAGTGAGACAGGAACAAAACCATACCTATTATCAGAGAGGCTGCCGAAAAACATAATAAGTTCACAGACACCCCAAAACACACCACCAGACGCGGTCCTCCCCACCAGAAAGACAAGATCCAGCCTCATCCACCAGAACACAGGCACCAGTCCCCTCCACCAGGAAGCCTGTACAACCCACTGAACCAACCTTAGCCACTGGGGACAGACACCAAAAACAACGGGAACCTGCGGGCTGTGAAAAGGAGACCCCAAACACAGTAAGTTAAGCAAAATGAGAAGACAGAGAAACACACAGCAGATGAAGGAGCAAGGTAAAACCCACCAGACCCAAAAATGAAGAGGAAATAGGCAGTGTACCTGAAAAAGGATTCAGAGTAATGATAGTAAAGATGATACAAAATCTTGGAAATAGAATGGAGATTATACAAGAAACATTTAACAAGGACCTAGTAGAACTAAAAAGTAAACAAGCAATCATGAACAGCACAAAAAATGAAATTTAAAATTCTCTAGAAGGAATCAATAGCAGAATAACTGAGGCAGAAGAACGGATAAGTGACCTGGAAGATAAAATAGTGGAAATAAATACCACAGAGCAGAATAAAGAAAAAAGAATGAAAAGAATTGAGGACAGTCTTAGAGACCTCTGGGACAACATTAAATGCCCCAACATTCGAATTATAGGGGTGCCAGAAGAAGAAGAGAAAAAGAAAGGGACTCAGAAAATATTTGAAGAGACTATAGTTGAAAACTTTCCTAATATGGGGAAAGAAGTAGTCAAGTCCAGGAAGCACAGAGAGTCCCATACAGGATAAATCCAAGGAGAAACACACCAAGACACATACTAATCAAACTATCAAAACTTAAATACAAAGAAAACATATTAAAAACAACAAGGGAAAAACAACAAATAACATACAAGGGAATCTCCATAAGATTAATAACTGATCTTTCAGCAGAAACGGTGAAAGCCAGAAGGGAGTGGCAGGACATATTTAAAGTGATAAAAGGGAAAAACCTACAACCAAGATTACTCTACACAGCAAGGATCTCATTCAGATCTGACAGAGAAATTAACAGCTTTACAGGCAAGCAAAAGCTAAGAGAATTCAGCACCACAAGCCAGCTTTATAACAAATGCTAAAGGAACTTCTCTAGGCAGGAAACAGAAGAGAAGGAAAAGACCTGCAATAACAAACCCAAAACAGTTAAGGAAATGGTAATAGGAACATACATATTGATAACTACCTTAAACGTAGATGGATTAAATGCTCCAGCCAAAAGATGTAGACTGGCTGAATGGATACAAAAACAAGACCTATATAGATGCTGTCTACAAGAGACCCACTTCAGACCTAGGGACACATACAGACTGAATGTGAGGAGATGGAAAAAGATATTCTGTGCAAATGGAAATCAAAAGAAAGCTGGAGTAGCAGTTCTCATATCAGACAAAATAGACTTTAAAATAAAGACTATTAAAAGAGACAAAGAAGGACACTACATAATGATCAAGGGATCAATCCAAGAAGAAGATATAACAATTGTAAATATTTATGCACCCAACGTAGGAGCACCTCAATACCTATGGCAAATGCTAACAGCCATGAAAGGGGAAATCGACAGTAACACAATCATAGTAGGGGAGTTTAACACCCCACTTTCACCAATGGACAGATCATCCAAAATGAAAATAAATAAGGAAACACAAGCTTTAAATGATACATGAAACAAGATGGACTTAATTGATATTTATAGGACATTCCATCCAAAAACAACAGAATACACTTTCTTCCCAAGTGCTCATGGAACATTCTCCAGGATAGATTATCTCTTGGATCATAAATCAAGCCTTGGTAAATTTAAGAATATTGAAATCGTATCAAGTATCATTTCCAACCACAATGCTATGAGACTAGATATCAGTTACAGGAAAAAGTCTGTAAAAAATACAAACACGAGGAGGCTAAACAATACACTACTTAATAACCAAGAGATCACTGAAGAAATCAAAGAGGAAATCAAAAAAATACCTAGAAACAAATGACAATGAAAACACGACGACCCCAAACCTATGGGATACAGGAAAAGCAGTTCTAAGAGGGAAGTTTATAGCAACACAATCCTACCTCAAGAAACAAGAAACATCTCAAATAAACAACCTAACCTTACACCTAAAGCAATTAGAGAAAGAACAACAACAACAACAAAAAGTTAGCAGAAGGAAAGAAATCAGAAAGATCAGATCAGAAATAAATGAAACAGAAATGAAGGAAACGATAGCAAAGATCACTAAAACTAAAAGCTGGTTATTTGAGAAGATAAACAAAGTTGATAAACCATTAGCCAGACTCATCAAGAAAAAAAGGGAGAAGACTCAGATCAATAGAATTAGAATGGAAAAAGGAGAAGTAACAACTGACACTGCAGAAATACAAAGGATCATGAGAGATTACTACAAGCAACTCTATGCCAATAAAATGGACAACCTGGAAGAAATGGACAAATTCTTAGAAAAGTACAATCTTCAGAGACTGAACCAGGAAGAAATAGAAAATATGAACAGACCAATCACAAGTACTGAAATTGAGACTGTGATTAAAAATCTTCCAACAAACAAAAGCACAGGACGAGATGGCTTCACAGGAGAATTTGATCAAACATTTAGAGAAGCTAACACCTATCCTTCTCAAACTCTTCCAAAATAAATCAGAGGAAGGAACACTCCCAATTTCATTCTATGAGGCCAGCATCACTCGGATACCAAAACCAGACAAAGATGTCACAAAGAAAGAAAACTACAGGCCAATATCACTGATGAACATTGATGCAAAAATCCTCAACAAAATGCTAGCAAACAAAATCCAAAAGCACATTTAAAGGGTCATATACCATGATCAAGTGGGGTTTATCCCAGGAATGCAAGGATTCTTTAATATACGCAAATCAATCAATGTGATAAACTATATTAACAGATTGAAGGAGAAAAACCATATGACCATCTCCATAGATGCAGGAAAAGCTTTTGACAAAATTCAACACCCACTTATGTTAAAAAACCCTCCAGAAAGTAGGCATAGAGGGAACTTTCCTCAACATAATAAAGGCCATATACGACAAACCCACGGCCAACATCATTCTCAATGGTGAAAAACTGAAAACATTTCCACTAAGATCAGGAACAAGACCAGGTTTTCCACTCTCACCACTATTATTCAACACAGTTTTGGAAGTTTTACACACAGCAATCAGAGAAGTAAAAGGAATCCAAATCAGAAAAGAAGAAATAAAGCTGTCACAGTTTGCAGATGACATGATACTATACATAGAGAATCCTAAAGATGTAACCAGAAAACTACTAGAGCTAATCAATGAATTTGGTAAAGTAGCAGGGTACAAAATTAATGCACAGAAATCTCTTGCATTCTTATACACTAATGATGAAAAATCTGAAAGAGAATTTAAGGAAACACCCCCATTTACCATTGCAACAAAAAGAATAAAATACCTAGGAATAAACCTACCTAAGGAGACAAAAGACCTGTATGCAGAAAACTATAAGACACTGATGAAAGGAATTAAAGATGATACCAACAGATGGAGATATATACCATGATCTTGGATTGGAAGAATCAACATTATGAAAATGACTTTACTACCCAAAGTAATCTACAGATTTAATGCAATCCTTATTAAACTACCAATGGCATTTTTCACAGAAGTAGACCAAAAATTTTCACAATTTGTGTGGAAACACAGAAGACCCCAAAGAGCCAAAGCAATCTTGAGAAAGAAAAACAGAGCTGGAGGAATCAGGCTCCATGACTTTGGACTATACTACAAAACTACAGTAATCAAGACAGTATGGTACTGGCACAAAAACAGAAATATAGATCAATGGAACAGGATAGAAAGCCCAGAGATAAACCCACGCACATATGGTCACCTTATTTTTGATAAAAGAGGCAAGGATATACAGTGGAGAAAAGACAGCTTCTTCAATAAGTGGTGCTGGGAAAACTGGACAGCTACATGTAAAAGAATGAAATTAGAACACTCCCTAACACAATACACAAAAATAAACTCAAAATGGATTAAAGACCTAAATGTAAGGCCAGACACTATAACATCTTAGAGGAAAACATAGGCAGAACACTCTATGACATAAATCACAGCAAGGTCCCTTTTGACCCACCTCCTAGAGAAATGGAAATAAAAACAAAAATAAACAAATGGGACCTAATGAAACTTAAAACCTTTTGCACAGCAAAGGAAACCATAAACAAGACCAAAAGACAACCCTCAGAATGGTAGAAAATATTTGCAAATGAAGCAACTGACAAAGGATTAATCTCCAAAACATACAAGCAACTTATGCAACTCAATATCAAAAAAACAAACAACCCAATCCAAAAATGGGCAGAAGACCCAAATAGACATTTCTCTAAAGAAAATATACAGATGGCCAACAAACACATGAAAGGATGCTCAACATCACTAATCATTAGAGAAATGCAAATCAAAACTACAATGAGGTAGCACCTCACACCAGTCAGAATGGCCATCATCAAAAAATCTACAAACAATAAATGCTGGAGAGGGTGTGGAGAAAAGGGAACCCTCTTGCACTGTTGGTGGGAATGTAAAAGCCACCAACCCTTACCAATGTAAAAGCCACTATGGAGAACAATATGGAGGTTCCTTAAAAAACTAAAAATAGAACTACCATACGACCCAGCAATCCCACTACTGGGTATATACCCTGAGAAAACCATAATTCAGAGTCATGTACCGCAATGTTCATTGCAGCTCTGTTTACAATAGCCAGGACATGGAAGCAACCTAAGTATCCATCGACAGATGAATGGATAAAGAAGATGTGGCACATATATAAATAGAACATTGTATATATAATATATATATATATATATATATACAATATTATATTACAGCCATAAAAAGAAACAAAATTGAGTTATTTGTAGTGAGGTGGATGGACCTAGAGGCTGTCATACAGAGTGAAGTAAGTCAGAAAGAGAAAAATAAATGCTGTATGCTAACACATATGGAACCAAAAAAAAAAAAAAATGGTTCTGAAGAACCTAGGGGCAGGACAGGAATAAAGACGCAGATGTGGAGAATGGGCTTGAGGACACGGGAAGGGGGAAGCGCAAGGTATGACGAAGTGAGAGAGTGGCATGTACTTATATATACTACCAAATATAAAATAGATAGCTGGGGGAAGCAGCCGCATAGCACAGGGAGATCAGCTTGGTGCTTTGTGACCACCTAAAGGGGTGGGATAGGGAGTGTGGGATGGAGACGCAAGAGGGAGGAGATATGGGGATATATGTATACGTATAGCTGATTCACTTTTTTATACAGCAGAAACTAACACAACATTGTAAAGCAGTTATACTCCAACAAAGATGTTAAAAAAAGAAAAGAAGATCAGTTGAGAGTAATCACTGTATTAGTCTGACTTAGGTGAAACCCCTGAAATTATAAATAACATAAGGAACATGGGAAAACTGCATGTTTAATAAATGTCAGCTTTCAGAAAGAACAAGAATTGTAGTGATTCAACAAGTTAAAAAACAATCTGATAGATCAGCAATAATTTAGTATGTGTATATCTTGCTTTTAAAGTTAAAAGTGAGATTAATGTAAAAAAAATACTGTGTTAGATGGTCTCATTTTTCAAGCAATGTAAAGTATTTCCTCAGGAGGTCACTAAGATCATCAGATGTCATATTTATCACTTGGCTTTTGTCCCACCAACGTATAAATTCTACCTTGTAAGCCTCATACAAGAAGTGGTCCCATTGCTGATGACTGCAACTGATTTGCAAAACTATCAAAGTTTTAAGAGTGATTGAAGGTTTCAGGTTTTTTCTCCTACCTTGCATGCTGAGAATGATATATATAATAATATTTTTTCTTTATGACTTATGGCTTCATAAATGTCAGGTATATATATATATATATATATATATATATAAAATTCTATTCTCAGCTGCATGGTTTTTGGTGTATGTTTATACACCAAATTGCTCATTCAGCAGTGATAGACTGAAAAGCATTTCTAAATTTAATTGTAAAAGCTCTACAAAAGAGGAGAAAAGAATACCTTCTACGTT
This sequence comes from Aethalodelphis obliquidens, assembly GCF_003676395.1. Lineage (NCBI taxonomy): Eukaryota > Metazoa > Chordata > Mammalia > Artiodactyla > Delphinidae > Aethalodelphis > Aethalodelphis obliquidens. The sequence continues at coordinate 30,905,621 of NW_020837961.1, read as the reverse complement.
AATATGCAGGTAATTAATGTATACCAATATTTAGAATAAATGTTTATTTGAAAATAAGATATTTGTTTACTAAAATGTTGATGACTTAGTATAAAGAGGTGAATTATGCATCTTTCTAAAGGAAAATCCTTTTAACTTAACTTCCATGACTATTAAAAAGGATTGTTACCTTCATAGTCATACTCTTTTGATCCATATACACCTTTAAAATAAATGAAGCAATATCAATGCAAAAAATTCTCATCGAATTGAACCTGCTTTATGCAAAATGGTCGAGACGAAAAAATTAATTGGATTATCTGCATATCAAAAAGGTATTATTACCCATTCTTGTCTTTTTCTTTCTTACAAAGTGTTTTTAAGTTGAGGAATAAAATTTTAATTGTCTATGGGAATGTAATTTTTTAAAATATTTTTAGTCAAAATGGAAAAATCTTAGAGATAAAACCTTCTCTTTTTCCTGATTACTCACTTTTCTTCATGCCTTTAATTCTAATCTCATTTTCCACACCTTGACGTTGTAACAATTACAGCAAGGCCGACTGGTAGGTTCATGCCGTAGAAAACACGAAGACTTCTTTGAATGGGGATGCATTCTTGCAGGTCACTAAAAGTAGTCAGTACATTGACAAATGATGAGCGGAAAGATTCCTCCTCATGGTCCCAATTAAAGTAAAACTAGTCAGGTACTTCTCTGGTGGTCCAGTTGCTAAGAGACAACACTCCCAATGCAGGGGGCCCGGGTTTGATCCCTGGTCAAGGAACTAGATCCCACATGCCGCAACTAAGAGTTCACATGCCGCAACTAAAGATCCCACATGTGGCAACAATGATCCTGCATGCTGCAACTAAGACCCGGTGCAGCCAAATTAAAAGAATATATATATATATATAT